>NW_017537489.1:1154883-1425499 GCF_001853355.1 Bactrocera latifrons | reverse complement strand
ATACTGAGCATCTTTCTCTTTGACACCATGTCTGATATCCCACGTGATCTGTCAAATACTAATGCATGAAAATCCTAACCTCAAAAAAATCACCCTATATAATCAAATTGTACACCGACGGCTCGAAAACGCTGAAGGGAATTGGTGCAGGAGTCCCAGAACCACGCAACAGACGCTCTCAATACTTATGTGAGGTACTTAGCCACAGTCAAGCGGCACTTAAAGCAATCTCTAACAATGCGATCAAATCGTTACTGGTACAAGAGTGTAGAGAACGGAGGAATAGTCTAGCAGAACGTAACCAAATGCGCCTCATCTGTCTGCCCAATCACAAAGGTATAGCCGCAAGGAAGAATGAGTAGGCAGAGAGAGGTATTGGCAACAACTACAGGCATGCGCCGTGTCAAGTTGCTAGTGGGAGTTTATATAAACTCAGCAGGTTTAAATATGTAGTCAACTTCCTAGGGAAAAATTCAGGCTACTTGTCGCATTTTACACTGGCCACTGCAAGCTGAAGGAGCACTTATATAATATAACATGTCCCTAGATTTTTGCACAAATTGCCGATTCTGCGACAGGGAGCCTGAAACTACTGCTGCTAATTGACTGCTAGGATCCATCTTTCCATATAGGGATCACATCGCCTCACTACCACCTAGAAGTATATTGGACTTTATCAATATGCTAAGGCTAGGGGAGAGGTGAAAGAGAAATAATTTTTGGGCTATCTGAGGTCAGGAAAAGCAAAGGAAGCAGCGTAGCTGAATTTTTATGTGTTAAGAAGACCTTATCTCCATTTTTAGCAAAACTACCAGTCTAATAGAAAAATGTTGTACAGCAATGTTGTAAGCAATAAAAAATCTACAACTTTCGAATGCTGACTTTTTTCACATAACCTCAACACCATTCTATGTCCCTCTCTATTTTTTATACAATAAAAAGGATATATTAAATTTGCGGAAGGAAACTTCTTCCTGTAAATTATTTTTCTCTTAATATATGTTTTTTTTTTATCTTTCGTTACCATTGGGTTTCATCCAAACATAATTTTTTTTCTTTTCATAAATTACCTATTTGACAAAATTATTGTGGTAGAGCCTGCCATAACATTATATTTCGGAACATTTTGGGTTTTATAGTATAGTATTATGTTTCTCCTTTGAAATCCTGTTTCCGGAAATTTCCCATTTAGGCGCTTATAGTCATGAAATTTTATGTTTTCAGATTGCTTTTTTGCGGACATCTAAAGATTTTACAAGGTGAAAGTCGAGAGATCAACGGAAAATTGCTTTATGATAGTCGTCCGTCGAACTGCGTAAATGATGATAACATAGAAAAAGATAAAGAAAGATTGTTGGAAAATCGTCGTATTGGCACCAGAGCATCAAACATTCTGGCTAATGTTTTGGGTATGAATGCCAGACTCGTAACAAAAGAACTCAATGCAAAAATGATATCAAGGCGAGATCATAAAAGACATGGGTGTACTATGTCAATTAAAATTAAAGGTGATGCTAAATATCTTCATGGATTACCGTTGTGTGGCCTATCATGAATTCATTCCATAGGAGCAAATGATCGGTAAGGAATACTACTAGGCAGGTCTGTAGAGTTTACGTAAAGCAGTTCACCGTAAACCACCGGATTTTGTTTAGAAAATTATACATTTTACACCACATTGTGACTGACTTTTCGCCCCGACTCGAAATGAGAGTAATCTCCACCATATTTGTGAGATTTGGCTTCCTGTGAAAATTTTCTTTTTACGAAATTGAAAATCCTCTAGACTTATAAAGCAAATCTGGAAAATTGGATTAATCATTGGCATGCTTGTATTCTGGACTTCTCTGTACAGTTGGTGAAAGCATTGCCTCTCCATTGAAGAGAGGATTGGTATCTAAGAAAGTTTGGAAAAATTTGTTTTTTTTTTTTTTTTTGTTAATTAAAACACGTACCATTGATCCTAATGAGGTAGTATTACGTAGTCTTGCAGGTTTGATTCCTGCAAACATATTTCACTTATTAATGAACAAATCCCACAACTCTTCAGAAAATACAATTCGATTCGATCTGCTTGGCGCGCATGGCATTATTTGAAGCAATATTTATATATTCATGTACATATGTGTGCATACAAGCTTTTCATTTGCAGGTCACATGAGTCGTAAGGCAACGCTGGACCTTTCAGTAGTATATTATAAATTATTTAATAAAGAAAAACTTCTTTGTGTATATATACATAAAAAAAAGCACAAAGTAGGCAAGTATGTATGTGTTTTGTGCGTACGTCACCATAAATGAATTACTTCTCACCACAAAGTGCCATTAGACGCTAAGTAACCGCCGGCTCACGGTAAATTGGTGAAAGGCCAAGCGCCAGTTAGTCACGTGTCAAATAAAATGTCAACAAAGAAATTGAGTTATTTATGTGTCAGGCCATTTTCCATGTCATTAAGAGCGGCTATATGAGATAAACACGACCGAAAAACTGCACAGAGTTGCAACAATACAAAGCCATGCACACACACATGCACTCTCACAGCGGCATAGAGATGTCATGCATGCGCTAAATACAAATGAATGTGAAGAGCTGGATTCTGATAACTGTTGTTGTAATCTCTGGATTACTTAAGTCATATTTTCAAATGAGAAATTATGCATACTTCGCATGTGTGGCTTAAATGCCGCTTATTACATGGAGGTCTTCAGATTTTTTTATACCCTGAATAAGTTATGTTTAGTTTGCTACGAAGTTTACAACACCCAGAAGGAAACGCACGCATAAAATACTCATATAAATAATCAGTAAAACGTGCTGAGTCAGTTTAGTTATGGCCGTCTGTATACCATATACGCGAATTAGTCCCTCAGTTTTTGAAATATAGATCTGATATTTTGCACACGTTCTTTCCTCCCCAGGAAGCTGCTCATTTGTTGGAACCATCGATATTGGTTTATTATAACATATAGCTGTCATACAAACTGACCGATCAAATGTTTGTTGTTGTATGGAAAACGAAATTTCATTATGAATATTCTCACAAGCAACGGTACGAAAAAAAATTTTAAATCGGACTACCCTAACATATAGCAGTCATATAAACTGACCAATAAAAATCGAGTCCTTGTATAGAAAACTTTTATATTTAACGAGATATCTTTACGAAATTGGACTAGAACTATTTTTCAAAACTATCATATCATATACCAAGAAATTGTTAAAATCGGACTATTATAACATATAGCTGTCATACAAACTGATGTATCAAAATCAAGTTCATGTATGAAAAACTTTTTTGTTTCACAAGATATCTTCCCGAAATTCGGCAGAAATTAGTTTTGAAGATAGCGGTACAATTTGCGAATAAATCGTTCAGATCGAATCACTATAGCATATAGCTGTCATACAAATTGAACGATCAAAATCTAGTTCTTGTATAGAAAACTTTTATATGTGAGGGGTATTCCTTCTTTTTTTGATTTAAATGGGGCATATGTATATACATAAGTGCATGCGTTAATGTGACTACATATGTATACATACTTACATACATACTTATGTATATGTAGCACATAAGGCAGCTAAGCTCAACAAGTTCATAGCGATACACTGCCAACTCAGCGTCACACCTTCAATGCGGGCTTAAGCTGCTAGTAACTCCAGTTAACCACCCCTATTAAGAGCATGTCATCCACACACACCAGCACACACACATTCATACATACACATACAAGCACGAACAAACGACCACATCCGCATTCAAGTATTTTTCCGACGTTTCCGCTTAATAGTAACTGTATGAGAAAGTTTCGCTGTGTGTCTAAGAATATACATATATATGTGTGTTTGTGTGTTTGGCAGCTACTTGCAAGTGTTGTATCTATGCTTCCATCCTTTGCCGTATCCCTCTTTGTTCGGTAAACAAATGGCACGTGCGAACAATGTCCTTGCGGGATGCATGAAGGATTATTATTGCCTTTGTTGCTTCGGCAACTAGAAAATCATTTAGTGGCGAAGCAGCTATGTTAGCTCTAACAGTAAGGCATCAGTCGTTGTAGGATTAGCCGCTGGCAAACGCCTCAAACGCCATGAATGCGCACGCCCTTCGTCCATACGTCAGCCAAAAACGAGCAACAACAACAAACAATGAACGGAGCAAATATAAATAAGCCAGCATCAATAAATAAAGCAGAAAAATCCAGCAAAATGAAATGAAAATGATATTTGCACAACGTTTGACTCAAAGAAGACACCAACGGCGCAAGCACACACACGCATTTATGTTTATATAGAATATAGATGTGTGTATTTAAGTTTGAATCTTTTTCGAATCCCAGTATATCCTGCGGCTTTATTGACTGGGCCGAACAAACAAAAATATACTCGTAAAATCGCCCGACACTGGGCATTCCCTTGAATGACAATTGTATTGATGACAACGTGGATAATGCGCGAAAGACCCAAACAGTTACTTGGTGCGTGGGAATTATTTTCCAATTCACTTTCATGAGCATGCACAACAAACACACACGCACCCTAACACACATGGAGATCTAGCACACATGTAGTCACATGTATTCACATATACACTCATGAATATCAAATATCTATTAGTGGTCCACGCCAAAATTTGCACAACAAATGATAATGAATTTTATTAATTTTGCAATATTTTTTGCCAACAAAAGTGTGCCCTCACTCCTTATGTGAGGCTATTCTTATTGATAATTCCATAAATATACATTAAGGTATGAGGACCAGATCAAGATTATTAGCTTTCGCATCAAAGCTCTGTTTTGTTGCACTGGATACTTTTTCTTTCGCTTCTTAATATATTTTCATTGCTTTCCCCCCATTTGACCAATATTAAAGGCTAAATAAATAATGGAACGAAGAACTTAACTGAAAGCGGTCGGAGAGGAAAAGTGAGAAAATAGTTAAAAGCTTGAATAAAACCATACATACTTTGATTTTCAGTCAGCACAACCTCTTTTTCGCTTCGCTAAGCTTAAAGTCATGTTTAGTAGTTCATTCCCTGACGATCTCATGAAACGCGTAGTAACATCTTCCGGACGGTCAAACCTAACTTGACCTCCGTTTGAGCCGACTCACCGCGATTTGACTATGACCGTTTTCGCTTGGCATTGTCGTAAGTGACCAACTTTACATCACCAGTTAATAGCCGCTTTAAAAATGAATCGATTTTAGTATTAAGAGCAAAATAAAAATAAGACTTTGTTCTTAATTTTAAAATTTTTAATTTATTTTTCAAAATCTTCTTCAAAGCTATCCCCCTTTTTCCCAATACACTTGAGCTAACGTTTTACCAAACAGTTGTTAAACTTAATTTCTGGAATATTATTCAATGCGCGTATCGATTCACGTTTAACTCAAAACGGTTTCCCCGGAGAGGGCGTTTAGTTTTGCTGAATAGCCAGAAGTCACACGGAGCTAAATCAGATAAAAACGGTTGTTGCGGCATGATATTAGTCGAAAATCTGCGAAAAACTCGCAAAGAATCAATGCGGTATGCGACGCTGCATTGTCGTGGTGCAATGGTCAAGAGTTGTCGAATAGACGACGCATAACACTCCAATAGTATTCCTTGTTGACAGTTTGACCGATCGGAATTCCTTCCTTCGGAGTACACTACACCTCGTTAACCAAACAATACTAATAACATAACCTTGATTTTTGACCTGCTTTCACGGGGTTTTTTCGACTTTTTTGCCACGATATTCAGCCGATTGATCATCTGTTTCCGAAGCTGTTTTCTTCTTTTCATTGGTAGTGTTTTTTGCGTGGCGGGTTCCAAATCCAGCACACAACCCTAGAAGGAGGATGTTTCGCTGTTAAGCGGATGTTTTTTGTGTACTCAGACGGTACTTAGTCCAAGACCGGAAGTCGTGAGCTGCTGGTCAAGTCGTCTGAATTAATGAAAACGCCCCAGCTCTGAAAGTATTCGACGGATTACCCGACGGATCAGCAGAAGAGAGAGAAAACCTCCCCTCCTTTGGAAACACCAGGTGGAGAGAACCTAGATACATATTGTAATCTCCATTGGCGCCAATTAGTGAAGCGGAAGAACGATTGGCGCGCTGTTGTAAACTCGGCTATAGCCACAACTATGTTTACGACAATAAAATAGAAAAAGAAGGTTGTCTGTTTCCGAGTGGAAAGCATAGATCCAAGGTTTAACGCCAGTAATCATACGCTTCATGGTATCCGGGCAGTCCAAAAGCATTGTTTCACAGACGTTAACGCTGCTCTGTTTTTCGAAAAAAATTTAGTGACTTTGGAACATTTTCTTTGGTTCAAATGATAGCTGGCTGTTAATCGTCGATTCTTAAGCACCATTTTTTTTTTTTTTTTGTTTTTTTTTTTTTTTTTTTTTTTTTTTTTTTTTTTTTTTTTTTTTTTTTTTTTTTTTTTTTTTTTTTTTGTTTTTTGACGATTATCACATCAGTTGATATTAATGGCCGTCCTGGACATGATTCATCCTCAACCCGTACTCGTCCATCTTTGAATAATTTGCACCAAACAAAAGCACTTGTCCGCGATAAACTATTATCACTAAAGGCATTTTCCTACATCCTGAACGTTTTGTTTCCAGAAATTTGATTCCGCAAAAAAAATTTAATAGAACTTCTTCGTTGAACAATTTCACTCACCGAATGCGCTCTATGTACTTCAGAAAGATAAGCGTATACCATTGGGACAGATGCCACAGACAGTTATATAAACTTAAAAAAAAATATATATATATTTCGACGAATGGGCTTTCACGCGAAATTTAAGTTAAAAAGTCTTACTATTTTTTGCCCACAGTAGTAAATTTATAGTCTTTTGGTACCTTTTTCAAACATTCGCTCCACTTTTATTCAATTGTAGAGCCCACGCATTGCAATCGAAGATCTTCTAAGGACACTATAAACCCATTAGCGGTGTACGAAAATTGCAGTTACAATCAAGTATAAATATGGGTATGCAAGTATTTCAGCAATGTGCCGGCGGAGGTGTGTGAACGAGGTGTTAGAAAAGTAAACCCGCATCTGTTTCGCCTTAAAGAGAAGTATGGCAACAAAAGGGTCACACAGAAGAGTGTGGACTCGCCTTGCATTGTATTGTGCGTAGGCGTAATACCTAAATTAGCTCAATTATCGCCTTGCTACAAGAGTTTTTTGTTTGCTTGCTACCGGAATGTTTCGCATATTTTTGTATATTACATTTAAAAATGGAATTCAAATAATAAAAAATATGTTTGCCAACTGGCGAAGGGATTTACATTAACATGTATTTGTATGAGTATATGTAAGTGTGTGTGTGTGTGAGTATTTGGGGATTTGTTGTCAGTTGTAAATATGTACAATACTCTTTTTAAGCTTTTACTTTATTAGTACGCTTTGTGTAAGCTCTGCTAAATAATACCGTTAAAACCCTTTTTAACACCCAAACCCATACCAACACCAGCGCACACCGACTTTTTACGCGCGTCCTCCCGTTAGCTTTGTTTGCGCCAGCATCCTTCCACGCGTAGCGCACAAAAATGCAAAAATAATTCCATGCAACAAATAACAAATTAGTTCATTTGTACAACTGTATATTTTTTGGAAATGTTTTCAACAATTTGAACAATTCCAGCCTTGCACCACCGCCATCATAAATGATGAATTACGCTGCATATGCAATTCTTTTGCACACCACTATATCCGCTCGCGTTTTAAAGTAGCGCTCAAATATGAACTAAATTCAAATGAGCTTCGAACTGGCCGAAGTTCAATCTCAACGATTAAATATCTAAGCATTTGCATTTTTTGTATTTGTGTAACGAGTGAGTGGTTAACGGCTGGTGTACGAAGTAAAAGTTATGCAACTTATTTACCCAACAAACTTCACAATTTCACAAGAAACTATCATAATGCGCACAGCATGCTCATAAATTGCGGAATGCGGCGAGTAGTCTGGGCATTCGGCACACTTGTTGTCACCAAACGACCGAAGAATCAAAGAACAAAAGCACAACGACTGGATCGACCAAAGAGCAGACACAGCAACTGACGAAACGACGAACCGACAGAAGCCTAACATTTGAACTAACGAACCCACGAATCAAACAACGAACCGTCTCAACCAACGGTAAACTCATAGAACAATCAACCAGACATCAGAGCAGCCGACTAACCGTCGAACCAACTAACAAAAGGACCAAAGAACAGTCTCAACTAACGATGCAACCATGCCCCGCACACTTTTTGGGCAACAGGCGGAAAATAACAGCCGCCAAAGGCAACTTATGCCTGCCCTCTGACCCACCTAGCTGCCCTTACAGAGCGCGCACATACTGACATACAAATACAAACTTTTACGTGCAAATATTTGGCCAAAAGAAGCCATCAAAAGGTTAGGTTATTTGCATAATTTATGCGACTAAATTCCGTAGTCATCGCGCGCCTTCCACTTCACTACACCACTTGCATCGCTTTGCTCTCTTCGCTGCCACGCACTCGACCATGCCGACTTTGTTTATGGCCGTCGAAAGGTTCGGTGCGTGAATAAACGCTAAATTGTGGTTTGTGTTGCCATTTGGTGGTAATTGCGTCGGGGATAAGACTGAAATTTTGGTATTTGTTTGTATCAATGAGCTTCATAATAATAAAGCTAGTGACACGTCAAGTTTCTAAAAGTAGTATAATTTACATTTACATACATATTTGCATATGTATGTATGTATGTGTTTTCCGCATTAATTCATAGAAATCTTGCTAGCATACATTTAGGTGCGCATGCCGTTGTCGCTGCTGACTTAGAACGATTTAATATGAGCGCAAATCGTCAACATAACGCATCAAAGGCCATGAAGTCACCCTAATCCAAACATTTGGCGCATTTAGTTAAATTAGATTTGTCAGCCTGAGGCAGTTTCAAGCTGAAGTTTATTTGAATCGGTTATTTTTGTGTTAAATTAGAGTTTTTGGTGACATGAATAAATTTGGAGGAGTAATATGTGAATATATTTACAATAATATTGCTAAAGGCTTAAACATAATATAAAAGGAAAAAATGAATTAATTGCAATATTGTGTTAAGTAATACTGTGTTATGTGATGTTATGCTATGTTATTATTTGATATGTTATTCTAACTGTACTAATATTACACTATAAAGTGGATAGAGAGTTTGTTTGTTTGAATTGCATAGGCTCCGAAACTACTTGACGGTTGGAAAAATGCATTCACCATTTCAAAACTGCACCCTCTGCGGTGAATGTAAGCTATATTAGCTTTTCGAAAAGAGGAATCCTAACTAAAATACCAATAATGTAACCGAATGCGCAAAAAGCCAAGCAGAAACGTTAACTTCGTTTATAGCGCAGCTAGAATACTCTTCACAACAACAAAAAAAAACTTTTATATAAGAAAATTAGTTTGGGCGATCGGTTTGTATGGCAGCTATAACGTATAGTGGTCCGATATCAGCGGTTCCGACAAATTACCAGCTTTTTGGGGAGAAAAACACATGTGTCAAATTTCAAAACGAAATCCCAAAAACTGAAGCACTGGTTCGTGTATATTCAGACGGACAGAGGGACAGGGCTAAATCGACTCAGCTCATCACGTTTTTTTATGGTGGTAATGGTCCATCTATTGAGTGAAATTTTCGATGAGTCGTTCGAGCATGTAATTTTTTACTCCAAGGTCTGATTCGAGCCAAATTGTCAGCATAGACTTTAGACTATACATATCTCTACAGGAAATGGTCCAACGGTGTGATATCACACGATGTTAGTGGCCAATCGATCGGCCCAAAAGTGTTCTCTCAATAAATCAAATAGTCGATTATGATGGCGCGATAACGGTTGCCATTGAAGGTTACATTATCACCGACATTATATTTGAAGAAATATGGACTTTTGACTCTACCGGCCCACAAACCACACCAAACCGTTGTTTTGGTTGCTCTTCGTCCCGAATGCGACAAATTTTCTTGTTGACATACCCATTGAGTCAGAAATGGGCCTCATCGCTGAACAAAATTTTGCTCGAAAACGTCAGGTCTTCTTGGAACTTTTCAGGAATCTATAGATCTAAGCGATGTCGTTTGGGTTGAGTAGCTTCAGTTCTTGCACAAGCTGTATTTTGTACGCTTTCAAAATAAGTTCTGGACGTAAAATGCGCCAAGTCGTGCCATACGTCATTCCAAGTTGCTTCGAACAACGCCGAAATTGACTCTCCAAGGTCTTTGTGTACACTCTTAGCCACGGCTGCTACATTTTCTTCACTGCGTTTTGGACGTAGTATTTTCGGTCGAATATTGTTCAATAATGAATGCTGGGTCTCAAGATAGGTGATGGTGTACGCGTTGAGTAGGCCGATTATGATGACGATAAGTTGAGAGATTAGAATCTTAAAAATCGTTTGAACTAAAACCTCTTATCAAAGCTCACATCGCCGCAATGATAGGCATCCTAACTGGACACTGTCTCATTAGCACTCAAGCTGTAAAAGTAAAGATAGGAGGTAGGAAACAAGTTGTCAAAGTTGTAATGCGGAAGATAGGGTATAAATATCTAAAACAAACATCTCCTCCACTGTCCAGCTTCTGCCAGACTAAAGTTGAAGCATTTCGTTTCCCATACTCTTTACGAACCCGACGAATTGGCTGGAGTAGATATTAGCCACTCCAATAAATTTGTGACAGGTTCTATCATTTTGTCGATTTGCGACGTTCTTTTTTTCTATACCTAGAAGTTCTAGGCATCACAACGGACAAGTTTCTGCAGCAATCCAAATGTGACTTTACGTTACCTCACGAGTAAATAACCTATTTGCATAACCTATCCTGCAATACTTGTATTAAACTGATCTCTGAATCTGCAAGATGTAAGCCATCTCTGAGCCGCTCCTAATTTTTTAAAAAATTATTTATTATCAAATTACACACGATTTTTGAACCTGGTGAAGAGTACTAGATTATCGTCTAAAATTTTCTATATCAGATCATTATTGCTTGTAGCGGCCATACAAATTTTCTGTTCAAAATCAAGCGCTTTATGGAAAATATTTTTATTTTAGGGTAGATAAATGTTATATATCCCAATGAACACGCTTGATTTGCTTACAAAGTTCGCACCCAACCTTTTTTATTCGAGCTAAGTTTCGGAACTTATTTTCTTATTTGTAGTGATTTCCGTATTGTTCTTCATTACTATTTCTACATGATTTCATTCGTCTCAAATTCGCCTCCTTTCTGTCATTAAAGACTCAAGGATATGAAATTACCTGCCGTTGAAAGTCCACTAACAAAAAAAGTTTTCTATCTCCTTTTTGAGTCCACGCGCTCTACGCATCAACAGTGATATATTCATCTTATTCACCTATCTCGAAATTATTTTGATAAATGGAATGTCATATGCTAGATATTTGAGGTTACTTACAGCAACAAAGCCGTCACGTAACTTAACTTAATCAGGGCTCAGGGTTCAATTATGAAACATGTACGTTTAAATGAGTCATCATCTTTGAAAAGACCATCTTACGCCGTAAATTGTGTCCAAAGCAAATATTTCTATTTATGCAGCATAAAGAACTTGCTTTGACCTCTACTTAAATCTGTCTATTTTAGTGTTTCATATGTACTATACTATATACGTGCATATATCCGCCCAAACGATGTCATGTAAATACTTATGTATTTCGCGTACATACATACAAACACACGTGATATATACACTCGTATATACATACATATGCATACATAACATATTCTTTGATATTGGTGAGCAGTTTCGGGCTGGCTCATTAGAATTCAAAGCAATGTTTTGGAATTGACTACCCTAACGCATGCAAATGCAAATGCAAATTTGAATGAGATTCTACGACACGCCCTAAGAACGTGCAACACATTTGCTACAACTCAACGGCAAGGATAGGTAGGGCGGCAAACGGCAAATGGAGCCAAGTCGGCAATGGTTGGCGCAAAGCACTCTTAATCCGCCCTCGAGTACCCCAACCCCAGCCGAAGTGCGCTTTCAGCCCGAAAGCCAACGGCTGAAAAGCTGTAAAGCGTAAAATAAACATAAATAAAAGTGGCAACTGAAATTGGCAAACGCACTGTGCAACCAAAGACAAACCAATAACAGACAATCAACAGACAAAAAGTTGTTTCAAAGACTGCCAAAGCTTTCGTTTCTTCACCAAGAATACATGCGACAAGAAGCGTCTACTTATGCCCTCCTGGTGAGGTAATCAACAAAAATATGTTGTTGATAGTACATAATAAAGTTACATACTTGCTTAATACTGTGGTTACTCTGTTTATTTTGATAGTGTTGTAAGTAAATTCTTGACACAAGTATGAACTCTACATTATATATTAGTTACAGCTGGACGATCCGATCTTTGATTCTAACTACATTAGCAAATGGTGAAATTATCAGAAAATCCTGAAATATTGTTGGAATTTGATACCCAGAAAACACCTACGTTCTTTAATACAAATCTTTATTATTGCCTTCAAACCAAGCTCTTTTGAGTTCAACGATTTTCATTTCAAAAATATATCATGTGCTAGCTATAGTATGCCTTTGCCGAGGTGGTTCTACTTTAACGTTTTTTTTTTTTTTTTTTGTTTTTTTGTACCCTGAACATTGTATATTAAGTTTGTTACGAAGTTTGTAACACTCAGAAGGAAGGCTCGGAGACCCTATAAAATATATATAAATGATCAGTATGTCGAGCTGAGTCGATTAAGCCATGTCCATCTGTCTGTCCGTCTGTCTGTATATACACGAACTAGTCCCTCAGTTTTTAAGATATCGTTTTGAAATTTTGCAAACTCATTTTGTCTTCAAGAAGCTGCTCATTTGTCGGAACTGCCGATATCGGACCACTATAACATATAGCTGCTATACAAACTGAACGATCGGAATCAAGTTCTTGAGGGAAAATTTGCACATTTCACAATGTATTTCCATAAAAGTGGGCACAGGTTATTTTCGAAAGCAAAAATATAATTTCCGAAGAAATTGTTTAGATCGGTTAACTATAGCATATAGCTGCCATACAAACTGAACGATCGGAATCAAGTTCTTGTATGGAAAACTTTCACATTTGACATGGTACCTTCACAAAATTGGACATGGATTACTGCTTAAGGTAATAATATAATCTCCGAAAAAAATTTTCAGATCGGATTACTATAGCATATAGCTTCCATACAAACTGAACACATAATTACTAACAGAAATGCGCCTGTGAAGGGTATTTAGCTTCGGTGCAACTGAAGTTAACGTTTTTTTTTTGTTTTTATCCCTAATTGACTCAGGACACGTCTTTCGAAGAGAAATTTCAGTTTCCGCAACTAAAAAGTATCACAAGAAATAAAGTATATCGAATATGGTGAATAAGTGAGGAGTTCTGTTTTGTCTTGAGCGAAAAATGCAGTTCCGATCGCGCTGTATAGAATATTTCTATTGAAAAAATATCCTGTCAAAATGACTTTGCATAAATCTAGACATTTTCAAGAAATGCCTCACTTTAATATTTCACAATGACCAAGAAATAGTTTTTCTTTTTTCTGTTTGCCTGGATGCTTACAGCATTCGATGAACATATAGGGTAGTCGAAAAAGTCTTTTCGTATTTTGTCAATAGATGTTGTTGGAGTCGTATATCTCCAGTGCTAATAATCACATTGTATCAGTGTTGGAAGGGTGAGATTTTAAGATGCATTTAAAAAAAAATTCATCAAAAAAAATTAAATCGGAGAAGTTGAAAAAATTCTTCCTCAATTTTTACTCAAGTTACAACTTACGCTGACGTCATTTTGATCATTTATATATACAAGTATATAACCCTGTATCTATCTTCCTTAGTTTTAGGTGATACGTACAACCGTTAGGTGAACAAAACTAACTATTATACTCTGTAGCAACAGGTCAGTTTCTGTTTAGGTAAGTTTACTACGATCTCATGTCATTAAACCAATACTTTTTCGTAGTCTCCTAAAAAGATTGATATAACAGATGTTCCGGCTGTAGTTCTAATTCCATTGGAAGCAAGTTTAAACACTTTTCCGTAATGTTTTTTTTTTTTTTTCAAATGAATTAGTCGGTGTTAACATAAACTATTGAACCTTTGGGTATCATTGTTGGCAGCTATAAATTTGAAAAAGTTAGTAACTTTGTTTATATCGGAACTAACATTAATTCCATCGAAATCTAAGCATGGAGATTAAGCGCAAAATAATTCTAGCCAACAGGAGCTACATTGGGAGTGGAAGGCAATTAGGAAGCAGATCTCTCTCTCTCTCGGCGAACAAAAATTTCGCTCTCTAAATCCCTCATTGCACTTGGAACATTCGAGAGAACTTTATCTTCGCATAAATTCAACAAATTTTGGTTAGGCCATATCGTTTCCATAGAAGACTTTAACATGATTTTTTTTTTTTTTTTTTTCATTTAGCGAGTGTTTCTTTGTCGCTCGCTTGTCAGAGAAGCAGATTACCGTTAATAATTCACACAAAAATTGGGTATTTTCACGTCAGTTCACTTGCGGTGGATATTTCTTTATGTGTTCTTATCTTTTTGCTTCCCGAATTGAAATGCAAACTATCTTTTAGGTGATTAGCATGCTGACCGAAATCAATTTTTTTAATCTTCGACTTCTTGGCATGCTTCAAAACAAACTAATGTTATTTTATAAACTCTTGCGCTTACTTGAAAATGTAAGCCGAGTATGATGGAAAAAACGATACGAAAGTGTAAACGAAATGCAGATAAATGAAATTAAATTAATCTCGGTATTCATGACTATTTACGCCGTAAAATGCTCAGCACTATTTAAGAAGTTCATTGTTGCTTAAGTCACACGCTTCTGACATTTTAATGATGATGTCATGAATAAATTAGTTGCGTAAGGTTGCAGCAACACCGCCTACTTTACGCGCGGCGCTCGCCTGCCCTATTTACTGACTTTAATGTCAAAAGGATTCACGTTGATGTTTTATGACTTTTTAATGTTGGTTCAGGCGTTGATGGATATACRCAACCACACACACACATCCATATATATATACATATATAGACAAGCTCTTTAAAGGTGGTGCGCGACGGGAGGTGGGAGGTGGGTGGCGGCGTTTGCGCTGGCAGTTTGTAGCGACTATAACGACTGTGGGCTATTGACTTAACGTGCGACGGGGCGTGGTTGACAATGGCGGCTTACTTACGAGGAAACCGATGCCGATAAAGTTAACGACGTTTATTTTCATTTTGAGGTTTCAAACTTAATGAGAAATATGAAGTGAACCGCAAAACGCAAAAGTTGTAAACCGCAACTGTTGTGCGCACGGCAGTGACTAACTGTACATGCATATAGGAGGATATAGTGGGAAATTGACAAATATACATATATGTATTACAGTTGTGTGTATTTGCAGTGTTGTATTGGTTTTACACATATATTTATACATTTGTATGAATAATTCAACATTTCACCTGCGTTTCATTCCCACGTTTTTGTGAAAGCTCTTTTATTTCTCTTCGATTCGCAATTCTCTTCAATAAATTCAAAATTCTATTATAAATTTATACTAATTACAATAAAGTACTAACATACATACATATATGGATATGTGCTTTAAAACTATGATAATGGCGCACATCATACTCTCTTCTTGAAACTTAATATTTGCAACGCAAGTGACGATATTAAAATAATAAAACATTTATATACAAGTTGTTTTCCTAAGTAAACAGGACTTAAAAAAAAACAGAACAAATGTTTTTTTCGCAAAATTAATTTATTTTATTCAAAATAGTCTCCTTCTGCTTTAATGCACCTTTTTGTACGGGCCGAAAGCATGTCTAAGAGTGTTTTAGCTCGTTGGCCCGTATGGCCGCCAGTATGCCGGAGCGAGCCTTTTGAATGGCCTCTACGTCTGCAAAACGCTTTCCTTTCATAGGCAAATGCATTTTCTCGAAAAGGAAAAAGTCGCATGGTGCCATATCCGATGAATACGTGGAGTGGTTAATGGTTAAAATGTGATTTTTGGTCAAATAATCGGTCACAAGCGTCGATCGATGAGAGCAATTTTTGATCGTCAGTCAATTTGTGCGGAACAAACCGTGCACACACCTTTCGTAAACCCAAAGGTTCGGTCGAAATGCGATAAATCGATGTTTTGGAGGTGTTCAATTCCATTTCCACGAATCTTGATGATGCTTTAGGCTGATTTTTGATGAATTTAAGCACAGATTCGATGGAATTTCGGTGATCAGGGATTTTGATTGGCCCACATGTTGATTGTCATTTACAGTATGTCCTCACGACCACTTTGAAAATGTTGAACAGAACGTTGTTTCATCATTTGCAACGTTTCGGTAAAAGTTCTACCAATTTTAAAACAAAATGTAATGTTGGCTATTTGCTCGAAGTTCATTTTTGCACCGATCACACAAACATACTGACACTTAAAACGCAATAACTTCCTTTCCGATCAATGAAATGTTAAGAAATTCTCACTGGACAATCGATAAAGATAGCAGATTCTAACCCAAATGTCAACCCAAGGATCGGAATACACGAAATTTCAGATATGCATATACCATATATATAACTCAAAGGCTGACTAACATATTCGAACAAAAGTCAACTACAGATAATGGGGTCCTCAATATACGGGAGTTGGGGCTCGGTAGTATCGACTCATTAAGTTACCTCACATACAATCACCAATCATATGGTACAAAGTCAAGTGGATGTTCGAAAATGCTGTTATAGGCCCTTGGTCAAGTGTTCGCAAAATTTTATCTCTTTAAAGCTCAAAGATATACTGTTATGATTTAAAAATGTTCTGTAATTTCCTTTGAGATAACTTAAATGTCGGTCGATATATCCAGCATACAGTCACAGAAGTTGGATAATCTCTATATTGAGTATATGAGGGCTCAGGGAAGTATTGACTCGATTCAACATATTTTTGATACACAGAATTACTATTATTAGTAAAGGATTCTGTCTGAATATCAATTGTATATCTCACACACTGACCGAGATTTTCGATCAAAACTCAACTATAGATACTGGGTATACATATTTGGTACCTTCCCTAGGTGAACAATTTTGATTGGATTTGCACAATTTTTGATCTTAAGGCATACTTTATAAAAATTATTAGTGAAAAATTATATTTCGCTCTATTAATTACTTCTTGATATGTGTACTGGAAAGTGAACGAATCAAGTGGAGATTCACACTGTGTCTTATGGGAAGTAGGCGTAGTTGTGGTCCGATTTCGCCCATTTTCATGATATGGTAGAGAATGCTATGTACTAAATTTAGTCGAAATCGATCAGTCGAGTCCCGAGATATGTTATTTCATCAAAAAGTGGTCAGTGTCACGTGGCTATTCATGTGGACGCTTTGTGGCGAGGCCTCCAAGATCGTGCCATTTAACACCGCTGGACTATTTCTGTGGAGCTATGTGAAGTCGCGTCTACGCAGTTAAGCCCGGAACCATTGACGTTTTGGAGGGAAATATTCGGCGCTTTATTGTTGGCACATAACTTCAAATACTGCAGAAAGTGGTCGAAAAGTGGATACCTCGGCTGCAATTTATTCGAGCCCACCGAGGTGCTCAGCCTCGAAATCCAATGCAGAATCACTATTGCCAACAGGAACTACTTTTGACTGAGCAGGCAATTGACAAGTAAAGTGCTCTCTCGACGAACACCACCAAACCATCACCAAACTCTACAAGTTCCAAGCATGGACAATTACATTACGACGATTACTTGCAACCCAGCAGGCCCCAAACCTTGAATGAATGTTCAAAAATCAGGTTCAACGCAAGGACTTGATTTTGATCGGTCAATTTGTACTGAAGCTACATACTATGGTGATCCGATATCTCATAGTTACGACAAGTGAACGAACATGGCTAAATCGATGAACATCGAGTATACAATATTTGCAGTGTTTCCAATGTTTCTTTAGGGATTAAGTGGGTTTCAGAGGTATAAACGTGTTTTTTTTTTTTTAATACAAGCAATCACATATTTGAAAAATATGATATGTTATATCAAAGATATATATTCGAACAATATCTCCTGAAATTTCTATACAACAATGTTAAAAATTCCGCCGTTGAGACCGCATTCCCCTGGGTGTCTCTCAAAAAAGTGCTCTCGCCGTGGACAGCATAACTTATTACTCGTATTGGTTCATATTAAATTTAAAAAGCTAAGCATATTCTGTTAGTACATATCTAATTCTCGTTTTTAATATAGGAAATAAAGAAATATTCAAATTGTCTTTCTGTTCTCGGACTGTGAACAAAAAATCTAATTTTTGGTAAAATTTTCGGAATTTTTTGGTCAGAAAAATAAGTTGTAATGAAACAAGAAAAAATCCTTCGTTCAATAACTAGATAATATTTGTTCAAAAACGTGCATACAATACAAACTAAATCGGTCGATAACTTTTCGAGAAATCGTGTCCACAGACTAAAAAAACACAGTTTAGAGAAAAACGCATTTAAAGACATGGCACTAGCGCAGCTAGCCTTGAGTGCACAAGTTCTCAAGGCTGTATCTCCGAAATTATTACTCAGATCAACTTTAAAATTTAGGACTGTATTTTAGAGGTGTTGTAGAATTTAATAAAGCAAACGTAAAAAAATCGATTTTTGGAAATTTTCAAACCCCTTTATAAGATAGATAAAATCTGTTCCAGTATTATTTATTAAAAAGCCTTGTATCTTGTGAAAAATATCCGAAATAAAATTGAGAAACAACAGTTAATTTTATATAATTCATACTCAGACTTCAGCAAAATATGACATTTGCTATTTTTAAGCATAAGTATATACCTATCCCAAGAAGAAAATAGCACCAACTACAAAAAATTATCAGTAAATGAGACACTTCAACAATATAAAGTCTTAAGTGATTTATTGAAAAAACCGAAATGTGAGACAGAGGCACTGTATGTGCTAAAACCGATGTAGTTCAAGTATGTTGTACCGAAAATACGAAGTTTTTATGATTATAGAACAAGATTAGTTGAATTGCGAACATTTATTCCATAGAACATTTTAAGTTGCAACCCTGTCTCAAACTGCATGGAATTTAGCTCAAATATCATAAACATCCTCACATATGTTTTGCTCTCGGTAGACTTGTGATATAAATTAATATACATTGCCTTAATCAGTACTTTATTTAGACCCAATATTCTAAAACGCTGTGTCCAAAATCAGAATTATCATGGACACGGTATATCAAATTAAAGTTTATTCATATGAGCCAAAAAAAGGCATCTAAAAGAAATTATATTGGATCATCGGACGATTAGGCCGAAAGCCATACTTTGTTAACTCCATCCACTGTCTACTTGTATAATTAACGTCCTTCTCAACGAACTACGAAATATCGAAACTTCATATATGTATGTGAATTTCTGGCGATCAACCGATGGATAAGAAGTTATTTGATTTTTTCTCATGATTTTTTCTCAGTCGTAATACAGAGACAGAGAAAAACTCAAGCCTTCTTTAAATCCAGTTGAACTGGGAACTACTGCTGAGTTGAGCCTTGAATGTGACCCGTAATTCACCAAACAATGACAGCTTTAGTAGATCCTGCTATATGTCTGTAAATCAAAGAGAGAAAAGTCTCTTTCCCATCCAAAGTCGCTTAAATCACATATACCGTTATTAACTACTCTCGTATTTCGAACAATTATTTTATTTTAGGTTTATTCCAGTACTACAAACATTTTAGTTGAAAATTTTCAATAAAAATTTAATTTTATCCGAAATTTAGTGTAACAGTCCTGCTTCTTGACTCTATAAATACTCAACAGAACTATTGCTAATTAGGCAATTGGCTTTTGAAAAGTATATATATATACATATCTGTAAGCACAAACCTTTTCCGTATATCTAGTGCTTAAAGGATAAATGAAAATTAAACTAAAAATTGCTCTTTTCCAGTTGTGAAAGTATTTTGCCCAAATAAGTGCTCAAAATGCACCAGTAAATACATATCAAACACACACACACATATATAGTAAGTTAGTCCGTATGTATGTGTGTGCGTTTGGCACTTGTAAGAATAATACAATAGTTCCACAAAACAACTCTACCGGTCACCGCAGCAACCACAAAGTGTAAAACCCAAAGGACGAACCGCCCAACATTAGTAGGAGCGAATTCTGTGTGCACACCCACACACACACACCTGCATGCAAAAAAAGTGATGGATCCAATGCAAAGTCAAACATGTGCCTCGGACCAAATGCATCAAAATTGTGTAATGTACATGCGTCATATGTTGTAACTACGTGCAGCATATGGAGCGTTTGATAGAATGCAACACTGCTCTTCTATGGGCTAGAAGCCCCGTAAGACATAAAGGAAACGATATATAAGCTTTGAACTAGTTCGTGGTTAGGTGAAGATATAAAAGATTAATTTGCTCTGGATGTTTGCAGTGTCTTCATATTTCTATGAATTTCTACTTACTACAAGAGAGGGATAAGGTCTTTGCATAGAACTACATATTTTCAAGATTAATTATTATGAGATCGAACACAGATGTATATCCTCTATTCTGACAAAATATTTGCTGATATCCGTTCTTCAAGTTCCAGCTAGATAAAATAGTCTCCAAAGATGTAACTAAATCTAGTTCTTTAGACAGCAGATTGAGCTACGGAAACTCTGAGAAAGACCAGTTGCGACTTAAAAAAATTCTCTTATAGGAATTTCATACATTTTTGAGGAAATATTCTTAGTGAATGAGCTGATGAGGCACTGCCGTACGCATGGAAGGCGATGCTCCAGCGATAAGCACCTTCGATTCGAGACCCATATTTGGACAACGGAAGTAAACGCACCCGAGCATCTAACCGATGAACCAAGTGCATAGAAATTTGTTTGCATTTACAACTGGCGTGAATGGGAATACTAACTAGTCAGTGTCTGGTGGTAACACACGCCCGCAGGATGGAGCTGACAGAACGAGAAGACTATCTAAAAGTGCAAGGCACCAGGGAAATAATGGAATATTGTTCACCTGTCCCGCCTTGGCAAGACAACGCCGTAAGCATCTGGGATCCCCACGGTAAGGTGTACTGGACAAGGTATCGATAATGAGTCTACAGAGTCTGTTGAAATTCTCGTACAGCGCAGGCATCCTAAAGGATGACTATTATTCTTGGACCTAACAACCGAACTCCATCTGGTATGGCAAAATACCAAACTGGTCTTTGCTTGGCTTACTGGCCTACCAGATTAACCTAACCTAACCTAACCTTTGTGTTCCCTCTTCTGACCGACCCAAGGTTGTTATACAAAAGAATAAAAAGATTTTTGTTTTCGGTTTCAGCCACAGCCACTACTTTTCCAGCTGCTTTTCTCAGACAACATCTTTCGGTGAATCCCTCCGCTTTAGTTATTTTTCTCGGGTTATTTTTATGGAAGGACACAAATATGTAACCGTAAGACTAAAGTTTCGCCACTATGAGTAAGGAAAAATCGAAAAGAAAAATAAAAATCCAACTCAGAAATCGAACTGAATATTTTTACTGATGCTGAAAATGGATTTTTGAAATTTTTCATTGGCTTTTGACTTTTAAGGTCTCAAGCCCAGTACTCGAAGCACCCAAATGTAAACTCTCCACTCCAGTTTCGTTCCGGTTACGTAAATCCGGGCATCATGGAAATCGGAAAGCTCTCTCTGCAGTCATGATTCATATCTCGAAAAGGTTACAGCTTCTCTCTCATGCTTTTATTTTGATCTAGATCTAAATATTCGGAACTTTTTCCAGCCTTATAATTCTAAATAAAGAGCTGTAATGATGCTGATTTACTTAGTTCCTCGGACTAAGGGTTAGGCTAATTTTTAATGATCATGTTAAGTGGATCAAACATAACCCCAACTTTGCAACTTTTCATTTAAGATGAATTTGTCGAAATTCAAATGAAGTTTTACCTACAGGTCGGCATAGAACTGAAATACATAGGTACAGATCTACATATCCATAAGTAACTCAGAGCCCTCTATATGCCATATATGTATATATTTCCGTACACTTGGTGCCGTGTTGCCGTGATATTAAAAAGCACCCGAATGCTGCAACACAAACTATGTACAACAACCACAAAGGCAACAGCGATGAGAACATCCGACGATTTCACGAAATCATGTCACCACAAGGTTGACACTCGATTTAAACAGCCCAACCAAAAGTGCAAGAGGCCAACCGACAAACAACAAAACTCTGTGGATTTTGCGGCGCAAGGTTGGTTGTGCTATTAAAAGGTGTGTCGAACGGGAGTTGCCAAATATGTTTGTACGTGTGTATACATATTTGAGCACTAGCCTCCGCTTGTGTGTGTATTGCTGGCAGTTGATGTGGAAGTGTATGTGGGTGTATGCGGCACACCATGCAGCATTTCAGTTGCTATTGCCAACCTCAAACATGATTTCCATTTCAAAGGACACACGATTATAGATTCTGTGAATATTCAAACTCGAGAATATACTCGTAACTTAAGCTGGCCATTTGCATTGATAGTTGAAGCTCGGTAAGAAATGGCTGGTGAAAAATCATAGGATTGCCTTCACCCGATATTTTGGGATTGAACTTCTTGGTGGTGATGGTGATGCTTAAAGTTAAGTCAGGAAATCGAATGTAATTCGATCCCTAGGATTGTTGAGAATAACAAATTTTCTAGTTCTACTTCATTAGAATTGAGTAGAATAGTGCACACTAGCCTAGTTAGCTGAGTCTACTACTATTGTAGATTTTGAGTTCAAATCAAAAACATGTCGGAAATCTAGAAATTATAGAAAGAGCTTTTATAATAGCGGTCATCACTCTCGCAGTAGTTTGCTTAGAGAAAAAATCTCATAAACCTTCATTTGCCTGTCCGAGAGGACTTAAAATTTTATACCAATTGCTAGTCGAATATTTGTGCTCTTATAACTTCAAGGGACTATTACAGAATGTGCCCGATATTGGAGGTCTTCCGCTTCACCTGCTTCCACTGGCCGAAAACCCACAAAGCTGGAGTGTTCTCTTTCATCCGGAAGACATAACGTAACGTCGCAGTTATTGAAGCCATTGATATCAATATCAACGGCCTACGCCAGTAGCTGTACACTCTTATAGAAGATTGTAGCTTCTCTATTCAATTCTGCATTATTCGAGATACCAAGCTAATAGATACATTCCACCATATGTAGGTTTTGAGACAACTTTTAGAGTGTCAATATACCATATTTATAGACTTACAGCTGGTATCTCAAATTCCGAGATTCTTACCTAATTTAAGCTTAAATGACTGGACTACATCGCATATTACTTTCTCCAGCAATAGTCTGAAGAATTCGCACGATAGGGAGTCGTCTTGTCTGACACCTCGCATGGTATCGAACGGCTCGCCGAGGTCTTTCCCGATCCTGACAGAGCTTTTTGTTTTGTTCGATCCATTCAATTCGATATTGCTTCTAAGAAATTATGGCTGGTATTTAATAACAAAATAATTAAGGGTTTTCTCTATAAAGTAAAACTGTGCCCATAATTTTTGACATTTTTTCCCAACCGGTACTACAAAAGCGCCGAACTTATTGACCAACTAGGCTGCTGTGTCAACGCCGAGTGAATGCCTTTGCCAATACTACATGTCACCGGCATATGCATACAAACATATCCATGTGTGATGTTCATTTTCAGGTTGAGGCCCTACAATTACAACTACCTGCATTTACTGCAGGCGATTGAACTGTCGAAAGCACAAAGACAAGGCAAATATGTTTGGTGGTTTTTTCGAGAAGCTCTTGGAAATCAATCACCACATCCGTATCGTCAACAAAATGCAAATTTGCTTTGGCTTTCGTTACACAGCCTATACGAGTAGATGTAAGCCGAAACCAATACAAGTGCAAACTTCCCAACAAACATACAGACAAATGTGAAGGCAATCGGAGAAGCTTTGCTATGTGTCACTGTGAATTACAGGCATATCTGTCAACTGGTAAATGACAAAATGGGTATTGTCAGGTGGCAAATTACTGCGTCTTTACTGGCTGTTTAATATTTTTTCTTCCTAAGTACTAAGGGTAAATCATAGTGAAAAAGAAAAGAAAATCTAAAATAGATGAAATCTGACTTAAAATCATATAGGTCAGAATATATGGATAGCCATTGGATGTCTTTGTGGCAACCACATGCTGGTTTCATAGATAAAGTTAGAGTTTGCTGAGGAAACATTGACAAATTGTAGTGATTAAGTTCTAATACTATAACTGTCATCTTTTGAAATATAAAAAATCAATGATGCCCTCATATCTCGCAGAAATATCCATACATTTATACACTATACGAATATACTATAGTCATTGATTTCTATTCCAACTAACTCACCTAAATGACTCAAGGAGTGACAGCCAAATTGTTAGCATCAGTCTTGGAAATAAGATTGTTAAGAAGAAAGTTCAAATATCGTTATTCCTCTATATCTTCAATAAAACTTGGACAGTTTACATATTAAAGATTCTTCACGTAATTGAAGCGGGAGCATCACTCAAGTAATGCAGATGTTCACTACAAAGCTACCTTGTAAACTGATACCTCCTTTGAAGGTATGTCTTTTATGAAGTGGAAGACATATTATATTATCAAAAATTCTTTAGACATTTACTTATCGATGAGCAGCTTAAAGAAGAAATTATTCTCCTTACTTTCACTATGATGGGCAAGTGGTGTGTGATCGGTTGCGGAAAGATCAGGAGACATGTGTAAATGAAAAGAGCATGACTTTTAGAATAAAGTAGTATCCAACACTTTATCAATAGATATTATTTTATCAATAGATGTTGTGGCATTCGTATATCCCCAGTGCTACCAATCACATTGTGTCATACAATATAGTGTTGGAAACACGACGTTTTAAGCTTCATTTATTTAATTCACTATATTTTGAAATTTGTATAGAAAGGAAAGAATGCAAGCCAACAAAGAAAATTGTGAAGTTTATGGAGATCAGTGTGTGTTTGTATACGTTAGAAATACGAAAAGACTTTTTCGACTATCCAATATTTAAGGTGACAAGATGACAATACTCGATGAGTCCACCATTGAGGTGCTCGGAGAAAAGATTCTGGAGAAGATTAGGACAAACTGATAAAGCTAGAAAAATAAACCATACAATTCTTACACCGACGACCATAATATGAGTAGTTGTAAGTCGTGTTAAGCTGTCATGTTATTTTTGTTCAGTATTGTTTGGCATTTCATCATGAAAAACTTACCTTCTATAAAGAATGTGATTTGCGCACTTCACTCAACAGATGGTTAACAAAATCGGACCCTATCACCCATCTTGATACCCAGCATTCATTATTGGGTAGAATATTCGACCGAATAGACCACGCTGTGAAAAAAATATCACAGCCGTAGCCATCGCTTCACCCTATGGGCTCTTGAAGAATTCAAAAAAAGATCCCACGTATTCGAGCCAAACTTTGTTCTGCGAAGAGGCTCATTTCTGGCTTAATCGGTATGTAAACAAGCAAAATTGCGGCATTTGGGATGAAGCCCAACCTGAAGAGATTCAAAGGATGTCAGTTTATACAGAAACGAGATAAAATGTTAACTTCAGTTGCACCGAAGCTAAATACCCTTCACAGGTGCATTTCTGTTAGTAATTATGTGTTCAGCTTGTATGGAAGCTATATGCTATAGTAATCCGATCTGAAATTTTTTTTCGGAGATTATATTATTATGTCAAATTTCGGGAAGATACCACGTCAAATGTGAAAGTTTTCCATACATGAACTTGATTCCGATTGTTCAGTTTGTATGGCAGCTATATGCTATAGTTAAGCGATTTGAACAATTTCTTCGGAGATTATATTTTTGCTTTAGAAAATAGCCTGTGCCAACTTTTATGGAAATACATTGTGAAATGTGCAAATTTTCATACAAGAACTTGATTCCGATCGTTCCGTTTGTATAGCAGCTATATGTTATAGTGGTCCGATAGCGGCAGTTCCGACAAATGAGCAGCTTCTTGAAGACAAAATGAGTTTGCAAAATTTCAAAACGATATCTTAAAAACTGAGGGACTAGTTCGTATATATACAGATAGACGGACAGACACAGATGTCCATCACATGGCTAAATCGACTCAGCTCGACATATTGATCATTTATATATGTATATACTTTATAGGGTCACCGACCCTTCCTCCTGGGTGTTACAAACTTCATGACAAACTTAATATACCCTGTTCAGGGTATAAAAATTCCGGTTTGGTGGGGTTTTTGCGTGGGTGGAATTCTTAAAAATGATGCCAGTGAAAAAGTAGCCGTCAATGGCGACCGTTATCGCACCAAGATAACCGACGATTTTAGGTTTGAAATCAAAGCTCGTGATCTTGGCGATATTTGATTTCAATAAGAAGGCACCACTTCCAATACATCGCCTCAATCAATGGATTTTATTCGGTGAACAGACAATTTCACGTATCGGGCCAATCGATTGGCCACCAAGACCGTGTGATAGACTTTTTTTTGTGGGGATAAGCAAAGTCTAAAGTCTATGTGGACAATCCCGCTTCGGCTCAGGTCTTGGAGCAAAACATCACGCGCGTCATTCGCCAGTTACCAGTCGAAGTTCTCGAACGAGTCATCGAAAATTGTGCTCAATCTTCAATCTTCAAAAAATAAATCTTCAAAAAATAAATGCCAAAGAATGTTCTTTCGAATTATAATAAATATTCCACATTAAATTTGAAGCTTCTATATATACTTGATTTGGTGGCGCTGCGTGTACATGCCATTAGCGCATTCAATCACATCCGTTAAAGCCGTCAGTGTGGCAACCACCATAAATAGCTGCTATCAGCAAACAAGTGCCGTTGTTGTGAACATATTTTAAATTTACCGTTAAGCAGACAAGTATTAATGGTGGAAAAGCTAGCAACTCAGCACAGAGACGAACAAGTAACTGCGCGTAGTAACAACAGCAACAACAGTAAACAAGCATTAAACACATATTGACTTGCTTAGGAAAAAATACGTCCGCCATTAGTTACACGCATACACGCACAGACACACACTCATCTTTACCGTTGTCTGTGCGCGAAGATCCTTAAGCAGCAACAAAACATTCGGAAGTTGTTCGATGAAAAAGAATTCAGTGGCGATGGCATGTCAGCTAACAACCAGATACATGTGTGTATGTATGTGCTTACATACAAATATTTTGCACACCCATACGCCCATACACATACATATGCACATTAATAGCACACAGTGGAAATACGAAAGAAAAATTACTGTGTTGACGTTTGAGAAAATGTCGAGCATTTGATGAGGAGAATTTAAGAATGTTTTAACTGAAACATTTTTTCCTTCATTATATGCACACACACAGGCATACATATGTATATACAGACATTCATGTACACATACGTACTAGTATCGGTACGGGCACAGACATGTCTCCCCGAAACAATTTCGTACCTCCGTTTAGTTCAATTCGTCGTTCGTTCGTTCGTTTTGTGTTCCAACATTTTGTCGGAAATTATTATGCGGAAGATTCCAAAGCAAACGCATGTTTGGATTCCTTACATTTTTTTCCATGTTTTATTCGAAGATATGTACTTTTATACTACTTAAATGCATATACATATATGTACATATACATGTGCAATATTTGATTATCTGTAACATATATCTAATATATACATATACATTCTAGGGTGTGCCAATTTTACAAATCGTTTACCGTCTTCTGTCCAATTTTCAAAGATACCTTGTCAAATAAAAAGTTTTCCATACAACGACTTGAGTTAAATCGATCTATTTGTATGGATCCAACTAACGAGCCTCTTTTTGGTGAGAGAAAGAAGTGGGCGAAATTTCAGATTGATATCTCAAAACGTAAAAGTGAACACGGCTAAATCGACCCAGCTCGCCTTTCTGATTATTTATATACATGCCGTTACAATTATTTTATAAGGCATCCGACGTTTCCTTTTGTTTGTGTGTTACATACATCGTGCTTAATTTAATATACCCTGCCCAGCGGCGCACAAACTTGGAGAACAGTTTATTTGAGGTGTCTTCCCAACCAATTTTTCAGGTTCAAAGCGAAAAAATATGAATTTTTCTTAAACACATCTTTATACATGCATATACATACCTTTACTTTTATATGCTTTCAAATTTTACAATTTTTCTGAGAGTTACTTTGCCTTCACACATCTTCTGGTTATTCTTTATTGAAGTTGCCCAAGCTATAAGTAGGTTTTTTAGAAATATACTCCGATTGACAAGTGAAGTAAGTCCACCTCCGAATAGTCTTTTCAAAACTGAATCTGCATCCATATTTTTCAAACATCACTATTGCGGCACATGTATGACCCATATATTTCCCATAATGCCTAAATGGAACATAGAACCTTTCAAAATTATGAGTGTTATAATTGTTTATTTCGATTTCTGCAATCAAGAGGTTTGAGTTGAGTAGTTGATTAGTCGTCTTTATTTGAGCCTAGTTCCAGGATCATCAGTATAGCCTTACAGAGTGGGAATAACTTCCTCCTCGCTGATAACAAAGTTATACCGCTTTTGTTCGGTCGAATGATCTCCTTTCGTAGTTAACAGAGAATATCGCTTGACCCCTTTTAGATATTAGCAAATGGACTACAGCATTTTGGATACCACATTGATTACTTTTAGAATATAAGAACCTGTACTAATTTAGGGGTTTAACTCACTTTTCGTACAACACTTCCTTCAATCACTCAAACAACTCAAACGCAACTTTAACTAATATTGCAGCCCCCAAATCTTCTGCCCTTTATGGTCGAAGTTTCAGAACTTGAGTATAAAAGTAACCAATGTTTCGTTACTACATTGGACTTGAAAACCATGAAACAACGTCTGAAATCTCGTCTTGTTCACTAATAGTATTATACTATAACTTGCTACCACAGTAGTGAGCGAATAGAAGACCATTGCGTTTCAAGCTCTTGAAGATTTTGAAATGCGTTTTTCTTGATCAGTTTTTTTACAGTTTCTTTACTCTAACAATTTTCGAATCGTACTCGACCTCCATTCAAAATTCGGTTGCAACTTCGAAAGTATCCTCACCTCACGAACTCCCACTATGTCTCAGAGAACATGTTCGAATTTAAGAAAATTTAAATTCCACTGATAAATTTCCGCTTCCTTTGAATTATAGAAGTACGTGCGAGTTTGTATAAAAATTCATGTTGACAACTACGCTTTCTTTCACTGCTTAAAAAAAAAATTGGATGCTATTACTCAAATCAACTCAAAATGTTCAAAGCGTAGACTTAAGTAGAGCGAGTTGCGAATAGATTTAAATGCTGTACATAAATAATGAGATACCATTAATAAAGGTATAAAAATTGGCATCGTTTTACAAAAAGAAAGGACCACGCATAGTGTTCAAAAATGGAAAGCTGCTCTACTTATTTTGATGTGAAAAATGTTCTCCCGCATCAGAGACACTTTATTAAACTTTAAGAGAGTGTTTAGAATATATGTAATAGACTTGAAATGTAAACTATTCTTTGTGCAACCACCCCCGACTCATGATAAATGCAGTCCAAATTCACCGCTACGTAAGTAACTCATGTGTGATGCAGTAATATCAAAAGAACAATAGTCAAAACATTAAAATTCTTATAACATGTAATAAAAGTAATCGTCCCTAATGATCTTATAATCTTAACTATATATATATTATTCATGTATATATTATATATATACTATTATTACTTTTATTACTTTTATAATTTATTAAGAGATTTTTTTTTACTTTGAGTCGCCTTACATGATTCTCCTCTTATTCGGATTTTTTTTAACTTTTTTTATAAAACTATAAATGAAATTGTCTATAAGGCACACTTCGACGAAACCTCAGATAGGATTTGATTCACTGCCGTTGAACATGAAGTTACTATTTTATGACTAAATACAAATATAAAACCAGGAGTTTGTTAATTGTATTTGAAATCTGGGTCCAAAATTTTATTATTTTCGCCTACCGACTTGTTTTTTTTAAATATTACCTTAAAGCCCAGTTTTTAGCTAATGAAATGTTGGTATACAATTATCAAGAACACCAAAAAACGTTTACTGAAAGATATATAAATGTTATTCACATTCATACAAGTATATACTTGTAATTAAGCCCAAGGACCATTTTCCAAACCTCAACGAATTCTCACCGGAAAAAAAATTACCAACCATGCAAAGTTTATCGCCGAGTTGGAATCCTATTTTCATTTAAACGCTATAATCGACATATTGTTCTAAATGATAGCTATGTTCAATAACATCGAAATGATAAGAAAATATTTTTTTATATTTAAAATGAGCAACCTTTCAGCCTCTCTGTTATATTGACAGATCTAGATGTGTTAGCTTTGGGTACGAAATACGGACTGTGTAGAAGAACCAGCTGGCAGTAGCTAATATCCTTTTCATAGATTAATTTAATTTTAACAATTGAGGATGATATTTGGTTCATATATTTTTACCCAAGAACACGTAAATTATAGTAAGATAATTCACAGATTGCCCGATATATTCGGTACAAAGTCTGCTAGATTAATTAAACAGCTCCTTGGGATAATTCCAGACCAATTTCACATATTTTCGGCATTAAAACACTAGTATACGTTCAGTCAATATTCTTATGATATCATACAAATTGACAAATTATTATATTAGGTTGTCAAAAAAGTCTTGCGGTATTTTTTTTATTGAATTTTCAATTGTGCATAAAATTTTTTTTGATGACTCCTGTCCAGCTCTCGACCGGCTGCGCCTACGGCTGCTACTATGCCGGTCTCTTTCGACCAATTCAGCGATTTTATCGCAATTTTCGAGGACAGGCCTTCCGGAGCGTGGCGCGTCTTCGACCATCTCTACACCAGAACGAAAACGTTGAAACCATCGTTGTGCGGTGGAAACTGTATCGGGTCCATAAACTGCAGGAATTTTATTGGCGGCTTGAGATGCATTTGTGCCTTTATCGTAGTAGTACTGTAAAATATGCCGTATTTTCTCTTTATTTTCCTCCATGTTTGCGACGCTATAACTCACGAACTACCTAAAAGAAACGATAATCAATCAGACACGTGTTAGCGCGTGAAATGAGCTTTCCAAAAAGGTATAGTATGACCCAACTAGCGAAAATAGCGCAAGACTTTTTTGACAACATAATATTAGGCTTATGAGAGTTCCATTTTTGCCTCATGGCAAACTATTATCAGAAAATAGAGCAGTCAGAGTTTTATTGAGATAACTCACAGATTGACCAAAATCCTTGTACCAATTAAGAAGTCCCAGTTTACTCATTTTTTACACAAGAGCACGTTATTATGGGGATATCTGTTTTCATTTTCGAATAATCCGAGTTATAATTCGATTTCAACAAATTTTGGACGTCGACCCGATTCGGTTGAAATTGGTCGTGTAAAGCGGCATAAAATTTCACCTGAAGATTTAGGGTCGCGTGACCTATTCCAATTTTTATACATATTCCCATAAAAGCGTCCAACTCTCAGTTAAGGCATCTGTATTCATATTCCGACACCGAAAACTGGTAGAATTGATATATAGGGTGCCTTTACTACGCACTTTAGACAGCGATGGATGTCTTGGTTTGAATTACTTACAGTAAGAGTTAGACAATAGAGACTTTGAAAATAACTTCCCTCTTAAATCCTCGAATATGACATATGTATATTAACCTATTTTCAAGATTTCAAGAGAAATGAGTAAAGTACTAAACTGTAAAAGTTCAATTAGAGATGACATATCCATATCCAATTGAACCTTAAAAGCATATGGAATGAAAACAATATATGGACCACACTTTATAAACAAATAATTCTTTGTTTCGCTAAAGCTGACCAATTAGGCACCTAAATTGTGCAATACCGCATAAATGAGCCAGCCGAAGCTGCATCAAAAAAATCGCCACAAAAGAGAATAAAGGCAATCGATTCAACATTGCATTGCCACAGCAAGCCACAACAAATCGGGACGAACGAGCAACTCTGTTGGCTATTGTTTATAATTTCGCCCACTGATGGGGCATTTGGTGAACTGACAAATTGTTGTTATTGCCTGACAATTTGTTTCCTGTTATTGTTATTGTTGTTCTGTGTGAGTCCACAGAATGAAGCTTCGCTGTGAAAACCACTAGCGACTGGACTCCACAATGCAATGGCTTTGTTTGTTTTGTTTGGACTTGCTGGCTGCTCATCAACAACAACATCAACATAATAAATGTCGATATGTATGTGCATGTAGGTGCGCGTGTGTGTGTGCGTGTGTGTTGGATTTGCTGTTATTTTACATTAAAAACCCCGAGAATGGTCATTGAGGCAGAAATGTTCAATATGTGGCCGATACAACAAACCAAATGCACATACATTATATGTACGTATGTAACGGTGCATACGAGTCAGCAGCACATATGACGTGGTTGCATGTGTGTGTGTGTGTGTGTCTGTGTATTTACTTGGCGTATTTACATAAATACGAAATGGCAAATATTCACACAGAGCTTACGTAAACAACACAGAAAAACTTATGAGTGTGTGTATGTGTGGGTGCGTACGTTTGTGAATAAATTGTACAGTTGCAGCCGCAAAACCACAGAAAGCATTTAAAACGCATTTTTTAATGGACTCGAAAATGTTGATGCGTTGTAAACAATACCAACAACAACAACAACAACCACCAGGCATGCATATAGATGCCATCTATCAGCACGGCAAAAGCGCTCAACGGTGCCTATCGACCGCCGTTACAAAAACCGAACATTTCCATTTGCAATGTTTGCATTTACAATGCGACGGAATTTTCAATTCTCTTTAACCGCGTAAAATTAGTTCTTTGCTGATCTTTTTAACCTGCCAGGGACAACAACACACAAACACACACCTACAAGCGTATAAGCGTATAGGCGCTCGGCATGCGTGCAACGGCCATGAGTAGTTGTTAATGGCATTTGTGTGTGCATTCTTTGCATAGTTATGGGCGCTTAAGCGTCGATCTATCAATGCATGTGCCTGTGTGTGTGTGTGAGTGTGCGTATGCCACGTTTAATAATTACTACACATAACAACTGGACATTTTTAGCGCTTTATTTCAGCTGTCCGCATTTGGTGCTCGTGTAGCTAAATACATTTTTCGACTTTAACTAATATTTCCGGTGTATGCACACTGATTTAGTGCGTAACAAATTAGTGCCGATTGAAATTCGGTTTATTTTTTCAACTGGAAAGCAATTTGTATGTTAATAAGCCGAAGTAAGGTTCTATAGTGGGAGCAGAGAGCAGAGAGCAGAGGGAGGGAGTAGTTTGTTGAAATTCGGAACGAACAACACTGTGCTAACCCATTACTAACCGCAAATGTAGTAAACTACGCTATTTAAGTAGTTTTTTTTTTTTTTATCAGTCTGGAAATGGACTGTATTGGTATGGACTCAGGGTTAAAAAAAAATTGAAATCAAGTGTAGGGATAACCCTTTTTAATAATCTGCCAAGGGACATTTCATCTTTATATCTCTTAAAATGTAGAGGCAAAATCAAATGTTATACTTATGCAATCTAAACAGACAAAGAAACTAAATTGAATATATTCGATATATTAAGAAAAATTATGAAGTCTCAAAAAATTGTATTTATAATATATTTAGCACTAAGGCACATCATTATTAAGAAAAATGAAAATGGAAAGTAGTTGATGTGCTAAAAAGTGTTACAGTGATCGGATTTAAGTCAAATATGCGCCGTTTCGTTCGATAAACCGTTTCCATCTAGACGGCAACTTCATAATACCCCCCTCGTAGAAGCCTCTCTCCTTATTTGCGAAGAACTTGGACAGCCACTTTTCACAAGCCTCTTTAGAGTTCAAATTTACACCAACAAGGGCGTTTGCCATGAACAGCAACAGATAGTAATCACTTGGCGCAATGGCCGGGCGATATGGTGTTATCGCATCCACCTATCCCGTAGCTTCTGATGAGTCATCAACGAAGCGTGTGGTCTAGCGTTGTCCTGGTGGAACACTACACCCTTCCTGTTAACCAATTCTAAACACTTCTGGTGGATCGCCTGCGTCAAGCAGTCCAGTTGTTCGCAGTAGATGGTAGAATTAAGTGTCTGGCCATACGGGAGCAGCTCATGGTGGCAAAAGCAAATCTTCCTGGCCATTAATCCCGGTTGCTTGGGCAATTTAGCGGCCTTCGACCTCGACCATTTTCGCTTGGTATTATCGTATGTGATCCATTTTTTGTCGAAAGTCATCATCCGTTTCAAAAATGAGTCGAGTTCGTTCCGTTTCAGCAGCATATCGCAGGCGTTGACTCGTTCCAGAAGGTTTTTTTTGCGTCAAATCTTGCTGCATCCAAACATCAAGCTTTTTTGTGTATCCAGCCTACTGCAGATGTTTTAGAATTCTAATTACTCAACTTAATTAACTTACATTGGGATTCATATTTCATATCCATATACAATATAGGAAGTCCCAATGGCCTCAATTACAAATTTCACAATTCACAAGTAATAAAATGATTCGGCATGACCGTAAACTGAAGTTGAGAGCCTAACGCCTAACTGACGCAGCATATATAGATAGTATAGTAATTTATGGTAGCAGTTAGCAATGTTTATAATCGAAGCTCAATCAATCAAAATTCAGTCGATATTTTAGGCCGGAAAGAGGTTTTACAATGCACCAAATAGATTTTTTCCCTTGCCCCGGGACCGCTTTCACAATGCTGTGGGGAAATATTTCCAAGATGAACTAATTTTCGTGTCAGTTTCAGCTCTTCCTGCATCTAGGGCCGCCTACGGAGCCGGTATCGAGCTGCTTGGCTCACCTTCTTTGGATCTAATTATCCGGACGCTCTCTCTTCTCTTCTTTCTCTTTCTCTCTTCTTTATTTCCCTTATTTCATTGTTTTCATTCATTCAGTTTTCGTCGCTGGCAATCATTTCTGCTATTAAGTTTCTGTATTTAATTGACCCAGCATCTGTGTTAGGTAGTGGTTCACCTCGCCGTGTTTTCTACTAAGCCTTGCCGCTACATCTTTGATTAAGCGATCCATCTACCTTTGCGCTCCCGTGTCCACCGATCGTTCCAGAGTTGAAGTGTTTGCTTCCTCCCCTGATGTCTTGTGGACATATGTATATATTTTTATTCCGTCTATCTTCCATAATCACTGTTTTCTTCTCTTGTTTGTGAGTACATAGATCAATTGGGATTGCGTCGTGTATTAATAGCACTGCGCATTTGGATACTGCGCGATACGCCGAGGCGACTCTCAGCGCTGCTTTTCTCTGCATCTTAGCGAGTACTTTCCGTCTGTGTTGCACGTTCAATGTATATGCTAATTCAAAAATAGTCGAAATGCGATTTTACCTTTTCAATCTCTTAGATATGTAGGCTTCTGAGCCTAAAGCTGACTATACAGCGATAACTTCGATCAATTTATAATATAATATATAATTTCTCTAACCTCTCCTGCGGTCTGGTGTTCAAATTGGATAGAATCATTTCCTTACTTCTCCTAATTCCGATATATGGTATGTACTTAACATATGATTTTCATTATACTGGTTGACTTTACCATCACTGCTGCGTAAATTCTATAGTTATGAAACTTCAGCTTACATTAGACTCTCATTTGTACAGCTTAGAATGCCGGTCCGTTGTGATACCTAAAACTCCTATATATAGATCATGGAGACCCTCATTATTCGACACAGCGCTTTGAGCCTATCACAAATTTATTGAGGCAACTAATATTGTTAATAGTTATTTTCTGGTTATTTTCTAATAACTTCCGAGATGTGTCAACCTCCTACGCTTGCGGCAATATTAATCTTGAAAGTATTTCAGTAAATCTGCAAAAACAACTCGCAGTCGTACATGAGCTGGTCAACGATCAAGACCTGTAAGCTGACGCGAGATGCATAGGTTTACTGCTAGAAAGCAGGAGAACTACAGGAGTTCAGGTTCATTCCCACACCGATGTAACTGGAATCTTGCAAGCACTTCAGCTTTGCCACATCACTTTTGGCTAAAAAAAGACGTTAATTAATAAAAATATATAGTAGATAGTGTCTATCTTACTAAGTTGTGTCATTTGAATTTTAAATAAGAATATTGCTAAAACACTACAAAGCAGATATTGGCTATTTAAATTCAAATTGCGACGGCGTGCGCGCTTTCAATGAGCTTCATTTGCATGCGAATTGAATTTATAAACTTAGTTAACGGCATTTATGCTAATATTAGCTTAGTTGAAAGCAGTTCTTTTTTTATTTAGTTGATTAAGCAATTGCCAATTGACAAATACAAATAACCAAATGGTGCACCAATACACAAGCACGCATTCCCACGCATTTGGACTCATTAAGCTCTGCAAGATGTTACCGAAACCGAAACACCGAAGGGAAAGCGCGTGAACAAAATAATGACAACAACGTGGAAAAAATCCGAATGTCCTGTGTAACGACATATATAGTGTATGTATGTGTAGTGTGTGTCTGTGTATGCGACTAAGTGTAATAAAAGTCCTTAGACCTTCTAATATCAGCCGGATGGCAACATTGAAAAAAAGAAATTATGGCGGCGAACTAGTGCTCGGGCGCAATTCGGCACGTTGGCGAACGTGGCACAGATCTCAAACTTCCAATGCTGACACATTGTGAACCAGATCAGCCAGAGACACCCACGAAGACAGCAACAATAAAAAATGACTCACACCGCCATGCGTGCGTGTGGCAAATTATGTCACAGAAGGTATTCAATTCGATCGAATATACTTTCAAATATATGTGTATGCGTATGTGTGTGCTTCATATAAATGCACGTGTTCGTGTATGAGCAAGAAAAAGACGTATACCCACACCAAAGAACACTCAACACAGCTTAAGTTCACCGGATTGAACATGACAAGGTGCTGCTGCTGCCGTTTCTGGTCCGATTGTGGGTCGCTGGCGTGTGCACCCCTGGTTCGGCTGCGTATTGACGGCACGTTTGTGGATGGGTCTGTTGTGCGCGCATAAAAATGCACTGCTTCATCGCCAGCTGACGCCAGAGTGAAGCGAAGGCAAGGACATGACACACAGTTCCTTTCAGTCGTGGCACGAAGGAAGTTAGTGTTTAATTTCTGACTTACGGCTTTTTTTCTTGTTTTTTTTTTTTTAGCGGAACACTTGTGCACTTTTGTGTATTTTTTTTTTTTTTTTGGTTGCATGAATGGTTCGAATGTCAGTAGTGGAGGTTAGATAGAACGTTTGAACTCATAAAACAACTTTAGTCCGACTTTAAGTTATTGAATTTGTGATTTTGCATCGAATGTACTGCTATTGCAACAGTATATAAATTTGTTAAATATTTTGTTTTTTGATATCAAGAACTACTATATTTTTTAGCAAAGCGAGGTTGTCACCGCAGCGACATAAACTCGTGAGTTATGAGTCAAATGAGGTCAAAAATATAGGTAAAAAAAGGTTTATGGGGCCAAGCGAGGTCAAGTTGGGGTATCAGACTGCTTCAAACTAAACAACATGGGACCCCAACAATACTCACCTGCCACAAGACTCATTTTGAACCAAACAGTGAGTATTCCAATAATTTTTTTACAGTCTCTTCTATCAAGAGAGAACAGGAACTTTTTGTAATTTTCTTCTACTGCTTTGCAAATGTCTTTTGGACGTCGATATCTGATTCCATTGAATTTCAAGCTTCCATGCCACTTTAGCGGACCGTACACCGCAATCTCGTCCACTATCGTAATGCCGTCGTTGCCTTTGTGACCAGGCATCCAGCAGAAGTGAAGTTGCTTGTTCCTGACCACAGTCTTGCTCTACTGCTGCTCTACTACCCAAGACACTTTTGGTCGATATGCGAAACGAGGTTACTGCCTTGATTGCTGCTTGGCTGTCTATGTCAAAGTTAGCTCTAGAGTTGCCTGGTAATGCATTAGAGGTTATTTCTGTCGTTTTTCCAATAACAAAGATCATTGCTTAAAATATTGTCCGGTATCTTAAAAATCCTTCCAACTTTATCCTTCATTTTCCAGCCATACGTAAAAATGTTAAAATGTGAACTTTCTTTTTCAATTGATAAGGCCGCACAACCGTCATTAAGCACTAAGCTATGCCTAAAGACTCTATGTGTAAATTCTCCTGAAGCCAATAGTCGTCCTGCCGATTTTTCGAGCAGTTTTCAGCAAAGAGGTATAAAGGTAACAGATTTAGCAGTACTTCAAGAGCAGCCGTTGTACTGATTCTTAGGGCTCCCGTTGTACACCGTGCAACAAACATCTAAATCCTTTCTATAGGCTTCCGATTGGAATATATATTTGTGCTTTTCGTCCTTCTGGTTAACTTTTTAACGAGTAAAATTTTAAAGTTCTGAAACAAGTTAATGGGATGTAACATTGCTGAATCCTGAGACTGAGGGAGCGTTTAATGTTGCTCCATGTCAGCTTACACCAACCGTATTAGCTTTGCGGGGATACTGACGAAGAGGTGATATTTGTCGATCTTCCTTTTGCGAGTATTTTTTCCAAGATTTGGGGCATGATGGTAGTCTGGTCGATAGTAAACTTCCCAGGTCCAAAGCAATTTGTTGACGGTGGCCTTCAGGCTTTCAAACAATACGTTCATATGCCATATTAAGGAGACCTATCTCACCGTAATTAGTAATTGCGGGATTTCATTTTTGTAGATTAGGTAGAGCGGTACTTGAAGCTTAAAATCTTACCTTTTCCACACCATATGACATGACACAATGTGATTGGTAGCACTGGAGATATACGACAAAATACGAAAAGACTTTTTCGACTAACCAATATTTCCTTAACTTTGGTTCTTGCAAATGGCGAGAGTATATAGTAAAATGTTCCTTGGCAACCGAATTTGGCATTACTTTTTTCAACATAATATATTTAAAAACTATTCATTTTAAAAATATGAGACTAAGACTATTACAATATAATTTCTAATGATCGTCTACTATTTCTCAGTTTTCAGATGGACTGCAGCCAATATGTATGGTACGAAACTCAATGGGTGAGTTAAATGTAAAAAATAATTATTAATTTTTTTTTTTTATTCAATTCATTTATAATAATTTCTTATTATTAAAAATTTTAAAATTAAATGAAATGAGTGAAGTTCCTGATGTTTGTTGATGGTTCAAGCAGTTAGTGGTAACGGCTTTAGAGATATCCAAGATGTCCGTGGTAAATCGGCAGCTGAAGCAACTAATTGGTTTCGTTGCTTCAAAACCGCCGCGTGAAGGAAAGCCAAAAACCTTCGAAATCGGTGAATTGGAGGCATTGTTCGGTAAGAATACTTGTTAGATGGAAGAAGAATTTAGCATTGGGGTTCACCCGCCAAACCATTTAAAAACGACTACACATGCTAGAAATGAAGCGGAAGCAAGGAACTTGTGTTCTTTCTGACTTTAAACCAGGAGATGTACGAAAAATGGATTCTGCTGCATGACAACGCTCGCTTAAAGGGGAAGTCCTGTCCCCCCCCCCGCCATATTCCGGAGATATTGCATCATCCGATTATTATTTGTCTCGATCCCTGGCAAATGGTCACGCTCGCAAACAGTTCTATTCGCAATACCACTTCGAAAAATAGTTTGATTCTTGGAAATCATCACAAGATGATTGAAGAGTTTTACCGTAATATGTAGTATTCGATCTTAGCCAGAAAGATGGGAAAACGTTGTGACGGTTGATGGAAAATACTTCGAATAATTCATTTATAATCATTACAATCAAATAACATTTTAATTAAAATAACAGCAACAACAATCTTAGTTGCGCAACCATACAATCAAAACGTGAACATCAAAAAGGGAGTACCATGCATAAAGTCAAAATTAGGCGCTAAAATTTTCCGGAACTTTTTCACCATAAAAAGCAAATGAAAATTGTTGCTGGTGGAATATCATCGGTACATGTTTCTTCAAAAATGTTGCCGGTGACAACGTAACCGTTAATGCCTGCCTTTATCTCGCCATAATAACCGACTATTTGATGCTTGAAATTGAACCTCGTGATCTCAGCAATATTTGGTTTCAACAAAATGGCGCCTCTTCCTTGGAGTAAAACATCGCCAGTTACCAGTCGAAATGCTCGAGCGAGTTATCGAAAATTGGACCCAACGGATGGACCATCTGAGAAATAGCCGCGGCCAACATTTGAAAGAGATAATCGTCAAAAAATAAATGCCAAATAACTCTTTCGAAGGATAATAAACATTATCCATTAAATTTAAAGTTTCTGTATATTTTCTTTAAAAAAATGAGGGAAACTGGAAAAGGATCATCCTTTACAAACATGCATATGTAATCCACAAATTATTGTGAGATTACTTTTAAAATGTACTTCGTTTTTTCTGTTATCTAATTCAATCATGTAATGTTCAGAAATGTTTTTTTGTTGTTACTTTCGGTACTGGATACTCCATTTATCGCCTAACCTTTAACAATCTTTCAAGACTTAAATCACTAAAACCGTCAAAAAAACAAAAAACAAGAAAACAATTGTGATTTTTATGCTTTACTTATTTCCAACAAAAAATGCATACCTACATACATACAAACATGGGTGCATTGATATATAGGACCTCCTGCCAGTTTAAACGCAGCCCAGTAACCCCCACAGGTCCAAGCCAATTCATCAGCAGGTGTGACTTCTTCCTTGACTTTTCGAAGGAACACAATCAAACTGTAAGCTAAACCAAAAGAGGGTGTGAGAAAAAAATAAAACAATGGAGAAATCCAACGCTAACGTCGTTGGCTGGCAAGTGGCAAACAGCAAGGAAGGAATTAGAAGCAAAAAATAAAAATAAAAATAGCATATAGAGCAAAGCGTGTAAAGGCGGAGAGCAAAAGCTACTTGGCGTCACGTGGTCACAACATAAAGAACGTGATGAAATTTCACAAAAATAAAATTGTCCGCGCCATGGGTGTTATGCGAATAAGCATTTACGAGATGTCCTGATGGCGCACTTCCCCCCACATACATACACAAGCATTATCACACACATACACACTGAAAAAGGCATTTGTGCTTGCTTAGACGCTGAACGGCTGCCGGGTAGTCTTAAATGGTCAGATTGGGGACATGGCAAGATACTACAACAAACAACATCTCTTTACGCGAAACAATAAAGTTTTGTACTTTTTCAAGGCGCAAATAAGCTGTAAAAATGTATGCATTCTACATTTGCTGTCGATGGCAGACATTACGAGCACACAAACAACTATAAAAAGCAAAAAAATTACGAGCGCATACTTACATGCTTACACATACACATGAGCAAAGTTGTGTGCGTTACAAATTGCTGTCGTTGTAGGTTATGGCGAAGGGTCGACCATATTTATCCCGCAGTTTCAATTTGCACCGATTTATTTAAAAGGCTTTGCTGCAATCGGACATAAGCATAAAAGTAAATGTGTGCGGAATTACATATATACATATGTAACGGTTTATGGTGGGTGCATATATTATATTTAAAGGTGATTATCTTTAATATATTTATAATAGCATATAAAACAGTCGTTCCTTTGGCTTCCAATATCTACTCAAAATTAACTTATATTCTCACATATATTTTTCGAAAAGTTTCGACTTCGTCCCAAATTTAGTCTAAATTAGCGTTTGTTCAAATAATTTTCTTGAAGCACTTTTAAACTTTATCCATTCGACACCCATTTTTTAACATCAAATAAAATATATTTTTTTTAATGGTAATAGCAAAAATAAATCCATTTCGAGGTTCCCTAATTTTTAATGATAATAATAAACAGAGACTTCAAATTTAATGGGAGAATGTTTATTATCCTTCGAAAGAACTTTCTTTGGCATTTATTTTTTGAAGATTATCTTTTTCAAATGTGGGCCGCGGCTACTTCTCCATTCCATCATCCAATGGTTCATGCATTGAGTCCAATTTTATGACTCTTGAGCATTTCGACAGGGACCGACTCCGACTTTACCTACCCCCAGAAGGAAAAGTCTAACGGTCTGCTATCACACGATCTTGGTGGCCAATCGACCGGCCCAAAACGTAAAAAGATCTGTTGACTGAAGAGTTTTCTCAATAAATCAATTGATTGATGCGATATGTGAGAAGTGGCGCCGTCTTTTTGAAACCTAATGCTGCCGAGATCATAACCTTACATTTCAAGCATTAAATAGTCGGTTATCTCGGCGAGATAACGTTCGCCATTGACGGCATTGTCAGTAGAAATTTTTATAATATTGGCGTAGGACAAGTATGGTTCTATAGCTTTAGCGGGTCGGGAGATATTAGGTTGTCAAGAAAGACTTGCGGTATTTAGTTGGCGGTGAGAGCGCGTAGTTCTAGTTTTATTCGTCGCATCGGGTCATGCTATACCTTTTTCGAAAGCTCATTTCACGCGCTAACACGTGTTTGATTGATTGTCGTTTCTTTTAAGTCGTTCGTGAGTTACAGCGTCGCAAACATGGAGCAAAATAAAGAGAAAATACGGCATATTTTGCAGCACTACTACGATAAAGGCAAAAATGCATCTCAAGCCGCCAATAAAATTTGTGCAGCTTAAGGACCCGATACAGTTTCCATTTCCACCGCACAACGATGGTTTCCACGCTCCGGAAGGCCTGCCGTCGAAGACCTTCATAGTAGCAGCCGTAGCATTGGTCAAGAGCTAGGCATGAGTCATCAAAAAAATTTTATGCACAATTGAAAATTCAGTAAAAATACCGCAAAAATACCGCAAGACTTTTTTGACAACCTATTACTTATGTATTTTAAATATATTAGACACACATGTGCCCGTTAAAAAGGTGACATAATAATAGATGGAATGGTTTTCAATACTACGTACGTACATATGTATTCTCAGGGAGTATAATACAGTTAAGTATTCATTTTTTTTATGACTAAGCATTAGTTATTTGTTGCTGCCTTTCATAACCAAAAGCATCATTGATATACTTATTTTCTTTACATACGAGTAAACCACTTATTTTCTTAAGCGCATACAACAACAACCATAAAAAATGTTTACTTAATTACCTTTTTTATTTCGCCTCATTCATTGATCATCGAAGCTCATAACCACACACTTGCATATACGACAGTTCTACATACATACATACATACATAAGTACACCAAAAGCACATAACCTCAAATAAGTTACGCGTAAAAAGAGTAATGTCTTCAATAAAGAACTTTATCGATTTAACTTTGACTTGTCAAAATATTTACGTGTTTATCTATAATCACACACACATGTACAGACAAAACCATCATCCAAGCAAATAAACAGTGAACGAGCCGGTCGGCCTTAAGCCCAAAGTCGCAGCTTAACGTTGCCGCGCGGCGCTTTCGGAACTGCAGCGCACCGACTGCACTTACTTTTTGATTCGGCATAATAAAATGGAAGATAAATAAATAAAGCGATCGCATTTACAACCTCAATACGATGCTATAAGTGCATATGAACGAGCTGTTATGGGAATCTTTATCGGGATCCTAAATGTGGGAATCAAATGAGGGCATAAATCCAAAGCACTCATCGACTGCGAACGGGGTGATTAAAGGGGGATTTCTGCACAGCTTTGCACATATGTATAAGTTTATGTGAGTGCGTAAAATGTTTTTATGGATTTTCAAATATCTATATATTATACATACATATAAACATACATTTATATTAAAGCGAGCTGGATTTTGTATTCACCTTTAATTGTTCGTATAATCGAAGGCGTTAAATTAGTAAAGGCGAAAATAATTGAAAAACTAGATCTATGTGTTATCTAGCTGTACCTTAACTTTAAAGAAGATTAAATAAAATATTACAATAAATTGCTTACTTTTGATTTAGGCCATATCAATTCAATATTTTACATGAATTATAAAAAGACAGTGTTATTGTGCTTAGACTAAACTTTTTTCGCCAACCCATCTCATCTACCCAAAATAAATGGGATCCTTTGTATTTTCTGTCTCTTAGTTTTTGAAAATAAAGAAAATGAACGGGAGAACTTCCAAGGATCAAGAAGAGACTTGAGATTAGTTTAAAAAAATTAAAATTATTGTTAAAATCTTATTCCTCCGATCATTACCAGGCATACATATACGCCGAGCAGTTAGTTCAGCAATTTCTGACAAATTTTCCTCACCAACTATAAAAACAACATTTCGACCGTCTGCACTAAATTAAAACTCAAATCTCCTAAAGCATTTGCGGAATTAATACCTATTTTTTCGGAGAATATTTCAAATATATGTTCATTGCTTTTGGGGAAAAGCAAAAGAACAGCTGGTACGACGAGGAGTGCCATGTCGCAGTGGAGAGAAAACTGATTGCCTACCTCGCAAGGTTACATTCGACAACAGTACATGGGGGATGGGATAGATACCGACAGTTGAAGGGGGAAGCGAGGAGTATTTGTAGACAGAAAAAGAGAGAGGCCGAAATGCGAGAGTGCGCCGAGCTTGACAAGCTAGCCCACAGGGGTTAAGCTCGAAAATTCTACGAAAAGATGCGGCGACTAATAGAAGGTTTCATGACCGGAGCTTACTCTTGCCGTCATAGGTGATCTGGCGATTAATGCTCAAAGCATACTTAAATTTGGTGGACAATCTTCTCCAGCCTGCTGAATGGCAGTTGAGACATAACAAGAAGAAAAAGTGAGCCCGATACCCCAATCTATAGACAATGGAGCGGAGGTTCCATTGCCCGACCATGAAGTAATTCGAATAGTAATTACCCGTGTAAAGAACAACAAAGCGGCAGTGGCCAAAAATTGCAAGCTGTGCTATTCAAATACGGCGGCTAATAACTGCATCAGCTTCTTTGTAGAATATGACCTGGGTACACTTGAAATCTCCAATTTTCGCCGTACAGCAAAAAGGAAGAACGACTGGCGGTGTAACCGCGTCAACGGTGCGTACGCCAATAAAGAAGAAGAAAAGACATCCGATAAGTATATCTCTTTATTTTAATTAATAAGAAAAATATAACCCTTTAAGAGACTTCAGAATTTAGACCGGTAATAAAGTATATTTTCAAGACTCTCGTGATATATATAAAAAATGATGTTAGGGGATCTGTCGTAATCAAATATCCCGAAGTAGGGATGAAGACTTAAAAACTTATCTTGAAATCCCAACATTCTTCCGATTATTCATGTCTACCTATGGATAACCATGCGCTTATTTACTCACCATCTGGATAAGAGTCTCAGTTTCGAAGTGAAACGGAACTTTGTTGACCTCGTCAAAAATCAAAATAAAATCGTAGACACACACATCCACCCTATCCCTTTATTTTAAATGTGTGTAAAATCCCCGTGTGCCGTTAAACAATCTGCTTTCGATTTAAACTACTAAGGCTAAATGCTGCAACCGTTTAAGCGTCGATTTTCAAATTGAATGTAATTGCTGCTTAAATTGGCCATAAAAAATGTTCAACCCCGAAAATGTTCGAAATAGGGTTCGCCTCAGCAATGGCAAGTTTGCTCCCATTCACAAGTAACGACATTGCGCTTTATGTGTGTACGTGGATTTATTTTCGATTTTCTTTTTCGTTCGAGGGTGGAATGGTCGGTAGGTTGTGTGCGCTTTACGTGCACCATAAACAAGACTGAATAATATGTAAGCGAAGAATTTGAAGAATTTCTCAACATGCGCACATTTTATTCGAAGTTCACCCTCTTTTCAAAGTTTTACAATTTTTTTTTTCTTTTGGCTGAAACTTTTGTAAAAACGTTTCTTTCTATTCACTTATAACAAAGATAACTAGGATGGAGTAGTGGATAAGTGAGAGGGTTCTATTTGACTAAGGATCTGATTTTATTTTTAACTTTAAGTCCAAGAAATACTTGCATATGAATATTGAATATTTTTAAAGAACCTCTAAATATGTGAGGAAGCCTTTGTGTATATCAACTGTTCGTAATTAGGTACGGATAGATGTTCCCCGATAAATAAACTCTACATGGGGAGCCAAAAAGAGAGCTGTTATATCAGCCCAAACATCGGTGGAAGAAGTGGCTGCTATCACAAGCGGACACAGGGATTTTACTTACTGCATTGCCAGCGGTCATACCTCTGCTGTGGAGGGAGCAGTTCACAGTAGTTGGAATGCTGGTGTCAAACACGCTGAGCAGAGTAGAGGTGTTAAAGTCCGTGAAGACTGGAAGAGGAAGCTCTGCTGCGCTCTGTGGTAGATACCAAAGGTGCTACTCCGGCATTAAATACAAGGTCCAGGGCTAAACTTAGTAAGATAGGGTTGAATTTGAAAGTGCAACGAGCCACGAGAGGCTTTGCTGCATGTCCAACTGGATGAAGGAGGAAGAGGAAAAGTTGGCTTAGGCTACAGCCAGAATGGAAGAAGACAGAAAATATTACTCATCCAAGCCGCAATTCACATCCTCGGATCCGAGATTCGCAAACTGGATTGTGGAAGGAAGTCCAGCCAAAGGCAGCGTTTCGTTGAAAATCAAGCAGAGGTGCCAGCGAAACGACCGAGGATAAAGACTGTACATCCGAGTGTAAAGCCAAACGTCAGATCGTTAGAGAGAAACCTTCAACGTCCAGGGCGGCAACAGCGGACAGCGAGATAGCCAGGAGACATCTAATCGTGACACTCATCGACCGACGCAACCTTCTTGGTCAACTCACAGAGGAGAAATGGAAAACAGTAGAAATGAAACTGCTTGACCAGCTCTTCCATAAACTAAATGGAGAGCGGGCACGCCTATGGCAACTTTCAATGGTGCGGACTGACTCAACGGGCTCAAGCTATTAAAATATAAGAACAACCTTTCAATGCTATGCGTAAAGGAAGCGGTTGCAAAGCTTCAAGGCCTGTGAGAGGGAACCGTTCTGGAAATAGTGCACCGACGTTGCATTCTATCCATACCGAAGGCGAAGGTTCTCATACCTCGCAAGGTAAAACCGGAGAATGATCTGCGGCTTCTCAGAAGACAAATTCCTGATGTGCCGACGGTTACCAACTCCAGCAAGGAGGATTGCCGCCTAAAGCCACATCCTCCAAATTAACAAGTCGGCCGAGGATATATCATACGAACGCTTCGGGAAAATGTCGTGAGGCATAGGTAGCGTGTACCTTAGCCTCAAGAAGCGCAACCCCAAACGGATTTAGGTCCCGTCGTCCCGCCTCTTCGTTCACTCACCTAAAGAACTTTTTCTGTGCGACGAAATACGGCGTGAATGAACCGGCACTTATTATTTTGGTTAAAACCTATAATTTTAATGTAAAGGAATCGTAAGATATCGTTGCCGAGTTCTTACTATTTCCAAGCCTCAGTCGTATTTTGAACTTAGGCAGTTACAAGGTTACCTTGACCGAACTCCACGCATCAAAGATTATTGAAATTGATTCACTCGTCCTTGTGAATTGTGTCACTTAATTCTTTTTTTTATTTCTTCTTCAAATTTTTATGAAAATTAATATATAGTAATTGCACAATACATACATACCGAACCATGCCATTCATTTAACCATTATTCTTTATTAGATTATGAAGTCATTAAATTAAAATTTAGTCATTAAGAAATATTACGTGTCAATAGCAATTGAATATTAATAACCAATATCCTATCCATTTAAATATTTGATTATGATGTCCTTAAGACTCACCGATGTAAAATGCAAAGGAGCCTTAGCTGCTTCCCTCACACCAACACATCGTAAGCAAATAAAAATGGAGACACTTAAAAGTGTGAAATAAAAGCAAACCATGGAATTTGAATACCTTATTATTTTATTAGCATAAATAAATATTTGATATCACTTAAATTTCAGAATCCCAGGAATAATTGAAAATTTGCTTTAACATTGGAGAACAAATGGACAATTGACGCCTTTTAAGTTATTAATTTAAGGAAATTATTCAATTTCAATTAAATTACTAAAATAAAGGTAAATTATTGACATTATTCTATTTGTTTGAGAAATTAGGGCAATGCTGCAGTGGGCAAAATATAGTAAGACTTTAAAATTAAAATTTCGCGAATATGGTTTTCTAAGTTGATATGATTGTCGGTGACATCTGTGTCACATCAAAATAATAATTAGTGTTTAGTATACGCTTGTCTCTCTGAAGTACGTAAAGTGTGTTCGGCGATTTTTACGAAGAGTGAAATTATTCAATAAATAGGTTCCAACAAATTTTGTGTGGGGAATGAAACGTCCACAATGTTGGAAAAGGCCTTCGGTGATCATTGTTTGTCGCAAATTATTCCAAGAGGGTTGAAAATGCATCAACTTCAACTGATGATCAACACTCATATCAACGTCAATAAAATAAAGGAATTAGTGAGAAATCAACGATTAACAGTGAGAGATCTTACTGGCATCTTTGGAATAACGAAAGGATCAGTGCAAATGATTTTGAAAGATCATTTAGGCCTAAGAAAAGTGAAATGACTATTGATTAAAAATCGTTAATCTTTTTACTAGGATGTCATGAAATGTATTATTATTTGCCATGAGTCTTGGATCTATGATTATGACACGAAACAGACGATCAATCGACCAATATCGAAAAGGTCATATTAAAAATAAAGGTTATGTTGACTGTTTTCCATTTTTAAGTGGTTTAATTAAGTTTGAAAGGCTACAGCTTCTGATATTGTTTTACTCACTTAACGGTTATTTCAAATATCGTTAAATAATGAAGAAAATGCAGACCAAATGGATTTCATGATGGTTGCCGAGTCCATTCGATTTTGAAATCGAAACCTACCTAACTACCTTCGAAATCACGAAAATCTCCTAGATTTGCATCAAAAATAATGAATTAATTCTTGATCCTTAGTGCATATAATATTCTATTTTACGATAAATCTACGATGGTTTCCAGCACATAGGGATATTCTGTGAAGCAAATGAACTAGTCCGGTCAGGCATTTCCTTACAATAAGACTCCGGAAAAGAGGTAATTAATATGTCTCTGGCTACTTGTAGATATTAATCGACAAACATGTTATAAATAATAAATAATTATAAGCTGAGTCGCGGTGGAATCAATCCCTAACTTGCTCAATAAGCAGGCAAACGTGGCTTGATTGGAATATGGGCCGCATATGCCGACTTTTAAAATACATAAGGATTTACATTAAAACTCTATAGGAGTACTATCAGATCACTATGTAATTGGCAAACTGAGCATACCATAGTATCGCTATTTTTGAAGCTCTCAGAAGGTATAAAACGAGAAGGCTGCAAAACATATTCTATGAAAATGCAAAGCTTTGTTAAGAAAACAATTTTGCAATTATCGGTCGAGGGTTTCTTGGCGGTGCTTCGGAGATTGCACTTATAAAATTTTTGTATTCATGAACTTTATAAGACGGAAGATCATAGTGGGAGAATATTTTGATCCCGTGGATTCACAAGGCGCATCCTAAAACCCTAGATGGTTCGTCAGGTATCTCCTCTCCATTCCGGCTATATGGATACACGTTCTTTCCTCCCTAAAAAGCAGCTTACTTTTTTGAAACTACCGATATCGGTTCGATATACGATATAGTCATATATCAAATTGATATAGTCATATAACTTATCGATCAAAATCCAGTCATTCTATGGAAAGCTTTTTTATTGGCAAAGCATCTTCACGATTTTGACGGATTAGATTTCCAGATTCATTTATACATATAGTTGCTTCGAGAAATGCTCTTATGAAAGGGTTCATAACTTCCCAATGATTTCCAATAATTCCATCTCATTAAATAAGTCTGAAGAATCTAGCAAAGCTTGAGTTCTAAAAAATTCTATCAAAATCTAACGATACAAACTTTTTAACCTTATAACTTTTTGCTGATCACAAAGCTTTGTCGTCTAACCATTTCAATCATCGAAAAATCTCTTAAAGTTTTCAACTGCCGAAATGCCTCGGGCCGCGCAATGCAATGAAATGTTGACGTCCTTTGAAACTTCAAGGATTTTATTACCGTGTGTATGTATGTAGGTATATACATATGTACACAATGTGCAAAGCGGGGGCATATGGTTGAACCGACAGCATCCCTCAAATTTACATGGTCGTAATTTTTCGTTTGTTGAAATAACAACAAAATGAGCATTTAAGCCGCACGAGCACTGAGTTAAGAAGGATTTAACAAACGCCACAGGAGGTGGCTTAGCCGCAACGACAGCAACAACAACAACAACAACGGCAACAGTAAAAGCCAAAGCAAACACTGCAGTGATGATGACGATGGGAGCAACTCGACTTGCGACAAAGCAACAGCATGGCAGCACTATGCTGCTGTTCATTGGCACTGTGGTCGTCGTCATCGTCACTTTGCCAAACGCCATATTTTTGTTGTTGTACCACGTTTCTTTTGCCGTTGATTTGCTTTTCTTAGCGTTGACAGTGTTTCAACGGCTGTCGTTATTGCTTCGTAACATCAACAAAACACCGCACACAGCGCGCCCAATGAAGCTCCCACACACCAACACAAACTCACACGCGCATGCATAGCGTATTTATAAAGCATATATGTATGTATGTGTGGCGTGGCTGTGAAAACATATTCGGGGGCGTTCGAGTCAAATGAATGCTACAAGTCCACCATATTGTGTCGACGCCGGAGGTTGCGGCTGCGGCAGGTGGCAACTATGGGTGTGTATGTGTCCGTGCGGCTGGCGGTGGGGACGTTTGCGGAAAGTGTTGGTGGCATGGTGTTGGTATTTCTGATACCACGCTGGGCCAATGCATCACTTCCGGACCTGGTGCTCATAATCTTTAAGCTTTCCGCGTTGATGACTTGCTGAGTTCAACTGATGATAGGATGTAAGCATGTGCCGGTATGTATGTATACACCAGCAAAACACGAATATACATACATACATATATGAATAAACATAAGTATAACGGTATATATGCATGTATGCATGTATGTACATTTTTAAGCATATATAAAGTCAGCAGTTGCTACACACACATACATACATACATACATACAAATAAAACCATGATTGAATGTTGACAGCTGTTTTTGTTGTTGGTTTCATAGTAGTTGTTGTTGTTGCGCACTCGCTGGCTGATTGAGTTCCAGAATGAGGTGAATGTGTTTGAGAATTGCTGAGTTTTGGCTTTTCGCTTGGTCGGATTTCGCACACACGCGCACACAAACACATCCATCTTCACACACACATATGTATATATGTATATTTACATACAAATATACATGCGCACACACTCTTATCGATCTACCATATACAACACACGCTCGCATTCGCCGCCACCGCAGGGGAATGCAGGCGAGCATGCAAAATGCGCAAAGTACTTTCTATATGAAAGTAGACTTTTGGCAAACACTTAAGCCTTGGACCCGTCTCTGCAGCCCGCAATGTTAATCTTTGTTTTTCTTCTTGCTTGTGTACTTATTGTCCACTTTTCGTTGCTCTTACTTACTTTTCAGTTGTCAGTTGTTGGCTCAACAGCTTTCATTTGCGCTCTTTCAGCTTAAATGCCTTCGGCTTCATGCCGTTTGACTGGATTCTTAAATATAGCCATTCTTGCTATTGATTCGTTGGACTACCGTTAAGCGCTGTGATTATTAGCGGATTTGTATGCGAGCTTTCATTATTTACTTTGCACTGTTTGTTGTCTTGCTTAGCTGTCATAGTGACTGACATCATGAGCTTTCCAAGCATACTAACTCTTTTCAGTTTCATAAAATGCAACTTAGAGCTTTTTTAGTATGCTTATTTTCTTTAAAAACAATTACCAAAAATGTAAGATCTGTAAACCATCAAATTAGATAAATAGAACCATTCCTCAATACACAATGTACTACTATCGTACTATCTGATCAAATTTGACCCGGACTGATATAACAAAAAAAAAACCGGCAAATAAATATTGATTACTGCCTTCGAAATATGCCTTAGTTTCATACAATTTTCCATTCGCTTGTTATAAGTCTCGGCTGAGATGGCCGATAGTAAAGATACTCGTAGCTTCGTCAATTTTGCTATGATGGACTTGAAATTTGAACACAATATTCATAAGATTACTATGCATTTATTTATGACGTTAATAAGAAACTATACTCCCCTCTTCAACAAATGTCTTTTGATGACTTCAATAGACTCGTGGCGCCTTCCCTAAAGAGGATTTTGCAGTTTCAAAAACTATTAAAAATGTCACACGCGTGACTCGCGTTTCGTGTTTGACCAAAAAGTCAGTCAAAACCTCACTGGAAGGTTTACGCTCATTGTCGTATTCAAAAATCCATCAATTTTCTACTCCTGACAGGGTCCTTTACAATGAAAAGTAACAAGTAGAATTCCTCATTGACCATTTAATCCTGCGGAACGAATTCATGGTGAACGGTAACCAAAGAAACCCATTCGCTAGATAGTTGAACAGTTTCAAAGTACAAACTCACGTCACAAATTTAGTCACAAATAATCATGCATTTTAGTTATGATGTCAAGCGTCTCATTTAATACATAATTACCTTTACTCGACGTCCGTTTTCAAATGATTCTAGTCTAGGATACACGGACACATAGGACACGCTTCATACAAAACATCTGAACACAATTTGTCCAGTCGATTCATCCCAGCTAACGAGGTAGATGGACGATTCATATGACTTCACGACCTTCGCAGCAACATTTACAACGGTTCCATTGCAAAATTTCAGGAAAACTCGTTTAATATTTTTTTAATGATGAAAATCAAACCTTTTCGCATCGTAAGCCAACAGCTGCCAAACACATCGCCATGTTCATATGGAGATCAAACTTCACACGAACATGATAAAGTTGTACTATTTGTAAATTTTTATCGATTCGGTTTCTGGGATGTTTAAATGGACCATTACGAGTCAAATAATATTCTCTGGATTTAGTCATCGGTGACTTTTTCTTGTTCTCGGGCCGCAAAAAAATGGTCATCGGAAAGAAATTTAGCAATAAAATTTAAAAGGTAATTGCCGAGTCTGGTTCTATTTTGTGGAAAAATACAAATCATAGAACAACAATTTATATTGCATATCAATATTACGGTATATGGATCGATATAACCGAAACGGACTCGAATTTTTTCGGCTGAAAATTGTTATTACTTAATATATTTCTGCTAGCTTGGAAGAACGCTATCGCTTTCGATGGTCCCTTTGTTAAATAACAAAATAGAATTTAACACAAATAGGCTTCTCTATACAACGTTGTGAACTTTTCGGCCTGTCTATCATGTATGCGATTCTACAAGAGTATGAGCCGGTCCTTCTACTAGTCGCCGTCTCCTTTAATAGATTTTCGCGCTTTAGCCAGCTTGTCAAACTCTTCATGCTCACACGGAAGCTCACGCATTTCTCTTTTTAGGTCTGCAAGTGCTCCTCTCTTCCCTCTTCAACTGTCGGTATCTATCCCATCCCGCCCGTGTTGTGGTCGATTGTAATATTGCGAAGTAGGCAGTCTGTTTTCTCTATATTGAAGGTACAATCGTCTATAAGAATGTACAACTGCTGGTCTATGCCAGTGACAAAAAAGAATGATATCGATGTCATTGGCCATAACAACCGCGCTTTTAGTACTGCTTTCTCTAGGTCGGACAAAGAAACGAAGCAAATGTGTCTGGCAATGAACGAGGGCAATACGAAATATCTCCTGTCATCAGATAAACAGTGGTCACACGTCACTCATCATCCATATCCTGCTATATGATGTATGTAGGTGCATGGACGATGACAACATTTGAAGACTCGGCGTTACGAGTTTCCGAGAATTCAGCGGAAGATTTATGGCGAATGACGAGATATATGACGAAATTGATATAGTTCTGCGAATTAAGAGCGCCTGCCCTGGCTACGTCATGTCGTACGTATATATGACAACACTCCAACCCTGAGAGAACTCGACGCAGTACCTGCCTGGGGAACCAGCGAAAGACGAAGAGCTTCAGTCCATTGGAAAGACCAGATTGCGGAGGTCCTGGTTACACTTGGAATCTCCAATTGGCGCCAAATTGCGTAAAGGAAGAACGACTGGCGCGGTTTTGTAAACTCGCCTATAGCCGCGCAAGCGATTTTTCGTTTCCGTTTCGGATTTTATTTACTTACGCTGGACTTCCACTATGAGGACGAGTCTCCTCGACCTGTCGCCATTGTTCGGTACACTTTTTCCGACAACTGCAAAAACATTTGTTTTACCTATTATACTTTCCGAGAAAAATATTCCCAAAAAAAACAGCATGTTTTCCGGTCAACAAGATAGAAACCTCCATTAAAAAGATATTACTTCTCGAGCTGATTAAACTGAGTGGCTATACTTTATAAGCTTGTAACTTAAAGAATATTTAAGATATTAATTACAAATTTGAGTATAGTATTTTTAAAAGTAAATAAGTATCGCTAATTTTTTTTATTGAGACCCTTACTCTCTCAATATCTCTCGCCATTGAAACTAAAAAGCTTGAAAAATTAACTTTAGGGTATGAAATCTAAAAAAAATCCATGGTGGCTCACACTTTGATCAATATGTATTAATCAATTTCGTGTTCACATACATACATACATACCTACAAGGTGTGAATTCCAGTATAATTCACCCGAAACAATATTTCAAATTTCAAGCACATAAATATTTGAAATCTGTGAAAACAGACGAAATGAAAAACGAACCGAAAAGGGAACTGCGTTGTCGAGACTTTCACTCAATTATCACTTCAATTGCTTTAATCACAACAAAGTACGAACGAATATTACTTTCGGCACCTCAGAATACAATATAAATATAAGTACATATGTATGTACATATATATAAGTGCTCTCCTATACAAATACATACATACACGGCTGCTCGAAAACCTATTACTCTAATTTAAGCAGAAATTTGAATGAGCACAACTACCGTTACGTAAGCACACGAGCATCTCTTTAGTGTATGTATGTATATGTGAGTGTGAGTGGGTCTACGTTACACCTACATACCTATTGCATCTTCATCGCACGGCGGAGACTGCCAACCTTCCTGCCACGTTGCGTCGCCACCCGCATTAAGAGCGCCGCGAAGAAGCACGCAAGGAATTTTACACAAAATGCTGCCAGACTGGCGTTAGACGCTCCTCATAGGTAACAGCGGGATGTAGCGGCACACAGCGGGCCAGCGGCGTGTAGCCGGTGGAGGTGTAGTAGAGTAATCGGGACCGTCGCCAGTGGTAGCCAGTCAATGGCACGTGGTCGGTTGGTTGAATGGTCGAATAGACGGCTGGACGGATGGTCGGATGGTCGGTTGGGTGGAGAAAGCAATGTGGCAGCGCTACAACTCGTCCGGAAGAGAGCGCAAATATCTACAATCATAATCTCATAAATACACACGCACAGACATACACACAAACAGGGCGAAGTGCAAATGTACAACAATTTCTGTGTATGTGTGTGCATGTGTTTTAGATGAAAGAAGGTGAAAATCTGCAGCAACAGCAACAACAACCGCACATTTTCCGCATCGGCAACTGATCAACTTAAGTGCTCAAGTGAAAGAATTACGAGAATACACCGCAGCCGCGACTGAGGCCGACTAAGGCTGAGCTTCAACGGGGCAACGACAAACTTATGTACACGAACGAACACCGCTACATAGCTGACGAGTATAAACGATGCTTTAATTCATTAACAATACAATCAGCTGTTCACAACAACAACAACAATAACAGTAACAAATATTACCTTTGTTGTAGTGGTAATATTTGTTACTGTGCTGCTTAAATGAGGCTATGAATTATCGACGGAGAGTTAAAACACTGCTAGATATAAATAAGTATATATTTTTAGTATATGTGTATGTGTATATGTGTATGTGTGTTTGTTTGCATGTCGCTGCCAATGGCGGCTATGCGGCCGAATGGTTTCTTAGCTATTTTCGCCTTTTCAGCCAGACACGTTACACAATTCTCGCCGTGCACGCACACACCTCACTATTTAAGTAGCACAACGCGCATTGATGTATGTCTACAACAACAGCAAAGAATATTTATCTTTAATGCTTGCAGTTGAGCGGCTTAAATCGCGCTGCCTTTTCACATATAAACGCTGCATCAGCGCATTTAAAGCGTCGCTGAAAGCTACGAAGACAGCAAGTTTGCAATTTTTCCGCTGTCTAAAGTGCCGTTAAATGTTGAAGAACAATCTTATAAGAAGCTTATAAGTGGGCGTATTTTTACAACTACTTTGCAGCTACTTTGAGCGGTGACTTGCGTTGGAAAAATCGCACAAAAGTATGAAAACCAAGGAAAAGGGAAAGAATCACAGATAAAAAAAAACAAAAAAGAAGAAACAAAAAAAAAGAAAGAATAAAGAAAAAATAAACAGAGAAGAATCACAAAAATCAGCAAAGGCAATAAAAACTACAAAACCACAGCACCAAAGACACAACTCAGTTAACGGGTGTGCAACTTTTTGGGGGTGTATTAAAGCGAAACCAATAACAATGTTTACGACGTTGTTGGATTTCTTCTCTTTTTTATTTTATTTTTTTTTTCCTTCTTACTTGCATTTGCGACAACGACATTTGCTTTGTGCTCCCTTATTTCGCAAGGCATTTTGTTGTTTTTGTCGGAAGGACACAATACAGCAAGAGCTCGCACACACACACACACATACCCCCTAAATGTGCGGATACATGCGCCTGCCAAGGCAGTGCTCCCATTTTCTTGACTTTTACATACGCGAGCCGCGATTGGTCCAACGCATGCGCGTGCTCCGCCTGGAGCATTTGCATTGCACTTTGCACACATGCGAGGGAAATTTCAACAGCGATTGTTTGTCTGTATATGTATATTTGCATGCGACTGGAAAAATGGCTGGCCATAAAACGCCTGACTGAATGTTAGACGCTGAGCTGCGCACTGGACGCGCACAATGCCAGCGAGTTGTCGGGAAAATATGGCGTTCAATGTAATATATTTCAACTGGCAATGGCGGCGCTCTCCGGGAAAGTCACTACAACTTACACACGTACATATATGTATGTACTATGTATATTTATATATATATCTACGTTTTCAAATATATTTATATATTCGCAACTTTGCTTGTTTTCTTTTCTGCAATGCATTACTTAACACAAATAACAGCGGCTTTCCCCTGCATTTTGTCATAGAGAAAATATCCCTCTGGCGTTTTGGCATGCAAAACCAGCGCTGCTTGGATGGCTAAATAATGCAAAAGCGCATTTTTCTCCAAACGTTCGCAATATCAGAGATCCATAGTCATTCAAGCATAGCGTTTTGTTAGTCAACAAATAATACGGATAGTCTGCCTAACGTTCAAGTGTCAAGTGTTGAAATTTTCGAAAACTAGTCAATTTACAAATATCCTTATACTTATTTAAGTATAATAAAGTAATAAAAGACGCGCTCGCAAGCTCAAAATTTTCAGTTTTCAAATTCAATGTAGTGAAAGTGCCAAAATTAAAATACAGTAAAAAATCGAAACGAAAAAATATTAATGATTTGCTCCACAATACAATTACTCGGCAATGATTGACGAACAGCATCCTATACAAGTTGCCACGTGTGAGTATTTTTTGTACATTCTTCAAGGAAAGAAGCTAGTGCACTTGTCCAGCTATAAATGTATATGTGTGTGTTTGTGCGAGGTCTGCGTTGGCTAAAATTAAAGAACACCGACGGTTATTTATATAGAGACAACTTCATAGACCGTCGGCAGTTTGAAGTTTGAGGAAGTGACGGTATTTTCATATAGAATAAATCAGTAGTGCGCCTTTCAGTAGTGTGTTATTACTTCAGTTGCGTGGTTAAACGCCCCAAAAAGTTGTCCAAATAGTTTTGTGGAATGTTCAGTGTAATCCATTTAGTTAGATAAAATGACAGGAGCATTCCTTTAACTTTGCCCATATCATTGTGGCTGTAGTCCGCCTTTAACTAGTGGTAACTCGTGAAAAATATATACAACATCTATAATAATGCCGACAATGTGAAAGCACATGGCTCCAGAAATAACTAGATCTCCTAACTTATTGGTCTCTATGTATCCGTCTTCCAGCTATTTGCAAATAAATTCAGTTTTTTAATACTAATAATGAGCTACCAGCAGATGTCTCAAAATTTATCTTTGAGATTAAGCTCGTTGTTGTTGGAGCGACAGAATTCTCTCGAGTTGACAGTCCTTGGCCATATAAAAATCTGGGTACCTTCCGGAACAGCAAATATCTCGTGTATTTATTGTGCTAGCGGGGGATAATCACAGAAGAAGCGGAGGGACAACCGACCTACATAGTAGAGATAGTGATATTACTAAATTCAGTTCCGTTCTTCCTACTTTATTTTGTGATTTTCGTATTATGACCTGCTTGCTGTTTAAGATCTACTTTTCTTTTTTGTCCCGCTTTCATGCAAAAACCCCCCACCAATTATGACGTACGTATCTGTAATGCAGGGAACTAAGCAACAGAGTTGATGTAATTGACTCTGCAATCGGTTCTATGGTCATAATTTGTATAGTTTCTTTTACGATCTGACTTGTGAAATTTAAAAATTGGACTAAATACTCAGGATAAAAGCGTATAACCCTTTTTTCTGTTACTACAAAGATGCAGAGGTTAGCGACTGCTATATAACAGCAGTTAGAGTATATCTTGCTGAAATACAGAGTTCAATTCTCGCCCCACTCAGGCACAAAAAAGCATTCACATGTTGATCGGCACAATCATATATTTTTAATGGTCAGTATGAGTACAGTACTAAGTTGCATTTAGTTGATCCCGATTCTGTTAGGTTCTGAGAGGTGCTCGTGGAATGTCATTTTTACATGTGTTCGTTTAATCTACGACCTAGTAGTTCGTTTAATTTAAGAATTATTTTCTCCGCTGTTCAGACAGCTCTATTCAACTTGTATCTATTTGTATTTACGAATATAGCGCTTTTGCAGGACAATTGTTGAAACATCTCGCAGGCACATCTTCGACGAACCTGCTAAAATAGTTGGAATTATTAATAATCGCCTCAACAAAATTGTAACTGACTCAAAGCGCTTGTCGATTTTTAAGGGTATTTTCGATTGACCTTTTAGAGGCAATTCTTCATAGTGTCAGAATGGTCACTCATCCAAAACTTTCGTTATAATCAAGAATATAAGCATTAACTGAGTGGCTGTATGGGAGATGATTATATTAGGCTAAATTTCTATTTATTTACGTAGGTGGTTAATACCATCGAATGTTTTTTTCTTTTTTTTTATGGTAGGAAGGAGCATCGAAAGCCGGAGTGCGTAACTTCAATCCACTAAACCTAACCTACTTCCAACTCCCTTATACTTGGAAACCGAGAGCAATGATAAAGTATGTGTTCAGTTATGACAATATTTGTATAGGTAGCTTCTAAATCGTCCATGAAATCATCTACCAATCTGTGCATAAAGTTTGCTACCTTTGCTGCTACGTTGTAATTCTTTTGCAGTACTCCACTGGAGATAATGTCGCTGTGAGTGCCCATGTCCGTGTCGAATCACAATCTCTTATTTTAAAAATAGCTATGATATTATATACTTGCCTACTTTGCTGAGTTGAAGGCATTCTTCACATCAAAGGTAATTAGCGCCCAACATTTTTGTATCACTTTCCCACCTTTTCCCTCTTATTGTACAGTTCCCAGTATCAACTTCTTCTGTCAGTGCGTGAATAGTGGACCTATTTTTTATAAAGCCATATTGTCTCTCTGATAATCTGCGTATTTTTTGGATTGCTAACTAACCAAGCGGTTTCTTCGGTTTTTTACTATGGTTTCGTACATATGAAACTTATTTTTGAACTTCGACATACATACTTATTTCTTATGCCGTTCCCGAGGGGTCTATGTTTGCTCTATCAAAGAGCATTTCGAAAGAGAATCAATATCATCATGTGTTAGTTTTCAATATAGCCTCAGTACTTAATAGCGCTCTCAGTTTCCTTTTTGGCACATTATCAACAGCATATCATCTAAATTCAAAATGAATCGCTGTCAATCTTTATTAATATTTATTAATACTCTTAGAAATTTTATCAAATTTCCCAGAAGAAACCCAAGCAAAGGTATATTGGAGCCTAAAAGCTTATATTTCATATAATTTTTGCAGCACTTTAATAAATTCAATAAGTAATTAACACATTTTAAACATAACGGTATTTGACGAAACTCTCAGCATGAACTCAAAGCAGCTCTCAATTTGCTATGCCCTACCAAATTTATACATACATATGTATTTGTATATAGAACATGCAACATGGAAATTTGTACGCAATCACAACAACAACTAAAATACTTAGATCAAACGTTTTCACTTTAAGATAATTTGATAGCTTTGAATATAATTTCACACCTCCCCCTGTAGAAAAACGAAACATACAACTTGGCAGTTTCAAAGGTCAGCAAATAAATACGAGTAGTTTTTCCTACCGTATGTAGTTGTTGTAGTTTTGTAATCGATACGTACCGTTTACCGTTAGCCCCTTTAAAGAGACGATAAGTCAAAAAGTGCACTGAAATAATTTCTTTGCCTTTTGTTTGAGCGCTGAAATCGGATTAAAGCAACAGCTTGCCGTCGTATAATAATAACAAAAACAATAACAACAAAGTTATTGCATATGTGCGGTCCTTTATAGTAGTAAGCGTGGAATATATAAACATACAAACACACATATAAAGCTGACGTGCCGACGCTGGCCCAAATTGGGGATGAAGGACTTTGTAAATGCACAGCCTTCACCTTTAAATCGCCTGCTAACCTCCCTTCAAAACATATTTACAAACACCCAAACACTTGCACAAACACATGCACACACATTCACAATCATTTATTTCCTTTTGTTGACTCATTTACGTACAAATTCGGTATATCCGATCGGCATTTAGCCGAAATGAAAGGGCGTTTCGCCTTCATATTTGACTGAGTGACTTAAATTCTTTTATAATTTAATTATAATCACAAAACAACAAAAACAAGCAGTGTACGCAACAAAAACAACCGAACCAGACGTTGAGGGTGGAAGCGCAAGTCGGCGGTTTCCGAAAACCATATGCTAAGCATTTGTGTCTATTCAAATGTTGCCTGCAGCCAGTGGCACATACACATACTCACAAACAGTGGTAGCGCTCTGGTAAACGGCGGCATAAAGGATTCGCTTTATTTCGTTGGTCGAGCATAAGGAAAACAAGTGTAAATCCCGTTGTTTCAAGCAGCGTCACGGATAAGAAATCTGTCAATATATTTAGCTAGTTTGAGTCAGGCTTCCACTAAATACTTTCGGATATCCTTTCGTATGCGGACACATGCATATTTCATTTTGTCAGGTGTGTGTGCAGTTGTTGTGCTAAATATTGGCATATGTGTTATGAATGCCACCAGCAGCAGCTAATCGCATTACACAGCGGTGTAGAAGTATATGAAAATTTCATACAAGAATTAAGCTTTGGTTCCTACTAATTTCCTTTCATTTTACTATAGCATTATTTCTATTATACTCTCATTTCCTTAATCCCGACTCACATTCACCTGTCATTTCAACACATGCAGTCACTGAAACGTTTGAAATAGTTTTTTTATTGAGACCTTTAGGTAAAGCGAAAACTACATATTTCATTACCCTAAACAAAAAAATTGAAATTTCCCTCTCGTTTAGTCTTTGAAACTCTTAATATCCGGATTCATAGAAAATTAATTATAGAAATTATTAAAAAATTTGCAAATAAAAACCACGCCTGCCTTGTTCTGATGTTAAACTAAAATATATGGGAAAATTTTGGGACTTTCAGTAGCTAGTCACGCCCAAAGGATGCGATCTGTAAAAACAATGCGAGGCTAAGAATCAAGCAATAAACGTTTATATCGCAAGTTGGTTTGAAGACTTTCTTATGTTTTTGATAGGCAAAAATACTAGAACGTCAATATTTCAAGCTTTGTTTGATACTTCAATTCAACGGCCTAGGTGTGCAACTCCTCAGGAAAACTGACGCAATATTCGAATACCCACTTCAACATCTTAATCTCTTTTTAACTCTATACACTTGACCCAATGGTACTACAACTCCTTTAACCGCTCTGAAAAATATGTTTATAGCGGTCTATATATAAGGTAGTAGCGAGTGTCTTTATACAATTTTTAAACTAAAGTCAAATCATAACGCTCGGAAGATCGTACTTGATTCGATCAGTTTGGCTCTGGCGACGGCGGACAACAGCCGCTGCGTTAACACTTTTATTCTCACCAAATCAGCCCAATTATTTGGAATACGTTCAATGACCGTTTTACCCCGCCACTGGTATGCGATGTAGACGAGTTAAATACCTGTAACCCGTGGTCAGCCCCTCATCAACCGTTAGGACAGTATTCGCTTTCTTCGAAGCGTGTTCTTCGATGAAATCTAATGTTTCGACTGTCCCTGGTCTCTATTGTGTGCCGGTGGGTTCATATTTCGTCGACGCCCATGAAACCACATAGCAGCTTTTTCGGATTTCTCATAAGTAGCATAAAGGTACCCGCGGACACCTAAAGCCGAGCCGCACATTTTACTATAAATAGTCGCCATACACGAATTTACGCTCACTTCAGCTACGAGCATCCACTCTTCGGATAGTTGGTGCAGATTGTGGGGTCTCTTTTTTTGTGGATTGGACAGAGCACACTTAAATTTCAATTGTCGGGCATGCTTTCGTTCCACCATTATCTTCAAAGAAGCTGATGCTTGCTCCTTATCAGTCCATCGCGGGTATTTGAATAGCTCGGCCGCCGTTTGTTGTTCTTCTGACGGGTAATTACTATTCGAACTTCTTCTTTGTCGGGAAATGGATCGGGTGAAACATCTCCAAGTATTATGCTTTCCCTGCCACTCAACAGGCTGGAGAAGTGTTCCCTCCTTAATTTCAGTACGCTCTTGTATGGAAAATTTTCACATTTGACAAGATATTTTCACGAAATTTATATAGGTATAGATTATTTTATAAGCCAACAAGTAATCTCCGAAGAAATTGTTCAGATCGGTTAACTATAGCACATAGCTGCCATAGAAGCTGAATGATCGGAATCAAATGCTTGCCTGGGAAACTTATTCATTTGACAATATACCGTCATATAGCTGCCATACAAACCGAACGATCGGAATCAGGGGCTTGTATGGAAAACTTTCGCATTTGACGTGGTATCTTCACGAAATTTGACATGGATTWYTGCTTAAGGTAATAATATAATCTCCGAAAAAATTGTTCAGATCGGATTACTATAGCATATAGCTTCGATACAAACTGAACACGTAGTTACTAAAAGAAATGCACTTGTGAAGGGTATATTAATTTCGGTGCAGCCGAAGTTAACGTTTTTTCTTGTTTTTTATCTGCAAATGCGTCTTCAACTCTCGGCATCTATTCTATCCCTCACGTGTTATGGTCGATCGTAACATTGCGAGGGGGGCAATCTGTTTTCTCTCCACTGTAACACGGCACTCTTCATCGTACTAGCTGTAATTTCGTTTGTAGCTGTATGTAAGGAGCTTGAAATGCTGTCCCACAGTTCTTTTATATGTAGTTGTTGACGAGTGCTCTCAGACCTTCCTTGTGTTTGTGCACATATGTACGTTTTTTCTGCACAAAGGCGGGGGTGCAAAAACTAGTGGACCGAGTCAATGTGAATCGTTTCTAGCCACGCCCAAGTGAATGGCGTTAGAGAACTTTCCTCACTTTCGTGAACTTCTACACATGGCTTCATCCCCCGAAATCCGACGCGAACGTAAATGACTCTATTATAATCACAATGCCTTGAGAATGTTTTTGGGATTCGGCAACAGTTCACTCGGTTAAAAAAGCAAATTTGGTGTTTTTAGACTCGCCGACTATGGATTTACATATTTTTACTGAGGATATTTTTCGTATTTTCTACTTTTATAGTAAAGCTATTTAAGTCATTTTTCCATATAATTTTTAATAAAAATCGAATTATGAAATTTTTTCTTCGCTATGTACTACAAAGTAATTATGAAATAGGTAGCCTTAAATATACTAAGTACTGACCACTAGTGTGTTCTCTATCTAATAATTATTACTTGCAACATATTGCCACATACAGTGACCAACCAAACAGGTTAATAAAGTAAGTTCTAGGTGTAATAATTTGCTGGAAAATTTATATGGACCACATTTACATTAAATGAATGCATTTAACGATATACTATATATATATATGTATATACCCTGTATATAGGGTAATCTACATTAATAGATATATACATACATACGTGAAATTGCATTTACAAAAATTCATAATTAAACCGCAACTGTTGCAGCAATTGAGCAATCTGCTGCCCTTAAATGTTGACAAATAAATATATGGCTTAAATTGAGATAGAAATCCCAAACAAACACATACACATACACATGCCCACTCAGCGATTTCAACCAAAATAACTGTCAGTGTCAACTGGCTGGCAAAAACTATGCATGCGGCGGTTTCCAGCTGAAAAATTTAGTTGAGTATTTTGTGAGCAGTTTACATATCCGCATTACAGTTATTTTCATAATTGCAAAACCACAAATTCACTCCAGTTCAATTCTCATACACCCGACGCCCCCTACCCTCCGTTCCGAGTGCTCGCTGCGGCTGGGATTTTGTTGGTCAGCTGTTGTGGACCCAATTTGTAAACAAGTCCATGGCATGACCGCAAAAGACTAGGGCTGCTGAAACAATGGTGTCGCAAGCGAATGCGAAATTTGTAATTGTGGTCATTCAATTGTTGGCTGGCCGAGAGCGAGCGTTGTCGGCTAAATAGTATGACTGACATTTACAACAACATATCTAGGTACATACATATGTATGCATGTAAAGTATAATGGAATTTACGAGGCTCAAATAAAAATTGCTGAAATGTTTTTATCTCCAACGCACACACACACACACACACATAGGCGCGCACTCACGCACATCGATATGTAACTGTATTTATTCGTTTATGTCAACTTGTAGTACCATTGGGCCTCAAGTGTCATACGCCAATACAGCAACAACAACATACATCTCAACAACAACAACAAACATCACAGCAACAACACCAATCCGCAAGCATGATGATGAGCGGAAGTCAAAGAATGTTAACAACACTGGCTACAGCATTGAAAGCAACAACAACTTCCGGCGCGACAACAATTGACAATGGCGCCGGCATTGGAGCTACGCACGACGCCACCCAACCGCTTCCACCACCAAGCAGCAACGCAGCGACAACGGTGTCCTCAGCCATGGTGGCCGCAACAGCATTGACGGCGGAGTTGGGGGGTGTGGCCGGTGCTTCAGCTATGACAATTGGCGCTACTGTGCCCACTTCCCGCGAGGTGTTGTGTGGCGGTGGTCTCAACGGAGTGGTTTGCGGTGAAATAAACGGAAATCCGACAACACCAACCACATCGGCAGCGGCCGCCACCGCAGCAGCAGCAACATCGTTTTATACAAATGTCATAGGAAATTGCAATGGCCACAAAAATAATAGCAATGCTGGCAATGATAACAAATGCTACAACAGTGTCAATATGAAGGCGGGCAATGCCAACAGTCTTGGACAAAGGCTAGAAGCACAACAACAACAACAATTACATTCACAACAGCAACAGCAAATGGCGCTGCATGTACCAGTCACCGGTCCAGGACCTGGTCGACCACCCTCCACGTGCTCCCCCAACGCCCTACACCCCTTGCATCCCTCTTTGTATGGCAGCGAGCGGCAAGCATTGACCGATTTCAATATGAATGTTGTTGGCAGCAATGAGAGTATCGGTGGTGTTGGCATCGTCAACAACGACGGCTGCACCATGGCTGCCATGTACACCACAAACAGCAACAACAACAATAACAACAGTTGTATTGACCACAATGGTAATAGTAACCTGACTAATTGCCTGAATGGCAACAATGACAATACAAACAACCACGCCAACAACAACAACAACATGTTCCTTGCCATGCAGCGTCATGCGGCGGACAACTGCGCAACGTTGCAACACAAACAACAGCAGCAACAACAACAGCATTTACAATTACATTTCGGCACGCATTTGCACGGACAATTCGCGCACGACGACCACTCGCCCTGTCCAACGCCCCCCATGCCGCCCTCAGCACTGCGAAATGGCAACAAATGTGACGCGCTCACAACGGCCGCCGCAGCTGCTGTGCTCGGACTGCCGGTGGCATTGCCTTTGTCATTGTCATTGCACTTGCCGTCATTGACAGCGACCGCCGCTTGCCGCACCGCCTTGACGTCGGACCCGGCAGCAGCAACAGCAGCTGGGGGAACGCAGTGTGCTTATTGTTGTCAGCCAATTTGTGATCGTTATATAATGCGTGTCGTGGACACTTCATTTCACGAGGGCTGCCTCAAGTGCGCCACTTGTGCGCTACACTTGGTGCACTCCTGTTATGCGCGCGATGGCAAACTCTATTGTCGCATCGACTATGAAAGGTAAATATTTGCACATGACCAATACCCTTTTTTCTTCTATATACATATCTGTGTACACCACTACGCTTTACTTTATTCTTTGTTTACTGCACTTTTGAAAATTATTATTTTAAGACCACTTTTTCCTGAGAAATTTCATTAAATCAAAGCATTGGCAGATAAACAGTTTATGTTATTTATTAGGGTGGCTCATTTTTAGAAAATTTTTAGAGCTTTCAATTTTTTGTCACAATAATTCAAGCTACAAAAATTTTTTTGGATAAAAGCAGTCTTTTTTCAAAAATTGTATCCTCATATGAAAAATTAAATGTTTTATTAAAAATTTTTATTAGCAAAGAAATTCTGAAATTTTTGGAAAAAATATACTAAACTCGGTCATTGCAACGCCATTTCCGGTAACGCATCGGAAAAATGATGCGCCCACGTTAACAGGATAACTCCTTACAGGATCATCTAAAGTTAAAAAAAGACACGTGTTTTAGTTAAAACCTTAACTTAGAACTTGGACGAAGAAAAAAAACCTGAAAATTTTATTTTTGGCAGATATTTTAACAAAAAACCACATTTTTTTTTTCAAATTGTTGTAATCGAAAAAGACAATCTCTCTCTGAGGTCTTTAAGAATTTTATCCCAAAGAGCTGTGTAAAATTTCATGAGAATCGGTTGAGTAATTGTCGAGAAATTTTGCCAAAGACGGCTCACTTAACCTAGCTAGCCTCAAGCGCACAAGCTCTCAAGGTTGTATCTCCGAAACTTTTGCCCGGATCAACTCGAAAATGTGGGACAATATTTTAGAAGTTTTGTAGAATTTAATAAGAAATTTGAAAAAGTCAAGTTTTTGAAACCCGTAAACCAATGTAATCCCTTAAAAAACACTATGGCGAGAAAAATAATTTCCAATTTTCTAAAAACAAAACAAATTAAAAAAGTCTTCTGGAGAAAAGTTAAGTTAAAATATTGATGGACGGTCAGAAAGTATTAAAAAAAGCTTTTAAAAAAATGTTCGGCACTATCGATACCACTATTGTCGAAAATATTTCACTAAAATTTTGTCCGTTAAGCCATTTACTGCTAAGACCATTGATTCAGTTTTTCTATGGAGCAGCATTTTATACCTATATTCACCTCAATATTTGTTATTCATAATTATTTGCGTTATTATCGTTTTTTTACTTAATCTCAAATATAATAATACATACAAAATAATGAACTAAATTAATACTAATTTAACTTTTTTATTGTTGTAAAAGTATTTTATAATACTTTATTTTGATGCATAATATTTTGATTCACATGAAAAGAGTACAATGAAACTGTGCCAAATCCATAGCGATAACAAAAGGTTGCCACTGCGCATACGTAATGTTAGGTGTAGCCACATTAATATTTAATACAACATAAATTCAGGAAGAGATATTGACGTAAGCATATGGGAACTCAATTTGCAAAGTCCAAAAGTTCATGAAGCCACCAGTCGACTTCAATATGCCTATGCGAGACTTGTGTGAAAATTGGGCTCGAAGTGATGTGGAATATGCTAATTATTTTGCAAATCACCTAGAAAACGAATTTAAACCTAATTGCCCAAAGAACAACTTTCTGTCCATCTTACCCAGCTAAGAATCGCTTGCGACTTTTATAACTTCACCTTCTGAAATTATGAGAATTATAAAGAACTTAATGCAAAAGAGTCGGAACGACATGATAGTATTACCCCAAAAATGCTAAGTGAGTTCCTAAATATTGCTGTAGAGGTGATCTCTTTGCATTTCAAAGCAATTCTTAGTTTTGGATACTTGATAACCCGGGAAAGACTTACATGCCAATCAGTCTATCCTGTCTTTTAAAGAAAATTTAAAATGTGTTACTGTCAAAAATGTCTCCTTTCCTCCACGAAAATAAAATAATAGCAACGCACCAATTCGAGTATCATGCAAAACATAGCAGGATAGAGGAAGTAAATATAATTACTAACGACTTTTATATATGTGTGTCAGTTCAAGTTGCTGCGAACGGTGCCGAATCGACTCTCCACGGTCTTCGTGTACACTCTCAGCTACGTCGTCTTCATTCGGTCGAATGTTATCCAAGAAAGAAATTATTTACAGAAAACGAATTTTCTTATAAAGTTGAACGATTTGTAAACGTTGTTCAGGCGTAAGTCTTTCCATGATGAAATGCCAATCAGGACTGAACAAAAATGTTAAGAAATCGTGTTAGACAGCTTGAGGCAGCTTCATCCGTCAAAAAAAAAAAAAAAATACTTCTACTTGGATCACCCGTTATCAAAATACATACACTTTAGAGTGGCTTAAAATCAAAATTATTGTCAAACATCTTATTCCCGCGATAATTGCCTAGCAAACACATAGGTTATGTGAAAATATCAGGCCAATCGTTTCAAGTATTCAAGCTTACTTTCGATTCGGATTAGCTTCGAATTTTCGAAGATTATTCTCAATTATATACATTTTTGAGATATAAAAATGTTTAATGTTTAATATTTAATCCAATTCAATCATTCGAAAAGTGTATTCATTCTTTCAAAAATATAAATGTGATTTCAATTCGATAAACTAAAAGCAAAATAGTGGAAAGTGGCAGGCACTTTGCGGCATCTCAAAATCGACACGCCTCCTTAAAACAAAGAAATTGTTAGAGATAAGACTCTAAAAGAAGCTTATTTACTCATTAACATTATTTCATCTTATAATAATTTTATCTAAAACAAATATTCATTCATCATTAACCGTGTGATTACGAAACTAAGTCTTATTGAACCAATATATTTCCAAATTTCATTTTGCTTCGTTCAAAAAAAAGTGAATAAAGTTTCAATGAGTTAACCATGATAATCGTTACAAAAAGCGATTTTTTCAATCAATCATGCCGAGAATATCTATTAATTTATTATAATGAATTTATATTTTTGTAATTATTTTTTAAAAATAGTTGAAAAACATAACCACTAATACTAATACTGAAACTGTTGTTTCTTTTTTCACAATGCATAAATATGTATATTTTTGTAAAAATTACGATATCGCATTTTCAATAGACAATTTCTACGTAATCGCTGCCTCGGCTGTGGTCACCGAATCGCCTGCGATGAGCTTGTCATGAGAACATTTGACAGTGTTTTCCATTTAAAGTGCTTTGCATGTGTCGTATGCGGCGGACTCTTGAAGAAGGGTGAACAGTACGTGGTGAAGCAGGGTCAACTATTTTGCCGATTGGACTATGAAAAAGAAGTCGAAATGCTGCAAGGATACGGTAGGTATCCTTTGTAACAAGTGGTTTTATGTACATACAATAATAGAAAATACCGAAATAACCGAATCGAACCTAAGTTTCAACCTACATCCCCATCTCAAGCCCTTTTAGCATTACCACAACTCTTATATCTTCATCAATACTAAAATACTCTTCCATAAATTCTTCCATAAATAGATTTCTACGGCGATGACTTGTTTGCACCTAAATTGGATGGCAGGCGTGGACCCAAACGCCCACGCACCATACTGAACACACAGCAAAGGCGCGCCTTCAAAGCATCCTTCGAACTGTCACCGAAACCCTGTCGTAAAGTGAGAGAGAACTTGGCAAAGGAGACTGGTTTAAGTTTAAGAATTGTGCAGGTTTGTACACGTATATACATACATATGATATGCTTGTGAGCACAATCGCTAAGAAGTACTGAAATCATACTCAACATTTTCATTGCCAAACATTAAGTCCTTATTTATTTAATCCTCAGGTTTGGTTTCAAAATCAACGCGCCAAAGTGAAAAAAATTCAAAAGAAAGCAAAGCAAGAGCATACGAAGGGCACAAGCGACTCACAAGATTCTCAAGAATCGGACAACAGCAATTTGGCGAAGATTAAAGACGAGGCGCATAGCGATTGTGAGTCGCTGCTGGAGTCACCGTTTTCCGCCTGCGGTAGCAGTGGCGGGGTAGGTGCTGGAGGTGGCAGTGGTGGTGTCGCCTCTTGTGCGGATGGCGCTGTAAAAATGCGCCCCATCAAAGACGAAAACGAGAATACGTCATTTAATTGCATGGAAACCAATAAAGGTGCGTTGCTAACAATGATCAAAAGAGGTAAGAGTCCTGCCGTGGCGCCTCTGCGCTCCACAGCGACTGCTCTCTACTACTATGTAGTGCGTACTTATGCTCAAGTGCAAAGTCAAAAGATGCAAAAGCCGCGGCGCATAGGATAAATGTGGAAAAAATTAAAAATATTAGCCAACAATATTGTCTCATTATACAATTTCAATTCATTAAATTAGAAAAAAATTAATGGCGGACGGTTGTGAAGAGTGAATATTCAAAACAGCAAAAGTTTTAATCACGGATGAGTTTAATTTGCCATTTAAGTTATGCTAAGTATATTTAATTGTTGCTTATTTATATACTTGTAGCAACCCTGACCTTAAAATTATGAATCATATTTCACCGAATAAAAGTAGTCCTTGAGTTGTGTTATCAAAACCGATCATAGCGGTTGATCGAAGATAGCCAAAATGAAATAAAACGAAATCGGGAGCCGAAGTCAAGTAAATATTTCCAAATCACATCTGCTTATATAGAGAAAACCAAAGTTACCACGTGGTAAAATATTTTAGAACTAACTCACAACATAATTGGAACTACCTCTTTCTTGAAGGAAAGAGAAAGACAGCTAATCGAAATTAAATGTCAAGTTCTTTAAAAACTTCAACTATATTCTCTCTAATTTAAAAAGTACTAAATTGAACCTAAAACCTCAGGCCAGATCAGGTCTTTAACCTGAGATATTCTTCACTGTCTCAAAGTTAGTGCTCCAGCGACCAACTTTTGGTATCTGAGAATAGGACTATAGGATCATTAGAGATCCGATACGGAAAAGAAGATCTAAGTCGAAGGTAAGCCAGATCCATCTGTTCATCTGGAAATACGGGAACTAGTTCCTCAGTTTTGCGCACACCTTTCTCTCACCAAAAAGTTTCGTTCTTAAAAACTTCAGCTTCATACTCTTTAATCTAAAGAGAGTTAATTGATCCCAAAACTAAAAGGGAGGTCAGGTCTTTAACCTGAGATATTCTGCACTATCGGTGTGAAAGATTTCATTCCAGTGACCCTCTCTTGGGATCTGAGAATAGGACCATACTATCAGTAGAAATCCAATCCGGGAAAGAAGATCTGAGTCGAATACGACCCAGGTCCATCTGTTTATCTAGTAATACGAGCACTAGATCCTTAGTTTTGGGCACGCATTTTTCTCACCAAGAAGTTTCTCATTTGTCTAAACCGCCGATATGGGGTCACAAACTAACCGATCAAAATCAGTCTCATACTTTTTTATTTGACAAGATATCTTCACAAAGTTTTGCATAGATTATTGTCTATATGGCTATAAAACTTCGGTACAGCCAAAGTAAAGTACTTTTCTTGCTTCGTCCGCCCACAAGGTCCACCGTCTTTTAACTATGGACATGAAGTAAAAAAATACACTTTCAAACTGAAAGCTCTTAAAATCATTCCTAGAAAGCCTATTAGATTTTATTCCGACTGTTATGTCTTTTCAAACGAGTTCTTCCTTGTTACTTAATTCCACCTAAATGATTTTTTATATAAAAAAAATCTTACAAAGATTCTCGTCTCTTAACATTAATTTCATTAATTCAATTTATTTAGAAAACTGCAACAAAACGAACGAGCCTTTTCTGAGCACCGTACTTGGCCTGAGCTACTCTACATTTCAACAGCTGATGGGACCGCTGACGCAATCGCCCATGGTGAATCCCATCGATCGGCTCTACAGCATGCAGAACTCCTACTTTCGGCCGGAGGAACTGGCATACAATGGTTGTTCCAAAGACTTGGTTGAGCCTTAGAAATGGTGGTAGTGCTCATATGAATAAAATATTAGTTGATATAATACATTTTAGTCGTGATAGTTGTGTATAAATAAATATATATGTATGTATAATTCAACGTTAGTGAAAATAAAATAAACAATAATATGATTTTATAAAAACACAAGAGCGTAAGCAAAATAGCAAAATCAAAAATGAAACGGTACTCATGTTTATAACGATACCGATACCGATTAGTAGCGTAAAATGCATAAGAATAAAAAAAAAAAAYAATATTGTTGAAAATAAATTTTATTTACTTATGTATTCCGTTATTGCGACGTTTTCCAATTTTTACAGCTTAAAGGAAGCACACCTAAATCCAACGAAAGTATTTACGTACCATTACTTCCCAAAATCTGGCAATTTGTTTGAATTATATAATCAAAGGTTACGAGATGTCTTGGAAAGGGAACATATAAGCTAGAGCTAAGCCGATCCCGAACCGTTTTTGTACTAGTTATACCACTACTATTTGGTCTACTTTTAGAACGTTGAAAATTTTAACGATTGTTTAAGAAAAATGTGTACAAAACGATTCTTCAAGTGCTTCTCATATGAAAAGCTATAACATATTCGCATCTTTCTGTCAATTTGTGAATTCCATTCCAAAAGTACTGCGCCGGCTTGGCGACCAAAAATTAATCGAGCCAATTTTGGAGTCCAGGCTTTGATGCGACCTATATTTCAATGAAGTCGTTCTTCATCGATCGGACCAAATTGTAGTCGGTAGGGGTAAACTAATAATAAAAATTATTGCTTCGTGCCTAGTCACGAATTTCAAGAGTTTTTCAGCAATCGTTCACTTGTATTTGAGAAGTTTTCAATAGTTTTCTCTATGTATCGTTATACCTGGTTTTAGAAGATCACAATACAGCACGCTCTTCCGATTCCACATAGCATTATCTTTTGGTCATGGATATTTTTCTATACCGTTAATTTATTGATTGACCAGATTTTACAGTATTTTTATATATTTATGGTTGCCATAATAGATAAATTTGTCGTCACGAGTTCCAAACCATTTCTTGAAATCATCACGAAAAGTATGAATCGATATCACCCCTTTCAGTCATAATATTCCACGAAAACCATTTTCACTTAATTTCTCGTATGCCACATCATAATGGAATACCATGTAATGTCAAACCGCGGGAAGAAGGTTATTAAAATGTGTGTGTGGTGTGTGGATTAGACAAGAGTCGATTTCGTATATACTTAACACTAAATCACATTATGCAAGGTTCTAACCGATGCTCGTTAATATTTCAAATGCATTTATGTGTTAGGTCTATTCTCAAAAGACGGTGTTAGTTGACAGATAGATGATTTCTCTTTCATACCTTTTCTTATAGGTTATCAATTATAAAATAAAGAGGACAGGGACTGTTTTGAAACGACTAAAACTCGTAAGGATGAATATTACGTGTGGATGGAGTCATGTGTAGAAGTTCAAGCAAGTAAGGAGAGTTCTCTGAGCGCCATTTACTTGGGAATGGTCAGAAACGATTCTTTTACATATGGCTCAAGCAGCTCACGATTTGCTAAGTATCCTTTGGGTACCGAAAAATCATCCGTTTGAACGCGAACTAAAGTGACAACATCTTTCATATCCTTTCGCGTTATAATAAACTCATCTGTGAATTGTTTTAGTGCTTCTCGGCAGCCTGCAGTCTGAAAGTTTATGACAGATAAATCTTTAGTCTATAGAATAGTTGAAAGAGTCAATTTTTGATCCACTTTTAAAGAGCTTAATTCACTAACAACTTATATTGTTGGACTATTTGTCACCGGTTCAAGACTATGACAATGGTCCAATTCTCCCCATCTACAAAACCAAACTCCTGAAGGTAAAAAGAAACATTTCATGAAGGTGTATTACTTACTCCAGTTACCGCTTGTACGAACAGTGGGACAGACTGAGGAAAAGACACACTTATTGAAATCTTCCATTTATTTTCTACATTTATGGCATTTCGATAGTAAATGTAACTATTCTTCGTTAGGTGATATTCTTTTTTCACTTCTTCTTTCTTAGTCCACCAATTCTAGTTGAAAGACCAAGATTACTATTTTCTTGCAAATTACATAAATTTATATGTATATGTATACTATGTATCTGCATGCAAATAGATTCCGACTGACAAAACTCCCCAGATAATCACGCGTGTCATCTAATGTTCCGTGCCGTTTGAGCCATTGACACTGCCTAGTTATGTCTGGTTGGCTGTGTGCTGCAGGTGCAGGTAAGGAATGTGTTCCGCACAGTTGACAAAGGCAGTATAACAACCACTCCTCTGCTCAACATCTTCCCTCCCCTTGACTCACGCCACATACCGCACAACCTTGCTACTCATCGCGATTAACTAAACAGATCAGTGCTGGATGAAAGTACGCGCTGACGCGAACATGAAATTAGTCACATTTGACAATATGGAGAGTGTGTATGTGTGTGTGTTGTTTCCACTGCAACAGACTGTGCTGACTAAGGATGGTTGGATAGCTCGGTGCGCGGTTGCTTGACTGTTTGCTTGGTTGGTGGGTCGGTTGGTTGGTTGGTTGGTTGGGTGTAAGCAGGCGGAGCGCAGTGAATGAATAAAATTGCTGAAATGGATGAGATGATTCGAATTGATTAAATGCGCAGAAAATCAAAATTTGTCATGCATTGTTCGCAGGCGACAACTGTTGTTTGAATGAGTGTCGTTATATAATGCTCGATATTCTGTATTGTGTGACGTACAACAACAGAAAAATTCCTCATCGCATGAATTGTAACAATGGCAACACTTGTGTTTGAACTGGAAAATATGTGCTTGCTGAAGACAGTGTGTCTGTATGTGAGTGCACTCTTGTGTGTCAAAGCTAAAGGTAAATATGTGATTGTAGGGAAAACAAGTACAACAAAAAGTTGCATTGAGTTAACATAGGCTTTAAAAACTAACATAACTCTTTATAAATATTCTGAAGGACAACTATAGTCTGTTTAGTAGTCTTAAATACGCATTATAATAATTTCTTGTTTTTCAGTTGAGATTATATTTACAATGTACGACATTGGTTGAAAGTTTGGCGTAAAGCTCACGAAGGATCAATGCAATATGCGACGGTGTTCTATCGTCGTGCAAAAACCAAAAGTTGTCAGTCCATAATTACGGTCTTTTTTACAAATGGCCTCGCGCAATGAACGTATAACACGCAAATAGTATTCCTTGTGGACAGTTTGGTTGGCCGGAAGGAATTCGGAGTACACCTCACCTCGATAATAAAGGAAAACTTTCAACATAACCTTGATTTTTGACTTGGTTTAATGTGGTCTTCTTGGCTTCGGCTCACCATTGAAACGATATTCGGCCTATTGATTGTTTGCTTCCGGGTCGGTAGCTTAGATCCAGAACCATCGCTCATGCTTTTCGAAAAAAAAATTGTTATTTTGGAACCAATCGTGCTTTCTCTTTTCATAGGCCCCCTTGCGCTTTCAAAATGATTTTCACCTAAACTTTCGATATTCCAAAGATACTAGTACTTCAGACAGACAAGCGCTTACTAAGCACAAATGATTATTTTGATGTGACATTTAGCATATCGCAATGAAATCAATTCACACCTAAATCAGAAGATTACTGGTGATGAAAAGTGGGCCACTTACAAGATCGAAAGGTGACCAAGCCTTTATTGATTATCAGAAAAGTTTTGCTATGTATTTTTGGGATTGACAGTTAATTATCTCAAAATCGATTCCACCTTCCTTTTAAAGTAGGATTATCAAATTACCTTGAAAATGGCAAGAATTTATAAAAACAAGGGGTACGTATCTGAACTAAAGCAGATCATTTAACATATTTAATAAAGCCTTTAACGAAGGATTTATTTTTCCTATGTATACATGTATACATATAGTACATATGTATGTATGTATGTATATATTCAGAGTGATTTTTTTGAAATACGAAATTCCAATGAAAATCAATAACAGAGCACGACTTTTGATTGACTTCTTGGGTCCAGGAAACAAACAGTTGAGTTGGTGTTGTGTCATTGTTGCAGAAATACCATAGCCCGATGTATTCCGAATCAATTATTAATTTGAATATACAGGGTTGTGGAAATATCAAGCAGATTTTCACGGTATACAATTGACCCCATACCTTTCCTATTGGTCAGTGAGGACAACCGGACTCACACTTTTGTACATATTACCCCGTGTGAAACCCTATGAATTTTGAATAAAATTAAAAACGTTCAGTATCGATCATTGATTCGATGCTTGTTTTTAGAACGAAAATTTTAGTGAAATAAAAGATCGCTTGTGGACTGTATGTACTGCGACCTTTTTCTTTCGATATTTTTAGATAAATGTACATGCGTAGGTACTTTAAAAAATAATATCATAACAAAAAGTGAATAAGAAAGCTATAGGCATGATTGATACCACGTTTGCCGGAAAGGTAACTGTTACGTTCTCTGGGATTCAAAAAGTGTGATCATCTACTTGGAGAAGAACAGAACGATTAAAATACTCTGCTATGCCGATTGAATGGGTTACTGTTATTATTTGGTGAAGAAAAAAGTGATATTCCACCATGAGATGGCACGAGTTCACGCATTCGTCGTCGCCAAGGCCAAATTTTTCGAACTAGGCAACGAACTGTTGCTCCAGCCAACATGCTCTCTTGATTTGGCTCCGTGGGACATTTGGTTGTCAAATTTAAAAAAGTCTTTCGCAGAGCAGAAATTTTAGTCAAATAAGGTTACTTTTATGCCAATATATTTTTAAGTGCTTTATATATTCAGTCGAATCGTAGAATAAAAAAATCTAGCACCCTGCGACTTTTTTCTGTTATTGTAATTGAAGTGGCTTTAACGAAAAGTGAGCCATGCTTGATAGAGATTATTTTATATGCCGAAATTATTCTACGGATAATTCTGAATACCTTTCATCAAATGACTGTGGGTCTAAAACCGGTTTCGAGGCAGCGATTTTTAAGGCGAAGGCACTACCTAAAAAGCATTTTGATATTCTCTTGATCGTTTGTCGGAATCGGACAGATCAGACAAGTATATCACATATCTTTCATACAACCGATTATTCAAAGGCTTTAAGCTTCGTGTTAGAAATCGTTCACTCGACACCGGTTTTAGACCCATAAGCCTTTAGGCAAAGTTATTCAGAATGAATCGTAGAATATTTTTGGCATGCGCGAATTTATTGAAAAAATCGACCCACTCTAGTATTTGAGGAGAAAACAATGAACTCGTTCTAGAAACTAAAGATCAACTATAAGGAATCGAAAATCAGCTTAATCGTCGCCTTCTTTACGCTTAAACTACAGATACTTTAATTTGAAACTTTCGTCAATGTATCTACGTAAATGAAAAAAGCTTTCTGGGGCTCTTTGTGAAAAAATTACGTGGCAAAGTTTCAAATCGAAGTCTCAAAAACTAACGGACTAGTTCGCGTATATACAAATGGATGGACAGACCAATATGGCTAAATCGACTCAGTACGTCAACTAGATCATTTATTTATACTATATAGTATTTTAGGGTCTCCTAGGTTTTCTTTAGGGTTTTGCAAAAATCGTGGCAAACTTAACATACCCTGTTCAGTCTAACATTTAACAAATATATATAAACATATAAACGTGGTATGGAAAAACAATTATTATTGCCAGCTTGTCGCCCCAGTAAACCACATCCACTGGCGCACATTTACAGGCAAACCGCCCCACCCGTCATTTGTTGCAATATGTGTCACATTAGCCACAGTCGGTAATTGTTTGTACCTCGACGGCGATTATCTGAGGATGGTAACAAGATTGCGCCCAAATCTTCAAAGGTGCTTAGCAGATAGACCATAAAAATAATGCCATTGTTATAGGCAACACAAATTTCACTTCCTAGTACCGTTTTATTTGCCGCTCAGCCGTGGCGGTTTTCAGTGATTTGCCGATTACACGCCAGCCAAACAGGCAGCAAGCCTCCCTCGAATTTGTCACCACGCTTACCCTGAGCGCACTACGTGTCACATAACCTTGTTTGTGCATGAAGCAACAACAACAACAATTTTGTATAAAATAGTGGTGGCCGTAGTTGTGAACAAGGCGTAACATCCTTTGCACAGATCATTAATCAATTTTGAACAGTGCTAAGGATACCAAAAGCGAACAGCTAAAATTTAACAACAACACGCATACACTCGCACATTGTCGTGTGGCAGCAGTGCAAACAAAGCGTGCAAGTGGCAAGTGAATGCATACAAAGAAATGGAACAAATCGTATGAAAAAGTAGGAAGAAAGTTACGCGACCGCAAACCCTTCGCACCCCACCACAAACTCGACACTTGTTTATTCGTATTTTTATGCATTTTTTCCCGCATCACGCATCACGTGCGGGCTGGACCATAGTCCAATATACATAGTATATGTATGTATAGTGGCATTGCACTGTCATCCTTCCTTCGGCAGCGAGTGACAGCTCGACTTTTTCGGTGCATACTAAAAAGCACAAATTCTGGTTTTGCCTTTGTCAACTTGTTTTCTTTGTGCTATATTTTTCTCTGCTTTTACTGTTTTCGCCTTGTTTGCTGTCCGATCAGCTACGCCCCCTTTGTCGCCGGCATGAATGGATGGCGCACGCTTGACGTATTCAGTTGCTCGTCGTGAATGTGTAAATTACGCAATTAATTACCATTTTATCGGCGCATTTAAATGCACATCACGCTTGTGCCACTGGCTTCGCTGCAATACAGCCGAGTTGAAAAGGCCACGTGTAACGAGCATATAAATAGGTGATGTGCTTTGGTGTTGGGTATTTTTGTAATCGGTACTCGGTTGTGGGTTATATGAGTAATTATGTTATTTCATTGTTATGGTATTTACAATAAACCAAGACTGTCGAACCAACACTTGTTCTATTCCTAAAAATTTTAGTATACATAATTTTTCTTACTTATTCGAATCATTCGTATTAGTGATTCGCGTCAAATTCAGCCACCTCCACTCATTTTCTATCCAAACTTCGGTTTTGACTTGCTACCACCAGTAGAATTCTTACAGAACCCCAGAGTTTATATTCATTTGAATAACATTTCTAAATAGCTAGAGAATTCATCTTTCTTTCTGGTTACTGTGTTATACTAAAGCCGTCCGATCCGAATATTTTCGGAGATTGTAACCGTGCCTTGGAAAACAATGGGCACAAATTTCTTGAAGTCATCCGCCACATAAAAAAAAATTGTCCCAAATAAGAACATGATTTTGATCGATCAATTCGTGATACAATATCAACGGTTCCTACAAATGAGTAGCTAATCGGGAAGAAAAACTATGGCGTATGCAAAATTTGAGACCGATACATATATCCAAAATGGAGGGACTGATTCGCGTATATAATCAGCTCAGCACATCGGTCTTTTATATAAGCATTCATTTCATAGGGTTTTCCATGATCCCTTCTGAGTAATACAAATTCTTATCTTGTTCAAAGGTAGTTCAAAGATCGAATTTTTGCTTTAAATATTATGTATCAAAGTAATTACAAAGTACTGTTACGTATTCGGTACCCGGCAACCATTTTATTCAAACCTACATTCACTATCTCGCTTTCGGAATAGAGATTTTTTTCATTTGCTTGGCAGCCACCTGCAGATGAAAAACAAAGTTGTGCAAGTAATGCACGTGTCATTTGTGAGTGAATTCTTGCCGCCACTTATGCAACCACCATTTGGAAGCATATATGATATATGGCTGTTTGCATGTGGTTGTATAAATGTACATATATTGCCTGTATGGAAAAGTAGGCATCAATTTCACCACTATTAAAAAGAGTTATGAGCACTATGCCTATATGAATAATGTATGTGTCCAAGATGAGCATTGGCCTTTGTGGGTGCGCAGAAGGACGAGTTTTAGGAGCCAGTATGTATATTTCGCTCTCTTAATAAGTGTAAGTTTTTGTTTAGATCCAATATAATACTAACTTACAAACTAGTACTATAATATTTAGAAAAATCTTTAACATAAAAAATCTACTCGGATGTGCAGTTCGTAGTTAATTTGGTTTAACTTTTGAAGCTGATGAAGTTGTTCTTCGTCGTGGACAGTTGAAAGACAAAGCTGATGACTGAAGGTCAGGTGTTTTAACCATTCCGAAAAAAAATTCCGAAATGAATTTACCTCATCTTTTTCAAGACAATTCAAGACAACTTCGACAATTGGAGTTCGGTAAAGTAGTTACCGTTACCGCTTTAATTGTTATTCAAAAGAAAGTTGTTCAATGAAATTTATTCAACTTATTTTCCTGGATTTTTCCTTCTTTTTCAAGATTATTAGCTTTAAAGCAAAAAAGTGAAATCACTGGAAATTCCACTTTGGTCAAGTATATAAAGTACTCCAATTCAATTAGAGCATGGTGCCATATGTAGTAGTTCACGCAAGTGAGGAAAGTTCTCTGAGCGCCAATCATTCGGGAGTGGCCAGAACCGATTATTTTTCATACGGCTCAAGCAGCTCTTAACTTCCAGTCTTAGGCCAAGTATTCTCTGGGTAGCCGAATAATCCCTCCCTAGTGCTGTGTTAAGGTTTGACTGGCGCCTTAATTGGGAAGGTGCTACTGGCAAGCTGGTTGATGTCCTCAAAAAGTGAGATGAACGGGACAAGGACTGAGGCGAGTAGGTCCATGTGGCATTTACTACAGTGGCCATATAAAAGAGGCAGGGTGAGCAAATAAGGTCTAATGTCATCACAGAATGATTTGCGAAATGTATGAGAATTTCTCAGAGTTTAGACATTATCAAATGAAAATGACTATCAGACAACAGATTTTAAAAATTTTGTGCGGAATAAAATTTCTGGTGCCGAAATGACCAGAATGTTGGAAAAGACCTCAGATGATAGTTGTTTGTAGCGAGCAAGTGTTTTTATAAGTTACAAATTGTTCAAAGAGGGTCGAGAACGCGTTGACAACAAAACACGTTCATGACCAACAAAAATTCATCAACATCAACTGGTGATCAACGCATCAATAAAATAAAAGAACTGGTGCTTGGGAATCGATACTTAACAGTCAGAGATCTTACTGGCATCGTTGGAATATTGAAAGAATGAGCAAAAACCATTTTGAAAGATCATTTGGGTCTGAGAAAAGTGAATGCATACTCAAACAGCATCACATTAACGTCTGTGAAACAATAATTTTCAACCACCAGGATGTCATGAAACGTATTATTACTGGCGAGGGGTCATGGATCCATGCTTACGACCCGAAAACAAATTCCTTCCGATCAGCCAAACTGTCAACAGGGAATACCATTTGAATGTTATGCCTCATTAGCGCGAAACTATTCCTAGACAGAGTTCGAAATTATGGGCCGAAAACTGTTTGATTTTTGCATCACGATAATGCACCATCGAATACTGCACTGATTCTTCGTGAGTTTCCCGCCAAATTTTCAACTAATATCGTGCCGTACCCACCGTATTCGCCTGATTTAGTTCCCTGTGACTCGACAAACTCAAACTACTGCTCCTGGGAAACCGTTTTGAGTCATTTAAAGAAACTAAACGTGAATCGCTAGGCGCATTGAAGGCCATTCCGGAAATTGGCTTTAACAACTGCTTCCAGGAATAGAAAAAACGTTAGCACAAGTTTACTGGGGATAAGGAGATTACTTTGAAGAAGACGACATAAATTTTAAGAATACTAACTAGTCTTACTATTTTTTTGCTCATAATAGTATATATCACCGACGGACTATTTTTCAGACTATAATATTAGAAATATAACAATTTCTACAATTGGGCACCTAAATGTTGATGTTATGATCTACTTATGTCTAAACTTTTCCTCTGCAAATCCTCACCAAATTTGCTGATTCGTATTACGATGTAACAACAGCAATACAAAGACCATTTAATCGCTATTAAATAAAACAATGTCAATTTAAAAGGACGACTTACCGACATACACACAAATTCGCAGCCATTATGTTCGAAATAATGCGTTCGGCGAAGTCAGTTGGAGGCAGTCAAAAGTCATTGCTTTTCAAAAGCTTAAGTCGGAAACAATGAGGCATTTGTTGGCGTTGCAACAAGTGACTGTAAAATTTTAGCAAATCCTTTCATTGTTTTTGGGTGTGCGTGTAAAGTATTTGCGGTTTGCAATTGCCGTTAAAAAACGAATTATGCTCTACGTCACTGCGGAAAATACTTGAATACATTTCAATAGATTGTGTTGCCATATCCGAATACAAAATTCAAACTAGATTAAGTGGCATTCTCTTAATGCGTTTAATATTATGCACTTTAACATTATCTGTTTTTCACATTGTTGAAATTATGCAAATAGTTTAACAAACAGCGATAAGCTATCGGGTATTTATTGGCGAAATGACAATAAAATTGTATACATAAGATCGCACTGTTTAATTTTTTGTTGGCAGTTAAATTCTATGATTATAAGAGCAATTTGGCATCTTTCCCCTTGAACTTCTTCAGTGGAAAGTTATTCCGCTTCATTGGCGCAGACACCGCTTAACCGCGTAAGCCGTATAGCCGAGCTTACAACAGCGCGCCAGTCGTTCTTCCTTTAGCTATTCAACGCCATTGGAGATTCCAAGTACAACCAGGTCTTTCTCCATCTGATCTTTCCAACGGACTGGAGCTCTTGCTTTGTCAATGTCAATGGCATCGTATATCTCGTACAGTTCATCGTTCCATCGACCACGAAATTCATCATTGCCAATGCGAAAAGAACCATAAATCTTCTGCAAAACCTTTTCTAGACAACTGGTAACACCGACTGATTAGATGCCTCTGACATTATTCATGCCTCTGCACCGTATAGCAGGACGGGGATGATTAATCTGCAGGAAACCCTGAATGATTCGCTCCATTTGACCATGAGAATGACGGAAGTGTGAGTCGATGCATTATAATGTTAGACGGATATTTTTTCCAAAAGGAGTATTTTTTCTGTAATTCAGCCTCGAATCAGTCCAATAATTCGGTATATTAGAACTCTGTAATCATTTTACACTTTCGGGGTAATTGAGATTGATCCCACCTTCTAAATCTCAGCACACGATGGCGATCTCCTTTCTAGCCGATAGAATAGCCTTCGGCCATTTTTCGAGGGACCCACCTTTTCGACTTTCCTTATTCTCTGATGATATTATTGGATTTATGTTTCGTCGACGATCAAATAACGCTTATACAACGTCACATACCCCTGTGAAGTGATCTTATCATCCTCCGTGGTAGCTGTTTGCGAGACACCGGGTTTGATAAGTCACCCCCCACACCTCCATTCTGCCGATTTTCCTTTCGAGAACAAGAACCGAATTAACGATCAATATTTCTCTGCCTTCATATTTCTAAAATCTTCTTCCTAATCCGATTAAAGTAAAATTATCGATTCCTATTCAACCTAAATTGCCAGTAGTTCTCTATGAAAATGTATTATATGTAAGTAGCTTTTGCTTTTAGTGGAAAAGGGCCTTAGTTAGCTAGTAATAAAAGACATTTTCATCTCAGTATAATTCAATTGAGGTTAAAATCCCCCCATTCTTTTGCTGTTTACTCTTCTACAGCTGGTCTTTATATGAACCCAACTCGATCTTCTGGGCTCGCTTTGCTTTTGAGCGACTTAGGTTAACTAAGAACTTCGCTCAACTTTTCACTTTTTGTATAAAAAACAACGGTGGTAAGGAAGTTTTAGAATTCATAAGAGATATGCAAGACGGAAACATAGTGAGGAAAATACTTAAAAGACCCAGTTGGTGAGAATATTGTTTGTTCCAAAATCAATAAAATACTTAAGTTTTAGCTGCTTAAAACAATGTATACCCATAGTAGTATAAGTAATGAATCTACGACTTCACTTTAACATATAAACACATTAAATTCGGCATAATATCGAACATTTACGATGACTATAAGTATTGGACTCAACGCTCTTAATAATACCTCGACTCTTTAAACATTGCATTTTACGCAACCAAAACCAATTAGACGCAAGAATAGGCGGCTTGAAAGCTTAAAATCGGCAACATATGCACACCCACATGACGGCTGGCTTACGCTTATAAGTATATACATATGTATGTATGTATATAGGCGAAAGTCTGTGAGCAAGTATGTTAAAACTCTTATACAAAACGCTTAGAGCACAAACACCTCATTCATACCAGAATGCGTCGAATTGAATGCAAAGTTGTGCCTTGTGCCGGACGATGGCGCCAAAGTGCTGGTGGATTCTAAGTGAAATCCTTGATAGCTTCATTTGAAATTGTTTCAAGGATTTTGTGAATACATGAAGTGAGATGCTTTCATTGCCTTACGACTTGCCTGGCATATGCTTACAGCAGCAACATGTATGTGTGGTCTGTTGTGGGGTTTGTAGGAAATAGTGTCGAGATTGAAAGTCGTGAGCTGCTTGAGTCATATGTAAATAATCGTTTCTGAACACTACCAAGTGAATGGCGCAGAGAGAACTTTCCTTACTTGCATGAACTCCCACACATGCCACCATCCTCCGACATCATTCAGTTTTATCAAAATTTTAAGTATATTTACAAGAAATCATTTTTTTTTTTTTTTGTTGAAATCACAGATATCAAATCACTCTAGGTAAAGCTGCCATACAAGCTTAATGGTCAAAACCAAGTCCATCTATGGTCAAATTCTTCGTCCTTCGGTTTTTCTTGTTTTAGTAAAAATCTCCTAAAATTTAATTTGTATAAAAGAAATTTCCTACAGCCATTGTTGCCACATGTTTCTACTCTGTTGCTGAAGCATTTGGGTTCACTTGGTTGACGCCAACGTAGGCATTACTAAATACTGAGCATTGATATGCACATATCCACTTACACAAGTGTGGGTGCGCGTGTTTGCGCACTTACGAGTAGATGGTTGCACGTACAAGAACATATTGGTGTTTGCCAGCGCATGTAAATATTCATATTTGCAATAGTGTAACGTGTTGAAATTAGCATTTATGAATTCTCGTCCAAATGTCGATAGCGATGACGTTGGTGTTGTCGATGTTGAGCGTCTTGCCGTTTGCTATTGATGTTGCCGCTATTGCGAAAGGCTCTCGTAGCTCTCGTATTGGTAATATCTAAGGACGATATAATCAACCGTTGCACAGCTATTAGAGTGGTTCGTGCCACATGCCAACAGCATCGGCACCGGCAGCAGCAGCAGCAAAGTCAATTTGCATTCGAACTTAATTTTAAAGCTGGCAAATAAGCACGTGTTTGTCATTTGTAGCACTATGAGGACACTATAACTTCAATTAAAGACATTTGCTACTCTGTGTACTGTTTTAACTATGAAATCAATATTCTTGTAAACATGTGCTTTATATAATATCTATTTATAATAATGAGGGAACTAAAACTGTTTGCATAAGTCTTTCCAACTATTTTTGATTTGTCAAATTTTTTATAAATGGCGAATCGCAAAAAGCGCTGGTATAAAACTCAAAGAGCTACCACTTAATAGATAAAAGAAATGATTAGAAGACAGCTTCTATATACTCCTTAGCCATACATTTTTGTTTTTTCCTAAGAAATTGCTGAGGTAAATAAATAAAAAAAAACTTAATAGGTTATCAAATATCTTCCGTCCACTCTTTGCTCTTAATTCAATGCTTTATAAAAAGTCTTACAGTGATCGAATTTAGTACAAATATGCGCCGTTTCGTTCGATAATCTGTTTCCATCCAGACGGCAACTTTATAATACCCCCCTCGTAGAAGCGCTCCTCCTTAGTTGTTCGCAGTAGAATTAAGCGTCTGGCCAGCGTCTGGCCATATGGGAGCAGCTCATAGTGGATGATTCCCTTCCAATCCCACCAAACACACAGCAAAACTTTCTTGGCCGTCAATCCCGGCTTGGCCACTGTTCGAGACGATTTACCGACCTTCGACTACGACCGTTTTCGCACGCACAATTCAAACGCTTACCATCAAGTTGTAAAATAGGTAATAAAATTTTTTTTTTGTTTGAATAAATGAATGTGATGTTAAAATAAAATTTTATTATTATTTCACCTTATACGTAGCGAGGTACGTACCGGGCAGCTATTGTAGGTATAAATTAAATACACAATACAGTAATCAAATTACGTATACGTTACGTATACGACCTGGCAACCAGCCGACGGCCGTAAAAATCATTGGTTTTAAAACCGTTTGCAAGAGAAACCACTATACGGTACCCTAACTTGTATTCAGCCAAAAGCAGGCGAGAATAACAAGTACAAGTCAGGAATGCACGGAGGTTGTCTTTTATATTTCCTGGATAAGAGCGCAATTGATTGCTGCCTTCCGACGGTCCAAATATTGACAGTATAGGCCGGAATTAAGTATTTAGCCGCAGAGAAACAGTTCATACAGGCATGTGCTGCAAATCGTTTTCGAATGAAAGTGTCACACAAACACGTATTTGTCGTATTGTTTCGGTGGCAGTTTCATGACAGTTTCATGAAAACAATTTGCAGCTCATGTCCGATAGTATATAATTCCTTGGCAATTCTTTCAAAACCTTTGCAAAACCGTTTCCGCCAGCTCAACGCCATTCAACCACGTATGTATATATATTTTTCATGAAAAGATCTCCAAATCTAAGAATTCGCTTGGAATCATAATATAGCTGAATTAAAATAGCTCTAATGCCGGCTTTTACACTGCAATAATAAGACCATATAAACCACTAAGACGCATTCCAACACATAAGCTAACATATAGACAAGTAATGGCACAAAAGAAAATGGTACGCCAGGTATTCTTTTCATATTTACCGCAAGTTAATTTTTTTGTTATTTTTAAGTTGCACGCGTTTCTTCCCTTTCCGGTGGTTATTTGCATTTTTTCGGCATCTTTGTATTCATTGCTGCATTTTTCGTATTCCTTCAACTCGTTGCAATAAACTTGGCGTGAAAATGTTTTCAAATAAACAAATGAAGATACATAATTATAAATATTTGCTGCTTCCTATGTAACGCATGCCAAAAAAATAACAAAAATAAAAATATAAAGAGAATGAGAATGAGGCACACGCTCATACACATTTAGTACGAGGGCGGTCCGATAATAACTTAGCCTCCATACCTGATGGAACCACTATCGTATTTACTATCAAGTAGTTCGTTGTGGGATATATTACTCTGAAACAGTCAGTCAAATCGAGTTCCTTGTTGTTTTCCGGGCGTGGTCGGTACCACGTAAATAAAAAAAAACGGAAAAAGATTAAAATCGGATATTGGATTCATGTTTTTGGAAGGGAAGTCTGATCAGATGTATTGGATTCATGTTCTTGGAAGGGAAGTCTGATCAGATGAAGACAGAGTGAAATCAAAAAGCGCTCGAGTTCTGTGAGGCCTTGGTTTAATAAGTTTTAATGGTTGTTAGTCTTTGATCTTCCATGCACAGGTGCCCCGAAAAAATTTCACGAAAGTTCATACTCTGGTCTCTCCAGTAAAACTTAAAGGAGTAACTCCACGCTTTACCTACTACCAAGATATAAAACTATTAAATAGTGCACTGACGGGTACGGAAATGTCGAAAAGCATTGGTGCTGGTGTTGAAGCAGCAGGTGGCAAACTTTTCCTGCTTTTCCGAGCATTTCATAAACAGATGTCTTACTTAAAGCAATTGCAGATTACGAGATTACATCGCTATTGGTGCAGGAGGGTATAGAACGAATGAAAGCCCTATCAATTCGCAAGGAGAGATGAAAAAGTATTGGCAACAACTCACAGGCATGTGTCGGGCAAAGTTGCTAATGGATGTTGTCTGATTCAAGAATCACCAAGTTTGAAAGCGTAATCCACCTCACGAGACACAAATTCCGGTAAGCACCTATATAACTGGCGGTTCTACGGCCCGGAAACCCCTGAGCACCTGATGCTAGACTTCACAGCCTGTTTACGCAGTATCAATGCCCTTGGGCCCCTGCTAGGCCCATGTCCATCGTTGTGACAGAGGGGACGGCTCAATAGACCTTAGGTCTCTGTGGAAGCCTCAAAGCTTTGACAGGAGGCTATATTAAGTAATAAGCCGCTATCTATTCCTAAATTTGCGTTTTGCTTTTGTAGGTTAAATATTTATTGGTCCACTCTCGTAAATATATGTAAATGTGCGCGTATTATTGCAATGCTGCCTTCATGTGGAAACCGCCGTCTCCTAGCGATTTGCGCTGTGAGTAGCTCTACGCCCATACAAAGCCACTGCTCAGTAAGTAGCTACGCCTGTATGTACATATATATATATATATATATATATGTATGTGCCGAAGAAAGTAATGCGATAACCAAAAAAAATACAATCAAAAGAAAACATTTGAGCTAAAAATTTCATAAAAATGTTTTTATTACATTTCACGCGCAGGCTTGAGTCGCGAAAAACTGCTTATGCGAATGCGAGTGCTAGTATTATTCGCACAATAGCAAGGACTTAGTCATGGTTGTAGCTGCTGCTGGTGGATGGCACACGCTTCGTCGGCAACACAATAGATGACAGTGGCGGCGCATTATGTAGAACACACACTCACACCATCGCACTACCTCACATCCTCCAACCTAGACAATACGATACAATCCAAGAAGAAAAGGAAGAGAAAGAAAAAAGCGCCAGAACATAGTCACATTCGCCTGAATTCACAAGAGCTACTGGGGTTCGGCCCCGGCAAGCGGTACGGGGGCAATGCTCAAGTACTTCAAAGCGAAATTCACAAGTGGTACTTTGCATTTTACTTACTTACTTACTTACGACAAGACCAAAAGGATATCGTCAACGTCTTGCTTCAGCTACTCGCTGCTTGGCATTTACATTTTTTATTTCTTACGAATTTTTATTTTTATATTTATTTTATGCTTTGAGTCGTGCTCCTGCGAAAAGAAAAAGCGAGTGGAAAATAAAAATTAAATAAAATGGCGACAACAACAACTATTGCCTACAACCCAAGCAGCAGTTGTCTTGGAAACTGCTCATGCAAATGCTTGAAAATTCGAATGTCTTATTCTTTTATTTATTTTGGTGATTTTGTCTCGCGTAAAAGCGGGAGACCGAAACAGGGTGTCACGTTGAATTGCCTATATATTTTTGTAAAATAAAATTTTGTGTGTAAAAATATCGTCTCTTGATTTTTTCTGCTATAATATTAGCTGCTCGCGAGTTTTAATTAGCGCAGTCAATTTCTGCTGAAGTATCCTGCTTTACTAAACTCAGAATTGATTGAATTATATGAAGTCTCACTGCTTCAACTTTGACTCCTGTGGAACTGTCAGGCATATAAAGGGGGATCCATTTCGAAGTTCCCAAATTTTTTAAAGAAAAAAAACATAGAAACATCAAATTTAATAGGAAAAGAACATTCTTTGGCATTTATTTTTTGAATATTATCTTTCTCAAATGTCGATCACGGCTACGTCTTAGATGGTCCATCCGTTGAGTCCAATTTTCGATGACTCATTGGAGCATTTCGACTGGTAACTGGCGAATGACACATATGATGTTTTGCTCCAAGGCCTGAATCGCAGCGGCATTGTCCGCATAGACTTTAGACTTTACAGGTATAAATACCCGCAGGAAAAAGTCTAAAGATCTGAAATGTCTAAATTATCTGCTAAACGAAGTGTTCTCTCCATGCATTGATTAGTGCGATGTGTGGGATGTGTCGCCATCTTGTTGAAGCCGAGATTACGAGTTTCAATGTCAGGCCACAAATAGTCGGTTATCATTGTGCGATAATGTCGCCATTGATGAATACGTTCTCACCGCCATAATTTGTTAAGAAATATGGACCGATGATTCCACCACACTAAACCGTTATTTTTACAGGATAAAATGGCTTCTCTTGAATCTCATGAGTTTGCTCTTTGTCTCAAATGTGGCGATTTTGCTTATTTAAGTACCCATTGAACCAGAAATCGGCCCCATCGCTGAACAAAATTTGGCTCGAAATCGTAAGATCTTCTTGAAACTTTTGAAAAGCCCATAACATAACCCAGCAGGTCAAACGGCTTCAGTTCTTGCACAAGCTGCATTTTGTTCCCTTTATATTTAAGATCTTGTCGTAAAATGCGCCAAGTCGTTCCATACGTCAGTCCTCTTCTCTCCAAAGTGTAAACGTGAACACTCTCAGCGGCGGCGGCTGATACGTTTTCTTCACTGCGTGCTGTACAATATCCGTTCGGTCGCATACCATCCAATAATGAATACAGGGTCTCAAGATTGGTGATGGTGTTGCGAATATTACACTCAGTAGGCCGATATTGACCATAAGTTGAGCGAAGGTCGCGAAACACACTCTTTAGAGAACGTGAATTTCATAATTAGTAGTTGAACGATTTGTAAACGTTATTCAGGCATAAGTCCATGAGGAAATGAAAAATAATACTGAACAAAAATACCATGATAGCTTGACACGACTCACGCGTAAGCTGTCAAAAAGTGGCTATTGATAAAAGTACCTCTACTTCAAAATAAATTTTTTTAATTTTTTGTAAATCCTTTAAATTTATCACGTGATCCACTCTTTTAAAGAAAATTCTTCTGAAATGTTATTTACTATATTAGTTTTATTTGTTTGCGTAACATTTAATTGAATTATCGCAGTACAATTAATCATATATCAAGTCGTCTATGCTTTCAGAGGCTTGAGAGGTTTCATTGATCTTTACAATTGCTCCTCTGCAACAGTTTAAGGCAGCCAATGCCTCCTTCCGGCAGGTTTGGGTTCCTTCTGGCCTTTCTATCAAGTATAAGCCCTAAGCTCTAAGAATACAGCCTAACAACGAGAACATAAATTAAACTAACTCAGTTTTACTTGAATTTATGTCTAAACCACTTCTACCTACGCACTTGCTTGTCAATTTTTAAAATCCTTGCGTTTGATCGTAAAAGGTGTTTAAGAATTTTCTCTTTACCAGTAGACGTTGGAAGCATCGTAACTCAAGTTCCTTCGAAAGATTGTTTACCAGTAGGATCTATGTATATTAAAACCAAAAGGCGCTACCCTGCGTGGTTCCCCTATTTACTTTCCGAAGCACCCGTGTTCCGTCCGAATTGTGTCATAACATCTTTACTTTATTTCCTACTTGTATAAGTATTTTTTTTATCAAAATAAGTTACGTGTTTCACTGTGCCGCGGAATAGACGAAACTTTAAGGAAAAATGTTATAAAGTCACATTAACACGTACGACTGAGCAAAAGTTATTAATGTGGAAAGTAACACCAACAATACCAACAGCAAACAACACATAAGCACATCTCATAAAATACTCGTAGTTGTTGCGAGAAAGCTCTTTGTGTTCAATTTTTTTCTACAGAAGAATTCTGCACATCTCAACAACATATGAACATATAAATATTTTAAACATACAGCTGTGAACAACAAAATAACTACACTTTTGAATTTACACTTTGGGTTTTGTTGCAAAATGTGCAATGGTATGAAGCAGACAACCATTGATTATATTAAAAAAGAAGAAGACAAAATTTTTACTTCGGCTGCACCGACTTTTTTATACAACTTTTCATAGGTGGATTTCTAATAGCAAAGCCAAAGGTTGGTTTCCAACGGAACAGATTAGCTAGCTCTGTCTACCCCCGTTGATACATGCAACCTTAAAATCGATTTATGGCTATTCTTCTTCTTTACGCTAATTTGAGATGCAAATTACAGTCAAATTCGTCTCCATCTGATTTCTCCAGCGAATTGGAAGTCTTCCTCTTTCTATGCTTCCACCGAGGGGTACTGAATCAAAAGGCAAAGGAGCACCCATAGCAAGAGTGATTCTTCGTTGGATTTCAAGGCTGATAATTTTTATTGTATTGATACTGGTTCCAAGATAGACGAAATTATCTACGACTTACAAGTTATGTCATCAGTGACGTGGGAGCCAAGTGGCGAGTGTAACTGTTTGTTTGATGGCAGGAGATATATCATCTTGCCCTCGTTCACTACGTCTGGAGAAAGTAGAACTAACGGCACGGTTGTTGAGGCCAGCAGTTATCTTATATAAGATTGTACTTTCTCTATTCAACTCTACAGCTCGTATTATTTTCTCCATCAAAAGTAAAAGAAGTCACATAATAGGAAATCTCCTTCTATGAAACTTCGCTTGGTATCGAATGGTTTAAACAGGTCCGTCTCGATTCTAACAGAGTTTTGTTGTAACTCAACGTCAGTTGACATAGCTTTATTAACTTTGGTCCGATTTGAGCTTTTGCATATTTTAGTATTACCTTGGGCAAAATCTATGCCACATTTTGTGAAGATATATTGTCAAATAAAAGAGTTTTCCACACAAGTACTAGATTCTAATCAGTAATTTTCTATGACAATTATAGGCAATAGTGATCCGATAGCACTTACTTTATTATTTTAGAAAAAAGAGATTTAAATCGACTTGCGGACAGATGTCGAGACTCCTTAGGCCGGTCCATTACAACTCCGCATAAAAAAAAAAATCTACCTTCTAGACTGGACTGAGTATCTCGGCTCAAACGAATCAATCAGCTTGGATCATACATTTTTGAACGGTAATATCAATTTCTACTCACCACTCGTTGAAATTGTTATCCATTGGCAATTTATAATAGCTCGAACAACCTAATGATCGCTCTCTAATGATTTATGAGCAACATGTGGCTCCTTCTACCCAAGTAGAAAAAAATTACATTCAAAAACAACAACAAAAGTATTAAATTAAGTTTAATAGGTGATAAATTGTGGGTATTTCATGCAAGTGATATAGCCGCTTATTATTCCACCTCTAGCCGTCTTTTTGGTCTGCTATACTTGATCTCTAATCTCTTTTCGAAAGGTCCAACAGATTTATCCAAATGAATTATATAGAATTATTATACCAGTCATTAGAGTTTATACCAATTGTTTGGTCGATTCAATATGTACCACAATTTGGCGAATTTAGCTAGCTAAGCTTAAATTTTATTCTCAGTTCATGGGTAAAAACGGATAACTGCATATTTTTTGACAGTCGTGAATTTAAATCTAAATAAAGTTCTCATAATGCAAATATATACACACTTACCATTATATGCATGTGCGTTAGCCATTACACCCACACAGAGCCGAAAACATGCGAATGAGCAATGCTCGCCAACACCACCTCTTGCCAATGCTCACAGCCAAATACAAACATAAGTACATACATCAAAGTCCGTACTTATCTATGTAAATTTATTGTACGCTTTCAGATGGCACGTCGTGGCAACAAGCCAAACAAATAAATATTTCAAGTGGTTGTTGCCAAAAGAGAGTTTGCGCCTTTGTGAAGGAGCAATAAAAACAATTGTTACAGCAAAAAATGAGCAACTTCAATTGTTTACCACCAAATGCCTGACGGTAAGGTGCGGATACCCTGCAGACCGACCAACCGACCGAGCCGCTCCGCAATGGGAACATCAGTGCGGAACTGAAGCACAAATAAGTAAAGTTGGCATGCCAATCGACTGAGCAGTGGGTAGTTGGTCGAAATTATGTGGCCCGTGGCCAACCAATGTGGAACAAAAGTGGCAACACACAGAAAAGCAACACCAACGACAATAACAAGAAAATTTCACATATCGCTATTTTTCATGGAAATGTGTAAATACATGCACATGTACATACATACATATGGATATATAGTATAAAGGCGGTCCAATAAATATTCAGTCTCCCAAATAACCAAAATTTTAAAAAGTTACCGGTTATTGCTCAATATAGTCTCCATTTAGCTCGTTACACTTCATCCAGTTGTGCTCCAACTAGATTAACCTGAAAAATACGTTTTCTGGAGATCTTCAAGCTTAATCGAACAGGTACAACCTTCTATAAGAGTGTACAGCTGCTGGCGTACGCCAATGATATTGACACCCGAGCCGTTAGTTCTGCTTTCGACACTTGCAATTTGGCTGGCACGTCACTGTTGGCAATCTTAACTTCGAATTTCTAGATACTTTCTATCTTGGAATCACTATTAAAATCAACAACAATGTCAACCTCGAAATCCAGCGCAGAATAACTTTTGCCAACAGGTGCTACTTCGGACAATGTAGGCAATTGAGAAGTAAAGTCCTCTCTCGGCGAACAAAAGCCAAACTCTATAAGTCACTCATAATTCCTGTGCTGCTATATGGTGCAGAGGCTTGGACGATGGCAACAACTGATGGCTCGACGTTACGAGTTTTCGAGAGAAAGGTTCTCTGTAAGATTTAGGGTTCTTTGAGCATTTTCAACGGCGAATACCGCAGTCGATAGAACGATGAACTGTACGAGGTATACGACGGTTTAGACAAGGTTCAGCGAATTAAGAGATAGTGGCGCTGGCTAGGTCTTGTCGTCCAAAATTGGACGAAAAAATTTCAGTTCTGAAAATATACGACAAAGTCCCCGCCGGGGGAAGCAGAAGAAGACCAGGTGGCCTGGCTACCCTTGGTATCTTCAATTGGCATCAAACAGCGTAAAGGAGCGTGCGACTGGCGCACTGTTGTAAACTCGGCTCGAATTTTGCCCTTCTCTAAGTAGTCTAAGTAGATCTCACCTTATGAATCCCGGAAAATGGTGGTCATCCCTTTTCCGGCTGATAAGATCGTCTTCTCCTTCTTGGGAGCATGTTCACCAGATGGAGAACAAAGTTTCGTTTCCTTGATATCTGGTGGCTTAAAGATGATCCATGTTATGTCAACAAACCCAGTTTAATTTCACTGCTCGCACTCTCTTCGAAAAGGTTCGAATCACCGACCTTTTTTTTTTCATTTTTCTAAAATCCACATGAATGCCGATTTCCAGTCACAACAAAACCAGAAGTCTAATTCGGTTGAAAACTTGACAGCAGCTATCTACGTAAACCTACTACACATTATCTAAATATCCATTACAACAATAACAACATATGGTACTGTGCGATAGTAAAGTTACCTTGTGATAGTGGAGCCAACGTACAGAGATTCTAAATATTGAGAATTAAAAATGGTGAACCAGCCTCGTAGACAGCTAATACAAACATATGTATGTATGTGTATGAGTGGCAAATTTGGGGTTATGTGTGCAGAAACATAAGTGGACGTACTTAAATGGCGAAAAGGCTAATATACGCCCCTATCCGCATCGAACTTTCTGCTTAGTCCCTACAAATAAAAATGCATACTCACACACATACACCCGCAAGTGTTTGCTGTGTGCGCATACAAAGAGTGAGGGCCAGATATTTTAAACTTTTGACCAATTTCAACTTTGGCTTGGCTTGGCTTGGCTCTGCTGGTGCAGCAGCTGTCTCTTATACACATCTAGATGTGTATAAGAGACAGCACATACACCCGCAAGTGTTTGCTGTGTGCGCATACAAAGAGTGAGGGCCAGATATTTTAAACTTTTGACCAATTTCAACTTTGGCTTGGCTTGGCTTGGCTCTGCTGGTGCAGCAGTTGGCGGCTACAACATTCGGTTTCATCGAGCGCCACCAGCGCCACCTTCGCAATTTATTGCCATGGCAATCTGCTGCCACTCGTACTTTTGATTGCGGACTTGCCAGCAACTATGTAACTACTTACATGACTGTAAGTGTGTATGTGGATACATATGTATGTGCGGCTCGGTCGCATTTTTATTGCACTAACTGCCCCAATCCATTTATAATTGTTGCTTCACACACATGCTACCGATAACTGTTTATGGTTTATACTCAGATACATACAAACATACGTCATTTCAACCACTCATAGTCCCCATATAGCCCCCACATGCTCACTAAACTCAACGCCCACTTCATTTTCGTTGATATTACAGCCGCTGTTCATATTGCTGGTGCCCCCGATCGGCTTGGGCATTTCCATTTGCGGTTATAAATATTTTACCCTCACTGCGCCAACAGTTCTGCGGACTTGCTGTGCGTTACCATTTGACCAAAATCATGTTTGAAAGCATCACAAGGATTTGCGAATTGAAATGCAACGGACTGCCGCAAGCACATGCCGACTTTTCGCTAAAATATGGCCCTTTGTATGATTGTGTGTACGTATGTTAGTTCATAAAATTTGGAGAAGCATATATTAATCGAGGTATCGCTTTTTGGTTAGGATATCCAATGTGAACGGCGTTGTCCCTTCTGCGTGTTAAGCTCAAGGCTCATCGTAGAACTTTAAATGATTGTAGTGAATTGTTGGAATCTATAATACATTGTTGCAGAATAGCAAATCCGCTGAGAACTACGATCCACTGAGAAATTGTAGCCGATCTCCTTCAGTGCTCTGAAAGTTAGTTTGTGCTCTTTTCTATAGCCTGAGACCTACCAATGTTATGATTTTTAATCAAAGGTCATAAAATTCATACAATCGCATTACGAAGATAGCACATTTCTAAGTCTGGCCATTTCATTTCTTTAAAAGGTTTCTTGGGCTCGCATATTACGAGCGAGATTACTTTGTATTTGCACCAAGTTCTGTAGCTGATCAATTTAAGGGCATAGTTCTTCCTTAGGTACGTTCCTACTTATTATTATCTTCGACCGGTTGTTGCAGCGGTTATCTAAACCCCGTTTAGGGGGTAAGGTTCAGGTTTTCATTGAAGTCATCTTACTTTCAGCCCAGGAAATGTGCAGTTTCGCCGGAGTCTCACCATAAGAAGAGGAGTTTTAGATAAGTAGGTTTGTTTGGGCATGCAAAGTAATGGTTAGGGTAGTGCAGGAATACATTGCACGCAAGACATATATTTGGTACGTCAGGGTCTATTCTGGATAAGAAGGAATCGCGCCTGCTGTAGTGTTTCGAACGCAGTTTCGCAAGGGTCACGCTAGATTCTGTGGGCAACTTGAGCTCTTCGTCTGCTATAGGTGGTGGTTTAACTCCAAGTACACCGTTATTTTCACTTGGTCGACGTATGCGGGTGAGAGTTATGATCAATCATGACTAGCGAGGCAAATACTACTAGGATGATGAGAACGCAGAGTCGTTTGGTTGGGACCGTTAGTGGCTTTGTAGTTACGACGTTAAGGTAAGTATGTTATAGTAGTATTAACTACAACTTTAAATTCAGTTTCTAAGTACGACAAAAGCAAGCAAGAACAGATTGAGAAGTTTTGTTTCATCATTAGAAAAGAGATTCCATTCACACGAATGGATTTCAATAATTTAAAAAATTCGGTTATGGACTACGTCGGTACTGGAACGATTTGTCAGGATGTATGGCCTTCTGAAGCGATCGGTTTTCTTGGGACGATACTGACGCTCGGAGATTTGCAGCATAATAGATTGCTAATTGGATTGATTTCCGCTATTGTTTCTAACATATCATGGGAAGTTCAAAGCTGACCTAATAGACGCATGTATGTCGCTTGAAGACTCGACAGTTGTCGGGGGATGCAGAACCCCAAATGGGAATAAAGTATGACAATATGCTTCAAATGATGGCATTGAATGCTCGTTTTTGGGTGCTTGGGGAAACCCTTTTGGGTGTAAAAAAAAAAAGGGTTTCAGTGAGCTGAAGGCGCCGTTGGCCTTGTCTCGAACTGCTGAGATTTGCTTCATCCAGGTTAGCCGCCTGTCGAAGACAACACCGAGGTATTTCAGGGAGGAACATTTGATGATTAACCTGTTTACCAAGATTTTTAGCGGTTTTCGCGCTCGCCGTGTAAAGAAGATTGCCTCTGATTTGGTTGTGTTAATATATAATCTCCACAACCAATACCAGTCGAGTACGGTGGTAATAAATTTATTGAGGACGAATGTGCTGTAGTTAATAGTACGGGAGGCAGAGTTTGCCTAAGGAACTCCCGCCGTAATCGGGTGAATTTCAGAGAGCTCACTATTCACCCGACCAGTGATTTTCCGGTTAGACAAGAAGGAATGGACTAAACCGATGAGGTATTGTGGGAAGTTTTGCTTTATGAGTTTATATATATATATAGGAGCATAGGGATATGTCGCCCTTTGTTGAGGTGGTTACAAATTCGGCGACCCATACTTGTTGGTGCGAGGTACCGTGTTTCTTCCGCAACCCATGTTGGAAGTCGGGGAGAATTTTCTCTTCCGTAAGAAATTTCTCTAACTGGGAGAGAATTATGCTTTCAGCTACTTTGCTGAGGAGGCAAAGTAGGCTGATGACGAAACGCATCATGGCGTTTATGCTGTTGCTTAGGGCGACTAAGTACTTACGCGGTAAGATTTTTAGGACGCGGTTACCGATGCCGCTTTGAGATAGCGGAAGCCTCTTTCAAGTAAATACTTATCAAAATAAATATTTTGTGAAAGTTTATTAAAAGCGCTAAAAATTAGAGTAAAAATCACAATCATCTGTATATAACATAGTCATACTAGATAACACAAAAAAATCAACAATTTCTTTTTAAACAACAAATAAATAAATATAACAATTATTGCAAAGCATATATAAATAGTTTCATAAATATAAAATATGAGTTTAACAAATAAATATAAAGCCTTTTTTATAAACATTCTTGTTGAACATGTCTTTGGTTTTAGTTTTTGAGATTTACTGTTAGCATATTTCATGCTTACATTACGATTAAGCATATATATATGTATATAGTAATAATAATAGCCAACAAAGCATTGTTTCATAAAGCACTTCGTTTCACTAATTGTTACAATATAATAATTGATAATTTTATATTTTCATAAGTTTTATATTTTATTTCGCTTAAATAACTATGTTATGAAAACTGCAGTCAGCCACTTAATTTGGGCAATTTGCAAATTCATATGAAGAAAACTTGCTGACACAATTAAGTGGCTGTCTGAACGCCCCATAAATCATTTATTTTATAGTAAACATTTGTAACACAACTAAAATTATTGAATGAATTGACTAGAATGTTAAATGAGTTGCATGGCTGTTAGCTTTTAAAAGCTTCGTTATAAAAGTAGCATTAATTTTTGATTTTTGAGTATTATAATTACTTGTTTAAATATTTTAATATCATATTTGAGTATTGCATTATTTTTTTGTTATAGTTGTATAAATGTTTGATGATGTAAATGTATAAATTTTATGCTATCATGCCTTAGATGTTAAAGTTCAGCAGGCATTTTTAATTATTTAAACTATGTACCTAAATATTTTCTATATGAAAATGAGTATGTAGCATTTCAAAAGGTACCGTTATTACTAAGCATTATGAACACACAACTACAAATCACGTTTTTTGTTTACAGACTGCTGCATGGGGGTTGCCTTCAGTACTTTCGTAGGTATTTTAAACGTTAAAAATTCCGAATATTTACATTTTTTTATATAAGAAAAATAGTTTAAACACAAGCCACGCGGTAATCTTATTTTACGATCTATTATAATGTATTTGTTTAACAAAACAATCGAATAGGAAACAGCGTTATTTTTTAGTTAAGGCAAGTGTACATTTGTGCATTACTTAGTGCTTTGGTTGTCATTTCAGTTGATTCAATGTCTTTGTTAATGTACTTAAACTAGTTTTTTTTCGCTAATTTTCTACTTATTTACTATGGTTATATAATTTTAGATATTATTTGGTTTAAATGACTAGTCACTGACACTTAGCAGCTGGAGCATATTTATATCTTTTTCGCTTAATAACTTAAATATATTGTAGCCGAGTATTTAATTCTGTGTTATTTGAGTATTTATATGCACATTTTAAAGCCTCCAATCTTAAAAGCCATTATTGTATAGCACATACTGCAGATGAACCGGAATATTGATTATTTAAGCGTCTTTTCATACCCTCCAAATAAATATCACGATGGAATAGACCAGCCGCCAATGGAATACTGCAAAACGAATGTGTACAAATTAGTATAAAAAGTATAACATAATTCCTTCTAAGTGACAAACTTATTATACCCTGTACAAGCGATAATAAATAATAAAATTTGACAAAAAGAAATGAAACTTACGAATCGGTGCCCGCGCGAATCTGCGTTTTGAACAACGCCCACACCGGTTTGTGATCCGAAGTTGTAATAGATGGCACAGAATCATACAGCAAACACTGCACATATGGCTGTGGAGCGTTTACACCTGATGCAAGTGTACTGCCACGACGTATGCCTAAACCCTGTGACTGTCTATACTTATAGAGAATGCGATCGGTGTATGCGGGAGCGCGTTGTTTGGATGATGTATCAAAATGTTGGGTGCCAGGATCATACTAAAATTAACAAGCAAAAAAAAGCATAAACTTGGCATACAATTTTCATAAAATTTCGAAGCTATTAAGACACACCTTGTATGTTGGTGGAAATGTTATATTCGCTTCCATAAAACCACGAAAAGCAGCTCCGTCGGCCAAAACTGATGATAATTGATCGGTGTGCATATAGCCATGTGGCAAGTGTGAAGGTAGTGGAAATTTTGTATTTTGAATCCATTCCAAGAGTTTTTCACGCGGTTCACCAAGACGAAAATTGAGGTCACCACACCAAAAGACATTATCGAAATTCTGTGTTACATCCTTATTTTTATGACGTAAATTTAAATTTTTTGGCAAATCAAGCGCATGTATTATGCGTTTCACATCGGACACGCGTTCTTTGACTTTCTGCTGATGAGCGGTCAAATGTGATGTAACGAATAACATTGATGTACCGAAGATACAAAAGGATATAGCGACGGCGCCTTTCGTACGAAAAGCAGTGCCGGTACGCACAGAAAAGGAGGCATCCTCTGGCGCTGAGCAATACCATATAAGATCTCGACGCATATAAATAGCCAAATGCAGTGTGCCTAAGTTAGTTGAATAGAAAAGTACGTGCGATGGTCCTAGGGTCTCTTGTATTGTCACTTCCCATTCGAAACTATCGGGACTGGATTCTTGTGTGCCCATAGCGACAACATCTGGCACATGTTCCACAGTCAATGGCAGTACGAAGTCATTCATTTGCCTGAAATTAAAAATTGTGCGTAAAAACTTTTTAAATTACTTATATTTATTTTTAAAGTTATTTTTGTTACTTTGGTGGATTTTGCCCATTCATATTCCATGTGCCCACGAATATTGTAATTTCTTTATTTGGCAAAATGCGATCCAATTCCGCAGGTCCCAGCAGTGCTGAAGATCCCATGTGACCCTCCATAAAACTTCTGTTTAAATTTAATTACAAGAACAAAATTATGAACAATTCAAGTATTAAATATTTTGTTTAAAATAGTATTAATGTGGTGGTTACCTTTCTCGTGCTTTATCCGTGGGTATTAAGCTTAGCACTTGAGCACTCAGCAGCGCACGCCGTGCTAAGCCTACTTGACTGGATTGCAATCTCTGCATTTGTATATTTTCATGGGAACTAAAACGCATATTTTGTGTTTCGTGTGTTTCCAATTCTCTCGCTATGTCTGGCTGGATGGCAATATTTGGCGAAGACATGTGTTGTGGTGTTGTTGCCCGTTTTATGTTGTTGGCTGACGCATCGTTTAATTTAGGCTCTAACGATGGTAACTCTTTGTCTGGCGGATATAGTTTCAGTCGTAGTCGTGAACGGCAAGCGGAAACAGCTAATGGACGTATTGGACCGCTACAATGTGCACCCTCTTTATTATATGTTGGCACTTGTTCACTTTGACCACTTTTTAGTGATACATTTGACGGACTGCTATGCGAGGAGGTAAACATCACCTTAGCCGTAACTGGAGATTCTGGTGCACTGGAACATTCGGTTAAATTCACTCTTGCAATTTTATTTGTCAAATTTGCATCACCTTTTGGCAATTGCATGGACGAGTTTTCATCGGATGACTGTAGCGAAACCGATGTGTTATCTATAAAACTCCAACATAACGTTTGGCTATCACGTTTGAGCGTCGTATTGGCTGGATCTGGTATCGAGTTGTAACGCACTGTTACTGGCGGTGTCATGGGTTTCTTTTCAGCTTTACAGCATAAGCTAAATTGGTGGCTGAAACGATTATGATTCGGGGAACGATATTTAGCTGTCTTTCGCAGCACCACTTCAGCAGCGCCACTATCGCTTTGTGAGCCATCAGTGCTACGCCTACGCGCATGAGAATTGGAGTTTAGAGCATTACTGTTATATGGTTGTCCTAGATAATTGCCACGAGCTGGTAGCGTTTTACTCTTGGTTGTTAAGGCATCGCTATTATTTTTTAGACCATTTTGTTTTTGCGGTGAAACAGGTGAGCGTTGACGGTCAGCTGAACACTTGGCGAAGGTCACATCATGACTAGTGTTATCATGGTAATGTCCACATGCGGATGATGGACGCAAATGATGCGTTGATTTGTCATGTTTCTTTGAATCACCATCTCTTGGATGTGGCTCTATTTTACTGGAACGCTTTGTCAAAAATCCCAAAATAGATAAGTGTTTGTGGGGTAAGCGAGGACTAGAGTTGGCGCTTTCAACACGCTCTTCACTATTGCAATCTTGCATTGTTAATAATTCAGTTTTAAATTTGTTAAATCTGATTTAACGGTACACGACGTTCAAATTTATCACTTTTTTGTAATTTATATCCATAATTCCAATTTCTCTTTGTGCATTAGATAAAGATATAAATTAAGCTAATCATTAATTCAATCAAGGCAATCCATTCAGTGAGGAACAAGCGAATAGCATATATATGTGCATATTTCTCTGTTATATGCAATACATTCTATATATTATATCCATTTTCTTATTCTAATTGTCGCTTTGAATACTTGAATGTTTACATATGTATGTATATGTTTAAGTATTTAATTTTTACATCCAGCACAAAGTTGTTCCACCTCCACATTTGCCACAATTACTTGGGCTTACTTATACATACGTGTACACATTTATGTTATATTTAAATATAATATTTATTCTTATTTTGTGTATCATTTCTTTTTAACTACTCTTCATAACGACAGCGTTAGTTAACAGTCATTCCCAGTGCACCCGGAAGTCCATCATTTACAACGTGCCATTAGAAAATCAATACAATTATGCACAACAAAGTATATGTAGTATGCGATAATTTTGGAATCAATTAGAGCTTATAAATCTTAATTATACACTTTCTCCTATTTATTTTTTGCTTAAAGAATATATTATAAATCGACAAAACCATCATATATTCTTCAATTTATTTCGGCTATAAATTTTAATTACATTTTGTACTTTTTTTATATAAGCTCACACATCCGTATCACTTTGACAGCAGCTTTCAGTGGTTGCCAGTATTTGAAACTTAATTTCATCACGATGCCACAATTTATTTCAAATTCACCACTTTTAATTGTGGTGGTTTTCCCATTCGGCATGGCACTTCACCACCGTAAATTTCTTCGTCATTGGTCTTTTTATTCACTTTATTTGGCAGTTTCGAAATGAAAACCACGAATGAAAATATCAGCTGTTTATGGTTATGGCACAATTAAGTGAGAAATTAAGCGACTATAAGGAATATCGTTAGGACTTGTTGCGCATGAAATTTTTAAATGATAAACAGCACACAAGTAATTGTAAATACCAAAAAGTTCCTAATAAAATAATCTGGTTACTCTTTAACTTTTGACAGCTGTTTCGATTATGATTGCTAAGAAAATAGTTTATTATAAAGACGTTGGAACAAACAAAACTTCAATTGGAATACAGTCTGTTGTGAAATTTATACAAAACTTAAAGTAATGGGCCCACCAAAGAAATCCAAAAAGGACAGATTTACTGGAGATAAATTTGGTAAGAGAAGGATTGTATTGCTTTTTATACTTTTAACGCCTATCTGTAATCAGGGAAGAAACGTCGTGCTGAAGATGAGGCTTTCACTCAATTGGTAGAAGATGGGGATTCCTTGCCTTCTGATGGTGTTACCGAGCTGGACGGAGTGCCTGTAGCTGCTTCTAAAAATGTTGAAACAAACGATGATGGCATTATGACCGACGAGTATGGAGCCAAGGATTATCGTGCACAAATGGAACTGAAGCCAGATCATACAAATCGACCATTGTGGGTTGCGCCAAATGGGCATGTGTTTTTGGAATCGTTTTCGCCCGTTTATAAACATGCACATGATTTTCTAATAGCCATTTCTGAGCCTGTCTGTCGGCCAGAACATATACATGAATATAAATTAACAGCTTACAGTTTATATGCAGCGGTGTCAGTGGGATTACAAACACATGATATAATTGAATATCTCAAACGTTTGAGCAAGACATCAATTCCGGAAGGTATTATTGAGTTTATTAAACTATGTACATTATCCTATGGAAAAGTAAAATTGGTGCTAAAACACAACAGGTATGTTCATATTATTTAGACTAACAAATAACTTGAGATTATTAAAAGATTTAATTTAGGTATTTTATTGAATCACCACATCCCGATATATTACAAAAGCTCTTGAAAGATCCAGTAATACAACAATGTCGTTTGAAACGCGAAGAAGACGAAGGTTTTATACAAGGCACATTAGAAGGTAAAGCCATCACACAATTTGGCACGAAATTACCACCAGGTGAAGCCGCAGCCACAACTTCGACCAATGACAATGATCCCAATGCTGCTACTGCTGTCGGAACAGCAACTACAACAAACCCTGATGGCACCCCTGTTGTACCAGAAGATATTACAAATTTCTATGACAAAATTGACAACGAAGAAGAAGACGAGGATGAGGCCAATTTAAAAACCGTGTCCTTTGAAGTGAACCAAGAAAAAATTGAAGTCATACAGAAACGCTGCATTGAAATTGAACATCCCTTACTGGCTGAATACGACTTTCGCAACGATACACATAATCCCGATATAAATATAGATTTGAAGCCAGCTGCGGTGCTGCGTCCATATCAAGAGAAAAGTTTGCGTAAAATGTTTGGCAATGGCCGTGCCAGATCCGGTGTGATTGTGTTACCTTGCGGTGCTGGCAAATCACTTGTTGGTGTCACAGCCTGTTGCACCGTGCGCAAACGTGCTCTAGTTCTTTGCAACAGTGGTGTTTCGGTCGAACAATGGAAACAACAATTTAAAATGTGGTCCACAGCCGATGACAGTATGATTTGTCGTTTTACATCTGAAGCTAAAGACAAGCCTATGGGTTGTGGTATACTAGTGACCACATATTCCATGATTACGCATACACAGAAGCGTTCATGGGAAGCAGAGCAAACTATGCGCTGGTTACAAGAGCAGGAATGGGGTATTATGGTGCTCGATGAAGTACACACCATCCCGGCGAAAATGTTCCGACGCGTATTGACAATTGTACAATCTCACTGTAAATTGGGTCTGACAGCTACACTTTTGCGTGAGGATGATAAAATTGCCGATTTGAATTTTCTTATTGGACCGAAACTGTACGAAGCGAATTGGTTAGAATTACAAAAGAAGGGCTACATTGCCCGAGTGCAATGTGCTGAAGTGTGGTGTCCTATGTCACCAGAATTTTATCGCGAATATCTAACAACAAAAACATCGAAGAAAATGTTGCTCTATGTGATGAATCCATCGAAGTTTCGTAGTTGTCAGTTCCTAATAAAATATCATGAAAAGCGCGGTGATAAGACTATTGTGTTCTCGGATAATGTGTTTGCACTGAAACACTATGCTATAAAGATGAATAAACCGTTCATTTATGGTCCTACCTCACAAAATGAGCGTATACAGATTTTGCAGAACTTTAAATTCAATCAAAAGGTAAAATTATTATTAAAGTATATATATATATATGCATATACAAATGAACGTGGCGAGCCATCCTCATTTAAATGTTTTATGCCCTTAGGTCAACACAATTTTCGTGTCGAAAGTGGCAGATACCAGTTTTGATCTGCCCGAGGCTAACGTTTTGATTCAGATATCCTCACATGGCGGATCGCGTCGTCAGGAAGCACAACGTCTTGGACGTATTTTGCGTGCAAAGAAGGGCGCGATTGCAGAGGAATACAACGCCTTCTTCTACACACTCGTCTCGCAGGACACCATGGAAATGAGTTACTCACGCAAGCGTCAAAGATTCTTGGTGAATCAAGGCTACAGTTATAAAGTAATCACACATCTGAGTGGCATGGACACTGATCCGGATTTGATGTATAAAACACGTGAAGAACAATCACAACTTTTGCAGCAAGTACTATCCGCCTCAGATCTGGATTGTGAGGATGAAAAAGTGCCGGGTGAGCCGGGTTATCGGCCTAGTGGTGGCGCAGCATCTAAACGTGCTGGTGGACTTAGTTCAATGTCTGGCGGTGACGACGCCATCTACTATGAGCAGCGCAGACGCAATGCAGGCTCAGTGCATCCACTTTTCAAGAAATTTAGAGGTTAAGCATGGCCTGCCAATTCAAATAAAAAACCCAGCACACAAAAATATACAAAGTTTAAATAAATTTATTAAATTTGTTGTGTACTTAGAATTCACAAAAGGGGAAAATTACATAGTAATCTTATGAATAACTGCACAAAAGTGTGCTAAAAACTAATTTAGCGCGGCCGTGGTCTTCGCGCTCTCATGCCTTATAGCATTGATAAGCTCATAGTTCACTAAAAACACGAATCGTAAGCTGCATATCTGGAAGTACATAAATTTAGTTTAAAAAGAAAATATTCACTATATACAATTTAATTTACCTCGACCACACAGTTGTTAGCGAGTCGCGTCTTATTTCCAGTCAATAAGGGCACGCCATCAATGAAAATAGGTCGTTTACCTTCATTTGCAATGAAAAAATCACCATTGCTGCGCAGTTTAATTGTGCCTTGACGGCGTGAGATTTTACATGCTGGACCCTCCAAAGACAGATCGATATCTACATGCGAATCCTCAACAAAGCGACCAAAAGTGATCTCCTTCGACCGCATTAAATAACGCACCAAGCGGCCCCTAAGCACGGCCAGCGTTTGACCATCAAATTCTGGTGGTGCGACGCCTGTGACCGAGTCCACTAAAACATTCCAACGGCTTAATTCATTTTCCAGCAGACGAATTTCACGTTTATTTTGACGGTCTGTCAACGCTAACTCAATCTCGAGCGCTTCATCACGTTGATCATTCAGTTCGGCGTCCAATATAAGATCCTCAGCATCGGAGAAACTTAGTGGTTGATCGCTCATATGTAGCGGCTTAACCACCTGATCTGGGAGTAATTGATATTGTTTCATCATTTGCCAATGATTCTGTAATGACTTAGCTGTCCGTGCACTATAGAAAAGGGAGGCATTCTTTTCAAGTAAATCCTGGAACTGCTCCAGTTTTGGGCTATCAGTCTACAAAGAATTTAACTTTAGCCAACACCATATTTAGTGATATAAATCTCCTCTACTTACACTCTTTATAGTTCCCAATAGTTCTTCTTCTTGTACACTGAAAAGTGCCTTACTTTGAACTGACTCCACAAGCTCTGGATGTAGATTTCGCATAGCAGCAACTGCGATACGTGAAATCGCGGGCTCATATAGCAAAGAAAACCAACGAGACTGTAATTCCTGTAAAGTGAACTTGCAGGAGAATTTAACGCCTCGATGTACCATACGCAAGTCATTTGTTTGTTGTATACCAATAATTAACGCTAAATCGTCAATTGGTTTCCAACGTCCCAAATCTTTCGTAGTAATCTGACTTGGAGGACGACCGGTTTTTTTAGATTTCTTATTATTGGAACGTGGTGGACGTCTTTTGTCCGAGACATGTGCAGATAGTGCACGTTCCATTGAAGGTGAAGTTTGTTTGACTGTAGTCGTCGGGTGAACTGGTGGCAGTGGAGTAGATGCTCCAACTAAAGAAATATTTCCGTTGCTTGTGTTAGGTGCAGATGCCGACGTTGGTGTGTCTCTAACAAAAGTAGAAACTTCAAGATTGCTGTTAGCAGGCGTAGGTGCTTGTAAAACTGCTGTTGATAAAGATTGCGTTTGTGCAGAAGTCTGGGAAGTTGTGCGCTGTCGTCCGACTTTCGGTTCACCTCGCGACTGTGGAAATCCAATGCTGTATTCTACAATTTCGTCGTCAAAACGTTTGCGCTTAATTGAACGAGATGAGCTATGAACAGAAAATAATTATATTATATATTGGAAGTTTATTTAAGCGTTTACCTTCTTCGCTTTTGGTCATTCTGCAGTTCAATTGGTAAATTCTGCAATGGCGTCCCTGTTGTTGAAATTGGATTTGATGTTGCTGTTGTTGCAGACGTAGTAGGCGCAGACAAATTTGTTTTTTCTTTAGTTTTTTGAGCACTAGTCTTGGTAGGCGTTGCATTTGTATCCATGGCGACCACTGATTCGAAAACGACAAGCCTATTAGGATTTAAATTTTTTACAAATATTTTTTGCAGTATTAAATTTTCTGTTGTCAACAAGCAGGACAGAATTAAGAGAAAAGGAATTTGACAATTCAATCAAATTTATTTTGACAGCAATCAGTACTGCCATTCAACGCACACTACTAAGGTTACGTTTACAGTATATTATTTTAATTAAAACAATTTCCTATAAATGTGTTGTATTGTATTAAAGTTTGTTAATAAGTCAATATATTTTCCAAAATATTATATTACGTAGGAAGGATTACAACAGCTAGAAATAAAATATTTTTATTCATTGGGTTGATCTTATTGTAATTACAAGCAAGCAAATAAAATTATAAATATAAAATAGGCAATTGAAAAATAATTTTTTGGAGAGTTCAACTTTTCTGTTTAAATGTAAAAAAATTCTTAGCAACATACAATTTTTTTCTATTTTGTAATTTTTATATATGTAAGGTACAGGTTTCCTCATTTATTAAATTGAAAATATGCTGATTGAAAAGGTTTGTGGCAAATATGTCACGAAGCAAATTTTAATATTTAAAACTTTATTTATAATTAACATCTCTCAAATAAAATAATTTATTAAATTGCTTGTGTTTGTTTATAAAGTATATATTTTAATTCAAAAGTACAGATACTTGGACATCTGGCAATATTGTAAAAGTTTTCGATGACTGATGAAATGTAAATGTTTCTTCTTTATTTATTTTTATTCAGTGAAAATAGTAGTTCAAAGGGAAAACCAAACTTCTTTAAAAATTGTTTATTATATTTTAATAATATTAAAGTAATTAAGCTTTAACAAGTGAGATGAGGTGAGCGCTTACACAGCTTAATCGGAAATTATAAATGTGTTTATAACATATGTAAAAGTGTGCATGAAAAGCAGCAGAACATAAAAACGCTGATTAATCGATTAAAAATTTAAAATGAAAGCAATGTTCTTCTAATTAATTCCTTTTATTTACACTCAACTAGTTTACAAATGGAGAGTCCATTAACGGACAGCAAAATGGATATATCAGACGCAACAACTTCACAAGGCTCAGCAGGTGTATCGCCACTGGGAGAAGATGATGATCCTGATGCCTCACAATCGCCAACTCACAGCAATCACAATATACACCAAGTACTCATAAAAGATACAATTGTTGTATCGAATAGCACAATGAAGGAGGTGAATGTTGAATTGGTAAATGAAGTTACATCGAATCTGGATAACAGATTGGTACGACCAGACGCGTTATCGTTGGAGCTAATACCACAGCGACAAAATATTGCACGTACCATTACCGTGAGTCATCCATTAATGTCACCCACGTGTTCCGAGAATGAACACAGCTCGGCGAATTCGGTGACGATGAATAATGATGTGAAGCGCAACAATTTCCCCGATGTGGTGCCGCAATACGAACATGTGCAGTCGCCGCTGCAGTCTAGTACAATAATTGAACGAAATGCTTTAAATAATACACGGGGTATTGCAAACGCACCTGCTCCAGCGCACAATAAGCTAGCTTATTTACGTGCCCATAGTCCTGATCTGTTGAGCAGCGAATCTGAAGCAGACGTATCACAGTATCACGCTACAGTTGAGGCCAACTTTCAAACGGTAGCACTCTTACCGACTGCGGGTAATGAATTGCATAAAAATACTCGTCGTATTAGAAAATCCAATACAAATGGTGGTAACGGTGGTGATGACATCTCATCACTAGATTCAATTTCAAATCACAGTTTTGACGATGATGAGGACATTGAACATAATTTGGCTTCGTTAAGCCCATCGAGTTCATTGATTGACGGTTTAGATGATGATAGTGATGATGGCGGCGTCGCCGGTTGTATAGATGATGAAGACGATTATCCTGAAGCAGTTACCCCAACACCACATTTACAATCGATGGCGTTAACGAGCAACATAGAAGGTGCATCCGACAAATTGCCGCAATATTCGGCAGCTGAAGAGAGACGTGACTCAAGAAATTGGCAAAAGATCACATTACCTGATGGCCGTACTAGAGAAATAGATATGCGCGTGATCGAACCATATAAACGTGTGCTCTCCCATGGTGGTTACTTGCAGGCTGGCGGCCACAATGCTATTGTCATTTTTTGTGCCTGCCATCTGCCGGATCGTTCGCGTGCTGATTATAACTACGTAATGGATAATCTATTCCTGTATGTGGTTAAAACATTGGAACAATTAGTAACGGAGGACTATGTGCTCATCTATTTGCATGGTGGCACTAGTCGACGCAATGTGCCGCCATTTCCATGGTTAAAAAAGTACACAACTCTAGTAATAGAAATTGAATATGTTAATTAATTTTTTTTGTTTTTGCAGATGCTATCAGCTTCTAGATCGCCGTTTAAGAAAAAGTCTGAAAAACATGTATTTAGTACATCCAACATTCTGGATTAAATCTATAGTATGGATGACTCGTCCCTTTGTTAGGTAAACGCAAGTAAATTTTCCTTTTTTTTTTAATTTTTAATAAATAATATTTTGTTTACAGCGCAAAATTCTGGCGCAAATTGGTGTATGTGAAATCTTTGGATGAGCTTGCCAAGTACGTGATTGTGGAGAAAGCTGCCATACCGGAGAAGGTCAAACAGTATGATGCGCGACATAACTAAAAAAGTGCTTACACATGGCTTGCATTCCCGCCAAAGCTATGTACTTGGCTAGCAAATCACAATTAGTGCAATAGGCAAAAAATTTAAAAGCAGCAAAAGAACACAGCGAAGTTTTTACGCACCTCTTGCGTTAGTTGATGCATTCCTTATGCGCCTTTTTAAATATTTTGAAATTATGTTCCATTTATCTGTAGCTGGCATACAGTTTTTATTATTTATATTTACGCACTTGTCGCGCTATGAACTAAAATTCTATCACTCCATTACTCGCATATCTCATACAGCGATAGGTTTTTCATTTAATTGTTTTCTTGTAACGTTCGGGATCTCAAATTTGTTTACTATATGTAGTATTGTGATATTTTCGCATTTATTAGCTTTGCTCTTCTCATTTCACATACTTTAGAGATGATACTTTCATAAATGAAAAGCAATAATTATTGCACTCGGTAGGATAGTATAAATTGTATGTGTATGTATGTATATGTAAAGGTATCAACTCGTTTACAAAGGCTTATGTTAATGTTCTATCAAAAAATGTGTTTACTGTTAAGGAGAATGAAAGATTTAACTACACGAAAGAAATTATTCATAAATAATCATATATGTAGGTAAAAAAAAATATGTACATCGAATATTTTGTAGACTTGTATGTAACTGTACTGAGCAAAAAGAAAGCACCCAAAGTCCGTGCAACCATAAATTGTTTTGGTGCCAAGCTGTACGCCCTTGGAAAGCCGGCTGAAAGTTATTATGTACGTACCTTGTGGCTTTTGGTTTTTGTAGCATAAATAATGTAAATCATACCAATATGTAACATTTTACACATGCACGTCCAATGATGTGCTAACGCTTATGTATTTCCATATATATAATATATGCATTGATTTGTTATCATGCTTTTCCTACATACCTACATATCGTATGCTAATTACAAAGATGTCGAAAAAGTTATAGAAAAAACTAATAATGGATAAATGAGTCTTAATAAATTATTAGTGTACTTTCTGCACTAACATTTAAGTTTGGAAATTATCATTGATTCTCAATTGTCCTTTATAATTTTATATAAATTTATAGTATGATTTAATTAATCATGATCAAAAAATATTTATAATTTTCTTATGATAAAAAATTAAGACATTTTTATGTTAATTTATTTAGTGTTGCAAATAATGCATTAAAAAATTATTAATTTAACATTTGAATTAATATTTTTTGTAATCCCGGAAATTTTAATTAAAAATATTTTTAATCTTGAAAATTTTAATTTATTAAACATATAATTTTATATTTTCTTCCTAAATACCGAATTAAAAAATAAAAAAAGTATATAACCAATCTTATAATTAAAAAAAAAACATATATTTTAACGCGTTTGCGTACTTCGTGTCTTGATAATTTTTTGAAAAGTAAAACTTTCTTTACTATTATTCACAAAATTTGAATGTGTAAATTATGACTTTAAATAATTAATTCTCAATATTATATTTCCTCGATATACTGAACATAAAATATGATAATCTATATTTTTTTGTAAGCATGATTAGACAAAATATTGATCACTTTTTTATTCTCAAGTATTTTACTGTGATTTGTTTTTGAACTCATCTGCAACTGTCAACGGGTCTTTGATGTTAGCCTTAAAAAAACTACTTATCTAATAATTTGCATTCAAGTCTAACAAATTCTTAGTTGTAGGTTAACTTTATTTATATCAATTATTAATGTGTTCGTTTTCTACAACAAAAAAACAATTGTGCCCCTCTGCGGTTCGTTGTTACTAGACGTGCGAAATAATTGAACTCATTTATGTATTTATACACAAAATTTAATACTCATATCAAGAAAGGTAAATTAATTTCCATTCATACATAGAAACATACGCAAATCAAGTCTAATATAATCTTTACTATTATTATTATAATTTTTATTAGATAAAATGTAATCAGTACAACCTCATACCACCAACTTAGCAACATGAAAACTTTCTACTTGTTACCTAAACCCACATATTTTCTAGTTGTAAGAAGTACAATCGAGAAACCATTTAGCTGTTGACAGTGTAAAAGGAAATGTAACGCTTTAGAAACTTTATAATCTTTGGATTTTGTGTACTGCAAATGCTATATAAATATATACATACATATATATGTCTAAGCATTCCCAGACTAATTTGATATACAAACACGCTGAGTATTTACTAACAATTAAATAAATATAATAATAGTAAAAATTATAATCACTCAAATAAATACCTTATTGATATTATGATACGCAATATTTGAAAACAAGACAATTGTTTATATTCTATATAGGCACGCATAAAAGTGGTCAGCACCAGAAACTCGAGCTTTTATATTTTACATCGTGTTTTTTTTCTGTTTTATTGATAACTCAGTTACATTTGAAAGAGAAAAAATTAATGTATGAACCTTTGAATATCGGCGCTGTAGGCATTTTAGCGTTAGTTCACAGTTACTTGCTTGTAAAGAGCAAAATTTTAATAACTTCCCAGCCTTTTAGTAGTTTGATCATTTATTTTTAATTTCTACAAGAGCGGTATGAAGGCAGGCAACGCGCCGACTTTGGGGCGCATAGGTGCTGAAGGCATTTCAGTATCAGAATCCAGCTCTTCCGAATGTGTATCAATCTCTTGCTTTTCAGCGTCCTCATCTTTTACCGTCATATCACATGTTGTTGTTGCATTTGCGTTTAAACATCTGTCAATGAAATAACGCTTTGCTATGCCCGAATTCTCTTGCGTGCTTGGAACAGCAACTTCTTTTGCTGCAGCACTGTTCACTTGTTTATTTTGCTGTTTTGTTGGCTCATTTAAAAGTTTTCGTTTGCGATTCTTGCAGTACACACAACCCGCCAAGTCACAGCTACCATTACGCTCGTATTCAGGACACAAGAATTCATGACGCTTGTTGCACTAATTGGAAAGTAATTTTTACGTTTGATTACAAAAAATTTGACTGTGATTTACCTGCTCCGCTAACTTGCAATAACCCCGTAGGAAATCCTGGCAAATTTCTGCGTTTACGCTAAGCTTTTTATGTAGATATGGACAGTCTGGGCGCACGCAAACACCCTGTAGAAAGAATTTACAAACTGGCATTTTCGCAAGCGAAACGTTATGTGAAAGCAAACAATTTGAGTTGTGGCATTCACTACGTAGAAATCTATAATAAAATTGTGAGTTACGCATATTAAAGTGTATAGTCAAAAACGAAAAAATACAAACCTTGGGCAGATAGTAACTTGGTTCTTATCATGCACTTTGTTGCACTTCCCTCTTTCATGCGCTATACATTTGCCTATGCGTTGGAAAATGGCACATGGTACATTGGTTTTGACGAAACGACGTGTGAGTAACTGCAGGCTACGATTCTTCGCCGTATTCAGATGTGCCAAGGCCAAATGGTTGCGCGTCCGCACGAAAACGTTTTGCGTTGTGGAAGCTATGTAGGTTAAACCACCAATGTCTATACGCTGGCGTTGTCTTTGAGCGGGTATTGTAGGCTTTGGTGTACCCGTTACGTTGTCCTTGGTGGTAGGTGCAATACGGGTTAGTTTGAAACCATTCTTATCTAAAACAAATTTTGTTCCATGAACAAATAGCACACGCTCGTTTGCCGTTTTGATGGGCTTTTGATTGTTTTTAATGGAATTAGTTTTTACGCTTAGAGAGGATACTCTTGCTGGTGACAAAAGATTTGACGCATTGCTAGAGTCCTTTCTTTGTAATTTATTGCGGGTGGATCGGTACAACACACCATTTATATTAAGCATTTGCAATTTTTTGTTGACAGGCAGTGATCGCAGCTTAGAGGAGCTGAAATATACGTAAAAATACATTTATTAACGGTTATTATGAAAATGTATACAAACTTACGTTATGGCATTTTTTGTTTCAGAATTTGAGCGCTGCAAAGCATAGCGTGCCACAAAACTCTTCCGTTTTAGTTTTACACCTGCCGTTGTTGCTAAAGGCAAACCTGGCCGTCGATCTAGTTTGTACTTTCCATGTGTGCTTTTTGGAGAGGCGGGAGTGATATTACGTAATAAACTAGCACCTGAAGTCGTATGCGTTCTTCTTACTAACTTTTTACTACTTAAACGTATGAGCGGCGATGGCACAGGCATAACTTTTGTTGTTGTAATTACCGCTGGTTCACGAACTATTTTTGTGCGTGATTTGGTTATAATTTTTTGTTTTGGGTCTTTACTTACTGGTAATATATTTGATTTAGTATTTAAAGATGATTTTTCCACTTCCTGGTCAGATTCACCGCATAGGTCGATAATTTCTCCATGAAGAAGCAAATTTTTTGATGGATTTTTTTTAATCGGAGTATTTTTGGTTACTAACTTCACTTTTTCGGAATGATTTACGCCATAATTTAATTTCAGTTTTTGTTGTTCAATGAGTTTACTATTGAAAAAGTTCGGATTCATATGTATTGCTGGTGGTCTATAAACACCCAAAAACAGTGGGTTGATGTGAGCACCAGATGACATTGTTTTGCTTATTACTGCATTTGCTGCGCAATTCGCCATTGGATGAATTTGCTTGTTAAAATGTGGATTAATATGGATAGTTCTCGAGGTTGGACTATCCGCTTTATCCTTGAATTGAGGCATATTAAAAACATGAATGATCTTCAATACGTTAATTATTAAATATACAAATAGACTTTTTCAGCATAATAACACAAAATACTAAATAAATATTTGACGTTTCTGACAAATGAATGTTCCCACCTGTGTGAATTTATTTGATAAATAAGTGTTTCCTAGTTTTACAAATACGTCAAATGACAACTCAGAAATGTCATCACTCTTTCTTCTTTCATCAGTTACGGTTCAGTGCAAGAATCCATGTTGAATCTGTCTTATTTGTATAACCGCAACCAAGTTTCTTTCTTTCCGGTTAACCATGGTAAGGAGACATCATAATTTCTCTCCTCTTTTAATGTTTTAATAAAAGTGTAAATAAAATGTGAATAATCATATAATGGTGCATGACTTCATGGTGTACAAAGATTCCCTTTATTTTGCATTTATTGGTGAAGGTTTTTATGTGATAAATTAGCTATTGCGAAACGACTTCACGTGGTGGTGGTACCACTTGGAACTGTCATTGAAACGTGGAGCAGAACCAACTTGCTAAATGATTTACTAATACTTCATTTATCTATTTACAGCCTTTCCAGAGGTTTGTACAGACTGGCCGCATTGCCAAATGCTCGGCGGGTCCCTTGAAGGGCCGCCTAGTCGCCATTGTTGACGTTATTGATCAAACACGCGTAAGTGAATATGAATACTTTTTCGACATTGTACGAAGGGTCTGCAAGTGATGATACGGTTCACGATAGGAAGTGCCAACTGATACATAACTGAAGCTATTTACAACCATAACTGAAGCATACCCTTAGTTCAATGTCAAATAAAAACTATTTTATCTTCTCATATGTTCACACAATTAAAAATAAAATTTTAATTAATTACAGGTGCTTGTTGATGGTCCCTTGACCGGTGTACCACGTCAGGAATACAGATTGAATAATCTACATCTGACCAAATACCGCATCAAGTTCCCCTTCACTGCCCCCACACGTATTGTACGCAAAGCATGGAAGGACAGCGACATGAAAGCCCAATGGAAGGCTAGCCCATGGTCGTCAAGATCACAGAATATTTGCAAGGTAAATTTCAAAATTAACAGTTATCTTTTGTGTGTTCAAAAAGTATTCACAACTTTAGCATGAGGATAATGAAAGTTCTTGATAGGAATTGCCGGCTGATACATATATGAAGCTATTTTATTTATTTTCTGAAAAATGTGATTTATAACTTATGCGTTAAATGTGTGGTATTTTGTTTAACAAGTTTTTTTTCTATTCCTTTTTAGCGCTCTCATTTGAATGATTTCGATCGTTTCAAGCTGCGTTATGCCAAGCGTCAACGTAACAAGTTGCTCACCATTGCCTTCAACACACTGAAGAAGCGTACCAAGTCTGACGGTACAGAGCGTAAATTGAAGAAGGACAAGCGCGAACGTATCCGTGAATTGAAAGCGCAAGGTGTGAAGAAGGGTGCTGCTAAAAAGTAAACAAGGTCTTTTAACTTTTCAGCTTAGTATGCTCGTGTACTAGTTGACTACTTTTCGGAGGAAAATAAAGTTATTTTATAGGAATAAAGAAATGTGGAGTCTTATTTCGTAGTGTTGATTTTAAGTAGGAACAATTTTAAGTATGTTTTGGAACACTATTGTAATTAAAGCCGCTCACACGACAGCCGGGATCGTTCTAACCGGAACGAACCATGATTATTGTCTGGCTAAGATCTGTTAACGCAGCGCCATACCTCAAAATTTTTTCCGAAAACTTTCTGCCGTTACAACAACAACAAATCTATCCGATGCTAAATGGTTGTAGTTCAAAACAAGTTAGGTAAATAGTGCAGTATTCATATTTATTATGAAAAAAGGTGAGGTACTAAATTTTTAACAAAAAAAAAAAAAGGAGCTAATATAATTCGTAACAAAATACGAATCATTTGATGTACATCAACAATAAAATAAACTTAAAATAATGATAACAAAGCTTCTTTCCTGGCACTTCGATATGTGCTAGGTATTTCCTTTCAATGTTTTTGCTTTATCTTCAAGTGGGCGTTGAATTACGATCGTTAGCTTTTCTTTAACCATCTAACTCTTGTCATAAATTAAGTGCCAATTATTTGGATGGTTATAACCTAATAGCACTGGCAGGTACAGGAACATGCTAATATGTTGCTCTTCAAGTGATGTGGAAATTTTTATCCAATTACGTAGCCATGCTATCATTTCTTCATGGCTAAGATTGCTGGGGTTGAGGCCACGTATATAGCACGAACGTCTAATACCGTCCGGATGCATGTTATGAACGTGTCCTTCGCGTACAATAGCTAAGTCCATGTTATGTACCAGGAACGCATGCTCCGCAAGATGATAACGTTTGAATAAAGGCGTTGGGACCCCATGCAGTTGACACAACAATTTCTGCAAAAACAAATTAATTACAACAACATTGAATTAAATGTGGGCGACGACAATGTATAAAAACAACTCACAACTTGTTTCCTACTTAGAGAGAGCAAATCGTATGGCGGTTGGGCAAAAATATCTTTGACTCTGAGCAATGACTCGACACTGGGATGAAAGCCGCTACCCAACATACCCAGTATCTGTTGCAGTTCTTGGTGACTTTCGTGTTTTTTGGTGTCTTTTAGTTTCGATTGTAGAATTCTGAAAACAGATTTATTATTTTTCAGCCGTCTTTGCAATATCGCTTGCTGGAACTCTGCCCGTTGTTGTATTGTCCAAAAATGCGAGCATAAGAAGAGCTGTGGATACGCGAAACTAAATGAAAAATTAAGAAAGTATGACAGTGTGTTATTTTTACAATATACCTACATTAACGGCATCGCCACGTAACCGACCAGCGGCAGTGCCACGACAATTAACGCAGGCGCAACTTTCATCATATCGCGAGGCATTTGCATGTAGAGCTCAAGTTCTTTACGATTGAGCGCTTTCAGTCCCATTGGTGAGTTATTCACAATGCGTGCTATCTTAAGGTAAGATTTCATATCATTGTAAAAATCCATTACGCCGTCAACATAAGTGCGATATAATTTCATGGCTGATGGAAAGTTTTTCTCCAACAATTTTTCATAATTTTTGATGTAGTCAAAAAAATGTTTAAACATATAGCCTTCGACGTTTTCTCTTGACAGCCGTTGAGAATGTAATTTTTTATCATCCTTGGCGGGTGGTGGCCATTTAGACCAACTCTGTGCAATGTCCGAGTCATCACTTTTAGCTGACTCATGCTTTGGTTCTGTTGGATATATTTTAGGTGGAACGATGGGTGGGAGTTGTGATTTCTTTTCGACAGCTCGTTTCTCCGTTGCACCACTAAAAATATATGTGATTAAATAATTCAAATTCGTTATATTTCACTTAATAATGTGTGAAGAGGAGGTGTAAATTACACTGACTTACCTTCGTTTCCGTATGACTATGACTAGGGGGGAGGCATACTGTTGCCGCTGCAGTGTAAATGCACTACTTTGGGAGAGATAAGCCGGTCGGCGCAAAAGGCGTAGCGCAAGGATCATCCCTTTAATTTGATTGTACCTCGTGCTACTTGAGTGTATTCATGCGGAAGATATCAGCTGTGGCCGCGCCACTGAATAGATAAAACACTTTGACCCAGTAAAATCAGAGAATTAATATGAATGCTTGAAAAATACCGTCCTATTGAGTAATGCGAACAGCAAAATGTCAAAACAAAAAATGAAAACAAACCACCGGGAAATGTCAAATTTTAAAGTTTTGAATATACACTGTGGTCGAAAAAATTTTTACCAATTATTTGTTCATTGTCATTTTTTATGAAACTGTTAAAATCTCTTGACATCTTGAATCTATTTAAATTAAAAAAAAACTTAAAACTTAAAAAAGTGGGTTATTAATTATGAGAATTGTAGTTGATTAACTTTTCCAACTCCTTGTATGATTTTTTTGCCTAGCTATTTAAAGTTATTAACTTTATTTGTTTGTGCAAAATGCAATTGTTTAAGGAAAAATCAGTTTTTTTTATTGTAAAAGTGTTTTGAGCACAACAGTCGCTAAGAAATTTATATAGTACGTTTCGTCTTTGACGTCGTAAATTTGAATCTAACAAAGTTCATAAAATTTTGCAGCATATATGAAGATATTGGCTTACTGAAATACTTAAACGGCAATCCAGCACCATTTACAGCGTTTACTGTACATGACAGTACCACTTTACCGGTGAAAGAGAGTGAGAGCATAAAAAGCGTTAAACTTTTGAAAAGCTCAAATTGAAAGCGCTTTTAAGAATCGGCAACTACCAACCAAACTAATCTACTCGCTGTGCGACAACAAGTCAGTTTGCTCCAAGACGTTCGCAGCTTCAGTGTAGACGAAATAAAAGATCCAACATCCATGTGAATAACGCATTCAATGGGTGCATCCGTGCGAATATCAAATGCGGCCGTTGATTACTAAAATAATTGCTTAATTACTTTTATAACGCAATAAGAATTAATTTTGTTTTGTGCTTTGAGGCTGTTTCGAAAGTACCGCAATTTTCATAAGCACTGTGTGTGAGTAAACAAGTGCACGGTTATGTGAAGTAGCATAGTTATAGGCGCGGTGTGGAAAAAAATGTAATAAAATAAAAGTGTGTAACATAAAGTTGCTGGCATTCGGTGGGATATTGTTACATGTTATTGTTGTTGTGAGCATTTATTCTATAGAATTTGCATACATCCGTCTATACATCCCTATATATATATGTATAAAAATGCATGGGTGCGTGTGAATATGTGTATACATATGAATGTGTTCACCTTGAATATACAGTGTGGCATAGATTTTGTAAGTAATAGTAAAATTTTTTTAATTCACTTCAGAGAGTATCCTTGAAAACGTGAGAAGTGAAGACTGGCACATTGCTTTTACACTTTTACAAATATTATACAATATTAGATGTACACACACACGCTTATACATTCATGTACATACGTGTGTAAGATGCAGAAACAAAGTGCAGGCGCGAATATAAATAAAAGTTCCAACAACTTTCTAGATACACAAATACACACATATGTACATATGTTTGTATATGGATGTGTGTGTACACACATTCGCGCCAGCGACTGTCAGTGCAAATAAAAACAAAGCGTTTGGGTCAAAAACGCGCCCAACAGTAGGAATGTGTGTATTGACTGGCAAGTGTTGACTTTTCTGTATTACATTTCTTAGCTATATACAAACATACAGTTATACAATAATATACACACATATATATTGTAACCATATGTGTGTACATATATGCGCACATGTGCCTGTGTCTGCTTTATATGTATATGTGCCAAGCGTTGAAACTCAGACGAGATATTTAAAATAAGCAGCGGCGCTCAGGTGTTCACCCTCTGGCCGATGACAAACGCCAACTCAGCTTGTCGGATATGCATAAATATGTTTAGCGCACACATATACATATGTACAAAAGAAGCGGCAAAACACCTGTTCGGGTTCAAATGATTGAGGCAGACAATATTCGAAGGCACTTGTGACCACTCAGAATAATTGTACGAGTGTTAAGTCCTAAATAAATGTGTGGCAAAGTGTATTTATGTGTATGTGTTTTGGCTGTATTGTAGGCCGGCATTTATGTGAATGGTCTTTTTCCAGAAGAAACATTGTCATTTGCGTATCATCGTTTAAACAATTGATTTAACATTACAATGTCTAGGTTGTCGGTGTATTTCTGAACGTAGGGTATGTATGAGTAAAAGCTGGTTGGTAGACATAACTATTAGTGTTCGCATGTTAACACAAGGGTGCCATTAAGGCTAGTAAATAAATTATTTGTAACTTTTCCACTAAAAAAGTATATTTCCAGTTCCGGTTTTAAATATGTAAGTAGCTTTTATTTTTTCTGCGTGCCATTCTAATACTTAGAATTATATAAAAATTGTATGAAAATAAAAAATTTGTATGGGTGAGTTTGTTTGACAGTTATATGCTATAGTGATCCGATATCGACTGTTCTATACATATTGGACAAATAAGCCGCTTCTTGGTAAAGAATTGGAGTGTGCAAAGTTTCAGATCGATATCTTAAAAATAGGGAATCGTTCGCGTCAAATACCTGGTTTAGTGTTGCCAAGGACTGTAGGCTCATCATTCTGTCCTATTTTTTCCGTAAACGATTGAGAGGCTATTTGATTGACAAACAAAAGGTCGCATTCTGAGAGATCATTGCTCAATAGCAGGGCACGCTTATAATAAGAGTAGATCTTTAGGTGGCTTAGCTAGAAAAAGTTATATTTACCTTCCTAGGTATCGGTGGAACTCTCAATAATGTTTTGCGGGAAGAGGTCGTAATGGCTCTTAGGAGATATGGCCTTGAATCAAACGTCAAGCATTTAATTTTCAGTTTTCTCTGGGACACAATGATCGTAGCTGTGGGGAGTGACGCACGCGTTCACCTAAAAGTAAATTGTGGCACGTCAAAAGGGGGAGTTCGAGATTATGGTAACTTGAGTTATGAGATTGTCGAATGATTGCCAAACAAAGGGAATTTGCTAAGTACCATGTATGAGCTAACTCAGTCTTATCTCGGCATCGTAAAAAACTGAGCGGCTAAACATAGCCTTGGCATAAGCCCTAAGAGATATAAAATCCCACAGTCGCGGATCGGAAGCGTTCGCCGTAAATCTGCTGTAAAAGTGAAATAATTATGATGTCACTTGGATAACACTGGCCTACAAAAAAAATTTTTGGTTTGGTGCAGCTCTGCGCGCATGAGTAGTCGGTATAGTAGGTAGGATGAACCACATAACTTATGTGCTACCAGATGTCAGCTGACAGCTCTAGTTTACCTACAATTCTCATTCTAATTTCCTCGTATACTATGTTTGTACGCACTTACCCACCACCGCATCGCGCATCACTCATACGCCCTATCAGACACTAAGTAATGTCAGCTTGTATGGTACTGTCCTGCGTGAGATCCGCCGTTTCAAATATTGGTTTCTGGCAATTTATGTGAGTAAACCAATTACACTGGCTTACAAAAATTTCTTTTGGTTTGGTGCAGCTCTGCGCTCATAAGTAGTCGGTATAGTAGGTAGAATGAACCACATTCCCGCTACTAGATGTTTTTTTCTTCTTTCTTATGAACAAGAGCTGATATGGAAAATGTAACTTGTTTTCTCGTATCAACTCACAAAAAAAAATCCAAAATTAGGTATAAAATCTTAGGCACCAAAATGGATGTAGGCCAGTGTAATAAGTTCTTGGAGAGAACAAAAAAGGCGGCTGTTGATTCCTTTTCATTGGTAGAGGTGCTTACGCGGCGGGTCCCCGACCCAGCGCACAACCTTTGGGAGGGATCCTTCACCTTTCTCACTTAAACTCGCCTCGCTCGGAAGTCGTGAGCTGCTTAAACCGTATGTTGAATAATCGTTTCAGGCCACTCCCAAGGCGCTGAGAGGACTTTCCTGACTTGCGTGAGTTTCAACACATGACTCCATTCTCCTCATTTCTGGCCACTCCTGAGTAAAACTACGCCAGTGAAGAAGAAATTTAGAGGAGCCATTGGCTAAGGTGGCGTCTCTTATCGCCAATTAAGCGCCAGAAAATAAACTCGAGCAGCATGAGGTTTCCTGTCTATTGTTGATTTTTTATCAAGCTGAGATTTTTGACATCAAATAATCGATTTATCTATTACTCCAGAGTGGAGCTTCCTTAAAGAATCTGACTATCTACTCCAATAGTAGAGCGGCAATACTAACTTTGAACATAATGACTATGGGACTCTGTCCCACAAAATAATAATGACCTATTTGGCTTCAGAAAAGTTAAGTTTTTTCTCTAATAAGATATAATACTCTTTAATATAACAACAGTTCCCATATATCCATTCATATAAGAATTTGAGTTTTATCGATTAGTTTATATGGTAGCTATATATTATAATGGACTGATTTGATCAATTGATTGTACCATTATTTTGGGGAATAACTTATGTGAAATTTCATGTAGATATCTAATAAATAAAAAAAAAATTTGCTTTAGTAGTTCGATAAAGGTGGTTCCGCCAAATAAGAAACTTCATGGTGAGAAAATAGCGTGTGTGAAAGTCGAAAAAGTCAAACTTCAATATTTTCTTTTATATTCATAACAATAAATAAATAAACAAATATGTATAATTTTAGTCGTACACTTTTTGCCACAGTTTAATCGAAATTTCGAAATTTGCAGAACGGAAGTGAGCGAACCATTGTTGTGTTTCACGAATTGATACATCATCGTCCACGTAAATTTCCCAAATTTCATAGGTAACTTTCGTTGCATTCATTAGTTTTTTATAAAAAAAAAAATCAAAATATAGCGAATTTTCATTATTTTCAATAATTTTTGAACAGCTGTAATTTTTTTCAAATTCCTTGAATTTAATTTTTTTTGGTTAAATGAAGCTTAAAACCTCTCCTTTCCAACACTATATGGTATGACACAATATAATTGGTAGCACTGATATCTCCAGCCTTCCAAAATACGAAAAGACTTTTTCGACTACCCAATATAAACGGAACTCGGCTATAATCGCGTAAGCGGTGTCTACGCCAATCAAGAAGAAGAAGAATATAAACGGACAGATGGGCATGGCTAAATCAACTGGCTCGGTTGATAATTTATGTAAATATTTTAAATAGTCTCTGATTATTTTCTGTATGTTACAAACTACGTGACGAATTTAACCTGTTCAGACTATAATAATTTTATACATTGTATGTATGATATTACTTACTTCTATATACATATTCCTTACTTCAGTCCTATGTAAAATCGGATTCACATAAAAATACATACCGAAAAGTTTTCCAAAATAGTTATTATAAATATACACTTCATATTAATTATTTATGGCATTTAAAAAAAAAAATAATAACTCCGAATTATTTGTGCGGCTTTTATTTGTACGAGTGCACAATTTGCTTTTTGTGTTTATATAGTGGCCACAGGCTGTGAACTTTTACTGTGTCTAAAGTCAAATTGTTCGAAAAATGCAAATAATATATATTTTTGGCACTGACCCAACACGAAGAGACACACCTGTAGAATGCTCTTTAACTATGCTCTGCACTGACGGAAAAGTAAATACGCAGAAAAAGATAGATAAAAGTAAAACACAAATTTTGAAGGGTGATGGACAGTTGTAAAAAGTAGATAATAATAATTTGCAAATGGAAAACATTTACTTTGCATTTGAAAGATATTTTGTGTTGACAATAAATTTTCTCTTGCTTTCGTAATTAAATCACACTCTACGATGCAATTATTTTTAATATTGCCTCATCATTCCGAACTACACTTATCCGAAAGGACATCACTCAAAGACCACTTAAGCGCACAAGCAAAAAACGCGTGGCAATTGGCGGTGAAGTGAGTGTCGAGTGTCAATAAATACATTACTCGGCTAAGTGATTGCTGCACACATACACATCAACGTTAGATATTTTGAATGCACTGCAAACTTAGTTACTCACACGCCCTGTAGACCACACATTGGCACGTTACTCATTTTATATGGAGTTGGTTACTCATACGTCATGATGTACGACATTGTGCAATGCTTACGTTTCATACACGCTTTGATGTCAAAATTGCATTAATGCCGCCATTGCATGCATATTTATTTCAAGTTTTTTGCACGCACTACAAAGTTGAGGAGACTGTGTGTAGTGGGCGGTGCGACGTATGGCGCGGTATCCAAGGTCAAGGCGTCATTGAACGTTAGCGCTGGCGGAATATGCATAAAAGCGCAGGCTAATACGCACACTACTTTTAAAACGATTTGTGCAGAATATTTATGGTTGAAATCAAATTAAGAAAAAAAAAAAACAACAAAGCATCAAAGTAGAAAGCTGTCATGCGAAGAAAAAGCAACGTTTGAACTAAATTATGCTTATAACTATGATATAACGTGGCCTGAGGAAAAACGTTGTTAAGTCGATAAAAATGCGCAGGGAGAAGCAAAACTTTAAAGAGTGTTTAGAGATAAACTGACAGAGCTGCCAAGCTAGCAATGAAATTTGTGAAATTTACGGAGATCAGTTCGTGTAGCGTAACAATGGTTCGCTAGCTGTCGTTCTTGAAATTTCGATGTGAAAGATGCACCTCGCTCTGGTCGGTCTATCGTTGAAAAAGTCGATGAAATTAGGTAAAAGATTGGCCAGGACCGTCACAAAAGTAGCCATGACATCGCTAAGGAACTTAAATTTCATCACCAAGCGGTTTTAAATCATTTAAAAAAGGCTGGCAACAAAATGAAGCTCTATCTTTGAGTACTTTGAGAATTGTCTATGAAAAATTTAATGGTCCTAATTAACATCTGTGATTCTTCGCTAAATTCTGCTCATTTCTGTAGTGAATGGTAACAGCATATGAAAAGTGGATCACAGACGACAATAATGTGCGAAAGAGATCAGGGCCCAAGCGTGGTGAAACTCAACAAATTCTAGCAAAGTCAGTTTGGTGGGATTGGAAAGGAATCATCCACTATAAGCTGCTCCAGCATGGTTGAACCATTGATTCCACATTTTACTGTCAACAACTGATGCAATTGAAGCAAGCAATCGAAAAAAAGGCCAGAAGGGCTTCGTCTCTAGCGGAAAATTTGCAAAAACTGGTAGATCTAAATGTTATATATTTGGTTCATTAAAATTCATTATAAATAAAAATTAAAAAAAAAAATAGTTGAAGTTTGATTAGAAATACGTAAAGACTACCCATATTAAAGTGTACATTTACATAGCAGACATATATTTCACGGATTCCATTTTTATGTTATAAGAATGTCAGACGGTTTTTCATAACAAATATATACTTGAATGTTTGACGCTGCTTCTTTTTATTGTTATTTTATTTTCAGATAATATTTTGGCCGGGTTTTGAAACCGCAAGCTTCTCACAACGCTATCCCTATGTTATTATTGTTGATGTCTTAACAATGTAAAAACTTTAAGCTATTTGGCTCTTAAACTCAAATCCATTTCATTTTGATCACTTTGCCAAATTCGTGTCTAAAAGTGTATTACATTTAAAAGCATTGCACCTACTGACCTCCCTGCAGGGCATGCGTTCTCCTACATACTTGCATAAGCATAAATATATGATATATATGTACAAATAGTGCAATGTTTTTTAACAATAAAATAAGCACGTACTCGGTAGGGAGGTTTACAATTGCGTGGGTGCTTATTTGAATGCCACATAATATTGCAGAGCTGCATTTCTGCAGCATAGCACCGTTTGACGCTTGTCCACTTGCCCTTGTTTATGCCTTTGTGTCACACAATAAAACTAATATATATGTACGATGCATAAATGCCTATGTACATAGTATATAAACAAAGCAGAATGTTCATTTATTTGTACACAAGTTAAAGTGGAAATAAACTAAATGTGCGATTGCGTTGGCGCGATGACGGCAAACAATGCAATACAAAACATTGGAAACGATTTAAAATTGCATTCTTGTGCCATTACTTTGTGTTGTTCTTAGCTTAACTGTATTATAACTTTTAAATTTTTCATTGAAAATAATATTTTGCATTTTTAGATTTTATTATATGCAATTGTGCTTGTAATTCTCATCACGTTCACTTATAAGCACTTAGTGGGAGATTGTGGACGCTTAGATTACTTATTTAATTCGTGAAAAGTTTGATTTTTCACACTAGAGCTTAATGATATATGATCTAAGATGGATTGTAAAGTTTTTTGTAAGCTTTGTCAGATGCTAATTGCCCAAGTGATAAGTTAGGGTAGGTTGATTTGGTAGGCCAATAAACCACGCATAGACCGGTTTGGTCCTTTGCAATACCAGATGGAGTTCACTTGCTAAGTCCAAATCGTATAAGATGCCTGCGCCTAGCGCTAATTTTAACAGACTCTGCGGCCTCACTGTCGATACCTCCTACAGTGCATTATATTGTGGAGATCCCAGATGCTTACAGCGTAGTCTTGCCATTATGGGACAAGTACACAAGAAATGCTCCATTGTTTCTCTGGTGCCCTGCTCTAGGCATTTCCTGCAGTCTTCTCTATCTATCAGCCCCATTTTGTGGGCGTGTGTCGCCATCAGACAGTGACCAGTTAGTAGTCCTATCATGCTCATATAGTTTCTTCTGTCTTGTGGAATCAGGAGTTCTGTGTACTTCCGATGTACCATATTGTTACTTACTTCTGGCACTACTTTCCACTGCCGCCTTGCATCCCAAGACACAACAGCCAGTATGTGATACGAGGTTACTGTCTTGATTGCTACTTGGCTGTCTACCGTAGATGTTGACTCTGGAATTACTTGCAAGAGCATTAGAGATCAGCTGCACGACTTTCAATAGCAAAGACCTCAGCTTGAAATGTTCCCGCACCAACTCCATCGTATATTTTCGAGTCATCATTATAGATCGAACTATGCCCGAAGGTTTTATATGTAAATTCTCCCGCAGCCAGTAGTCCATTCTGCCGATTTTGCTGCGCAGTTTTCAGCGAATAAGTCTATAGGTGGCAGGTTTAGTGCCACTTCACGCATATATTAAACGTTGCTAGTTTTCCAACCAGAATGGAATTCATATGAATTTTAGTTAGATTCAGTATGTGTATTTTTAAACAAAACATGTTTTATTCTCCTTTGAATTTTGTACCGTTAATGTCTTTGCAAAAACTTTCTGTAGTGAATAAATCGAATATACGTTAGACTCGGTATGGGTAGTTTCCACTTGCAAGTCAGAAAAAACGAATTTTTGAAGAGGCACTTTAAATAATTTGTAAATAAAAATAATGTACTTTTACAGAATCCATTTGGATTCCCTTGATCCTTGAAAACTACTCAAAATTTTGATTTTTAACAAAATGGTAGCTTCGCTTTCCGGATTAGTTTACTTCACGGAGGATATGCTTCAGCATGACCAAGAATGACCTTTCTCGAAGCAAGTTGGAACACCCAGAGTGGAGCTTAGAACAGAAATATATGCTTTATCGTCATTTTCCAGCAGTGCAAATTCTAACTAAATACTGTTCGTAATGATAAGTTTCGCTGTTCGAATATTATTTTCAATATTAATTTGAAGCTGTTAAACGTTAATAACTCAAAATGATTCATCCAAATTCCGGTTGAGCTCCCGATTTTGTTCAGAATGAGTCACAGGCGCATAAATCTTCCAGGCATTTCATATTTTGAAATATAGGTGCTATTCGAAAGAATATTTGAAGCCGTAAAATACAGTATATGCTCGATGCATGAAATACTCTCGATTTGTTACAAAAAAAATCGAATTACGAAAATAAAAATTATAGTTTTTGCATAAAATTCAAAAAAAAAAAATTCAATCCAAAAATTAAGTTTTTATGTATTTATATGTACAAATATCATTAAATTTATGCCATAACTCTGAAATCTCGTTTTGAGTGAAAAAAATTGCATCTTAGATTTTTCTACTATAATTGCATGAAAGCTCGTGCTCGTCGTATGAATCTACTTTATTATCAAAGCAGTATAATTTTAAGCGTATACTTTCCATTTCTGCCCATATTTACCTTCTTCTATGCAGCTAATCCAATATTTTCTTCGCAAATACTTTTTTAACACCTCATACACACCCGTAAAAATTTTCCTTTTTTTTGTTTTTTTGTTACTACTTTCCGAAAACATGTCCGGTGTGAATGTTCTTCAAACCATAAACAGAATCGTTTGACATGACTGACATTAGTTAGCATGCGGATATGAGTTCACACAAACAAATACCATACATAAGCCAAACTGGCGATAGCAAACTGGCGAGAGTGAAAAATGATAGCATACACATGCAGAAGTGTTTATTTCCTATTCATGGAAGCTGCTTTTGAGAATATTCCTCAGCGCAAGCATATGCACACACACGCATATCTAATTACTTGTCAGCTGTCAGCTGTGTGTGCTTTTAAGCTAACCTCAAAAGTGGCACTACGGCATATTTGTATATTAGCCTAAGTATGTGATTTTATTTCGAAAAATAGAAATGTGTTCCGATAACTTCGCTGATTTATAACATCACACTAATGGCTTTTGTAAGGAGTCAATAGTGGCCTTGACTTGTTGTGGCCACGAAAACAAATACGTTGGTAAATAACAACCTTTTTTTATGGAAAATGAAACATTGCAAACGAAAAGTGCTTAATACCATTGTACTAAATATTAATGAAGAACATGAACAAGCATTTTATAAATATAGGTAATTAAGTGAGTTAAAAAGAGAATTTAAATAAATAAAGGTTATTTTTGTTATAAGATAGCTAGTCAAGGTCGGCACTATTGTTAACTTTACAGAATTCCGGGCGTAGTTTGGGAAAATGTCAGTGAAAATTTTGCAACATTTTCTTTTTATCACAACTATATAAAATCGAAAAAAAATCCTTCGTCCAAGTCATTAAGAATTGTACTATCCTTTGGAAATCTAAGCAAACAGACAACTTAAGCTTTTTTTTTTTTTTTGGTGACTATCGGCCTTGGAAGTGGTTGGAGGTGGTTCATTTTTTAGACCGTGATCTCTTGCATTTTAAATTCTTGTAAGTAACTCACTTTTCGTCTACAGTAACAATGATCTTCCAACATGGATCACTTCTTTGATGTTTGATAAACAAATCAAAGTCGATGAAGCAAATTTCGTTCTGTAAGAACATGTGGAACTCCCATGTAATCCCTCGAATTTAATTCTATACGTCGCATTTGCTTGTGAACGGTCATGTTAGACAAATTTAATCTTTTTATACGACGATTTGCAGCGACCAACGACTTTATATTATCCACATCGGCTTTCAACTTTTCCGCAAATAGCGTCACTAACACCAAATAAATTTAATATCGTTGGGAACATTCTCGTACACGGATTTTAGAAAACGTATAACGGTTCGATGGTTGTTTTTGAAAGGGAAATCGCCCATTGAAATCAAAAAGTTCTTGGATGATGTATATAGTAACTCTTCGCATTTCATGGCGAGGTTCAAAAATGTGTTTAATAGATGTAAATTATGTCGCACCAATTAAAAATGCCGGAAAAAGTGAGACTGTAGGAATATCAATAGGCCATATCCTGCATGAAGTATTCGACATGAGAACGCTGTCAGCGCTATGGAAGCCGGGTGCTACCATGAGTTTACTTCATAGCTGTGTTGGACACTGTTTAAGTGCAATATGAAGATGTTTTTATGTCGTTTCGTAACTACCTAGGAAACATTTAGCCACTGTAACCACAGGTATACACTAAAGCCCAAGAAAAGTCGAAAGTGTAGAACCAGCATACCTGCATCGAAGGAGTCGAAGATTGTCCTATCGGCCGGAAATTTGATAAATACCGTTTTCTATCACTCACAAGATGTTATCTACATACGTCGATTACCTGAGATGGCCCCCTCTGATAAAGAATAAAGTGCTATTCAAACATGATAATGCAACGGACCACAGAAAACTTCAATTATCCCGAAATACAGAGAGAAATATTTCAAAAATATATATTTTATATAAAAGCAGTGTTTTAATAAAAACTTCTATTACCAGTGCAAATGTGATCAAAAGACAATCGTATAAAAAAAAAATATATGTGCCTGGTCTACGAAAAAGGAGCTAACGTGCGAAAACTAGTTTATGACTTTTTAGATTCTATCACGTGAAAAATCATCTCATCTTCCATTCGAATCAACTAAGATTTTTTGACACCTAAGCCCCCTTTCCTTAGACCAGGTCACATATATCTATATTTATTTCTTAACGAACAATATAATTAATAAACTAACCTCAAAATGCTGATTTTGAATTTTCAGATATCAAACAAAACTAATTATATAATATAAATATTTATGTATGTATAATTTTCAGAATATACGGCAACCGTTAAATATTAATCGCATGTGTTACATCAACGGCTGCAAGCGAGTACCAACCATGTAAAACTAAATATAGACTAACGAACTTTTAGTTCATTTCCAAATTCAACGCCACGCTGTAAATATGTAGTATGTAGTGTAAAGTAATATTTATGAAGAGATGAGTAACCACTATCGTACAAAAATTAAAAATAAATTCGTACCTGAGAAGCATTGCAATAAATGAATGCTAAGTGAAAAGTACAAGTGATCAGAGGGACGAAGCGACGTTGTTGTTATGCAAGAAATAGTGTTTAGTTTTTTAATGAAACTTTGTTATCATAAAAATGGCCATCAATATACTAGATTATGACCATTACGCAATCAGTGCGATTGTCACGGTCAGCATGCAGATTTTATTTTTCCTGATTAACTCCATTTTGCAAATGGACAAGCTGACAGATTTCGCCGGTGGTGTTAATTTTATTATAATATCGCTGCTTACCTTCTTTCTGGGGCAAATTGACAGACCATCAAAGGTGAGTGTTTACAAAGAAATTATTAATAAATATATATATACATAAGTATAAGTATATTTGATATATAGTATCCGTATATATGGATCATTCCATCCGAAATCAAGATTCAAAAGCTTTTTCGTACAAAACACTTTTTTTGTGTTTATTGAAGCAAAATATTGGACACGTATTTTTTATTTCGACTCAATAAAATTTCATTATAAAAATAACTAGTCAGTCTATTGTTTGCGATTTATTCGCAGCTATCCAACGAGATATACATTATGAAAAAAAAAACACCCGGAAATCCTAATTACATTCTCCGACCCCTTCAACTGATGAAAATATTAAAAAAGGTATGTGGTGTTTGAAACCCCTAAGTGTTAGAAAGATGGCAAGAGAGCTCGCCATCTCTCGCGAGTTGTTGTGGATATTTTGGATATGAAACGCGTTCAACTCGTCCCGATAAAGCAGATTTTTTTTTTTTTTTTTCAAAAATAGCAGCCAAAAAGGCTATGAATACTATCCATATGATTTTTTCTTGTTCCCCAAACTGAATTTGCCGCTCCGTGTAACCTGGACTATTTAGTTTGGAAGTTTATTACAATTTGTTGGATCTACCATTTGTCGGTTAGTGTCAAATCACGAATAACAAGCCAAAACATTTAAAATTCGTACTTGTCTGCTTGATAGATCGAAGTAGAGTATTATGCGATAATCCATTGAAGGAGCAATCCGTTAACGATGTCTTTTTAATCTTATAATTTCGATAGATACTTTCAAGTACAATGCATTCAGTAGTTAGGCTATTGTATTTGTAAAATTTAATACACATCTTACAATATATGTATGTACCTTTAGTATATTTACTATATGTACACAAACAATTTGTATATTCTGATACAATACGTGTGCCATGTAGGATAAGATATATGTACATACACCAAGCAAACATTTTTATGACAGAAAATACTTTTTGGATGGTCAATGTAACGTTTTTTAATACACTTGACACATAGTATATTATCTAAATACAACCCTTTTTCACAGCACAGAAGTATCCAGTCCATTTATGAATGATGACTTTAACAGTGTTTTAATTGAAGTCTACTGGAAATGAAAATGCTTCAGTCTAGCATATATAATATTTTTCAGTTAAGCCTTTTTCCCATAAACACACTAATGCGAAAATTTAACAAAACTAATTTGATAGTCTAATTTTAAGCATCAATGAGCCTTAATTATTTTGTTTATGTAGTAATGTTGTTTTTGCATTGTTCGCACAACGTCTGGTTGTAACAGCCTAATTAGTAAACGATTGATAATTGGATTAGTTCAATGACTGCGCAGGCATACCTACAGAGGCTTATTAATGGTTAGGTTGAGAGCGTTCTTTAGAACAGTAGAGTGCTGTTAATTGAGCTTAAAAATTTTCAGGTTTTGTTTGTCGGGTCATAAAAGAGAAAGTGGAATGTTTTGGGAACTTTCTTCTCTGATTTAAGGTACTGATCAACGCATCAGATAGATTGTTAGACTGTTTCAGCTGTTAAGTGAACTTTACTCAACGTCGTTTTTGCAAAAGTTTCTGGTCTTATGATACGAGTTTAACCTTGATACGCTTCATATCCAAAACATTCATCAAAATTTATTGAGTTGGTCTATAAGAGATGTTAAGATCCACTGCTATTTTTCTGCTGCCAATAAGACGGTTTTCAAGAAAAGCTTTGTTTTAACTTTTTCGATGTTAACTTCTATCAACAGAGGTGGAAGGACGACTCAATTGATTTCGCCACCGTAACTGAATGCTTTGTGCCACTCAAATACTTGTGTTAATGATACAGCAGACTCCCCAAAACACTTCTGCCGCATTTTCAACGACTCCGTAGCCATGATTCAATTGGAAACACAATATTTCAAAAAATTTCGTTGTTAAACTTTTTCCATGGTAAAAATTGTGAGACAAATTGTGACTATTATAAACAAATAGCATTCAAACACATCTAGGGAAAAATCTTCAGACCAGCCCAGGTTTCACTCTACTTAGAGCTTGCTGAGATCTGATTTGTAAGGTCTGATGATGTATGCATATACATATTTCCCTTGCGATGTCTTGCGATTGTCCAGGTCGAGTGGATTGCTTGCTTCACTACCAGTGGGCGAATCGAAGATTTAAGTCCCGCGTAAATAATAAAACCAACAAATCGTTTCTCTAAAAAGAAAATCTGTCAGAGTATTTGCATACCACTCACTGGAAACCCTTCTCCTATTTCCTAATAAAAAGTTTATTGGGTATACAGCTTATGCGAGTTAGTTAGTCATGAGACATCGCTGATTTCCGGATACAAGCCCCCTACAATACACGACAGCATCTTCATCACATTTCAAGTAGCCTTTGAAACTTGTGCCTAGTTGTGGTTATGGATGTCGCCGTAGAAGGCGTAATGTATGCTCAGTTGCATTTCGAGGATGTCTCTTGTGTCAAGAGAGCTGACAGTTTTTATCTGCGCTCAAAGTGATGCATGTACGTAAGTCAACCTGTATGCGTCTACACATGACGAAAGTGCACATCATGTACATATGACATATTTATATACGTTTGTGTATATATGTATAAATTTTTGCATACAGGCATAGTCTATAAACTCTTAAGTCCTCAATGTTAGCTTGTCAGTGACGCTTTGCCTTTGACCCTCTGAGGAAATCGTTATATGCGCAACAACGAATATTCCTCAAACAAAACGCTCGTTAATCAATACACACACATTCACATAAATACACGCAATAAATAGTTGCAAGCTTAGTTCTCAATTGTCAATACAATGTTTGGGGCGTTTGGTGCATTCTATGTCACCAGGTACGCCTTTATGCCTCGCTTTGTGGTTGTGTGTAAGCGCATATATGTATGCATGCGGTGTGTGTGTATGCGTAAGTGGCTGGTGTGAACTTGGTACATTCAGGAAGTGGGCATATTTTGATGTCACTAACAATGCATAATTGCAACGATTCGCAACGCTGACTCAACTGGCAATTAAACACTTGTTCAAGGTCTCTCTAGTGCCACAGTTTCCTTCGTCAATGTCAGGGCCGTGGCCTTTCAACCGGCCGGGTAGCCACAACAAATTTGCAAACGAAAATTTATTTAACTTTTAGTCTACTGAATTCTCTAAAATTGTTGCAAATTTCATTTGATTTACTGCGGAAAGTTTTAAAGGCACCTTGTGCTTGTTGCCTCTTAAGGACTTAATGGCTTTGTTAGCATGCCGAAAATATTTATATTTGTGTATTAGAATATTTGTAAAATATTGGTGTAATTTCCCCTGTTTATACACATGCCTTGTTCTCTAATGCTAAGTACAATATCACATGTTCGCAAGCGCTGGAGAACCTTAAGAAAGGTCAGTGGTTGTAGCTAGTTAGCATTGCTCAGCAAGTTTGTTTTGTATGTAAGATATACTATATTTCTAGCAATTTCTGTAAATAAAACTGACTTCTAGGCCTATTCCAGTTAATTTATATATCTATAAATATTTATGTAAATAAATTGTACCCTTACCCTATGGTTGCATCGATTGACTATGAGTAGACACGTTTCTAGTGAATTAATAGCAGCACATGTTACCTCCTATTTCTACAACAACTTTGCTCAACATCGTGCTCGCTTATAAACATGCTTCCGTTGTAGTGCTTGTTTCCGAATTCTTGAATGCAAGCGGATATTGACAGCAAGCTGTGAGCCAAATGTTTTTTATTCTACACCATATGCCGAACAATACTATTTTACTGAGTTGCTGTATGGTTTCTGTATCGAACTCTTTAGAGGTTCGGTGATTTAATGTTTGTGTTGTATAACATTTTCTTATAGACTACTTACATCACATTCAATAGAGTTGTGACTATTGAAATATTTGAATTTAGTTGAATGTTTTAGTAAAAAGAATCAATAACTATTAGGTTTTTCGAAACCACTACAAGCGGACCATCTAGTGTCTTCTCTAGGACAGGACTGTCATGGCGAAGTTGGGCAATACCCAGGCATTACGAAAGGCTTATAGAGACAGCCGCAAGGTCCAGTTCTGTCTCCGTTACTCTGGAAATTAGTAGTGAATGACCTAATGAAAGATCTCGACAGACGAAGCTGTTGTTACGTTCAGATGGTGTTGCTCTCATAGATAAAGGGAAATTCCTACATTACGAGTTAACAAAATGGTATCACATTGTACGGAAAGAAGCGGCTTAACTGTAAATCCAAATAAAACTGAACTGGTTTCATTTACCAGGAGTTATAAACTCTCACAAGCACCTCCCGCTCTCGATTTCAGCTTGTCAAAAAAGTGCATGAACCTTATTCTTGATAGAAAGCTGTCATGGAAGCCCAATGTTGGAGAGAGGGGGTGATGAACACAGTGATTACCTTATATCGTTGTAAAAGACCTTTTAAGAAGCGATGGGGTGTCTCTTTTTTTTACGAAAGTTTAATTAAGCCAATACGGTTCAATGGTGTATTTGGCTTTATCGAGGCGCTCGTTAAAGCCACACTCACTACAGAGCTAGACTCCTCGTGGCAGTGTTATGACGGGAGCACTCAATCAACTTTTGTTTCAGACTGCCAGACCACAGTAGTATCTTTTAAGCAGAGTTCTGTTAGGAAGGTAAGCAACCACTCTGACAGAAGAGCTATTATACATTCCTTGAGATCACTCAGGTTATCATACTTTCTACGAACGCGGCTAATTTTCTGGAATTGATATTAACCTCTCTCGACTGTCTTTGAAGGCTTTGTACCACTCGTTGGTTTTTGAAACACCGTAAGCCTTTTTCAATATTCGAACCGATTCCGAACACGAAATTTTAAGTAGATTTAAGTAGAGAACTAGTTCATCGCCGCTGTCTCCTTTTACTAGTCCATACCTCTGACTCAGTTATTTGTTACTTCAAGTTTTGATATGGTGAATTGTCTCATTGGAGGTGGAGAAATTAGGAAGTTTTATTTTTAATTTTACGTTTGCTTTTACTTAGCTATAACTTCAGATTGTGTACACCTGTCTGTTTTCCCACGAGTCTCTACGTGAACGTACATATTCGTGACGTACAATTCTTATTTTAAAATAAGTCTGTCTCGGTAATGGTCTTGGTTGCGGTTGCGCCGCGCATGCAATGTAAACATACAAATGTATTTATGTATGTAAGTACATTTGTATATTTATTGCTTATGTGTGTAAATGAGTGTTAAATTCTTCCATTTGCGGCCCAACTTCGGCCTGTACGTGTTGCTATATTAATGCAATTGCTTTCGTAATTTTTTTATAAAGGGTACATCGTTTAATGGCATGATAAAAGTGGCCTTGTCCTTTACGAAGTACCGAGTCAACAGTTTGTGTTTTTTATTGATTCTATAAAAAATATAAAATAATGCATTCCGCGAAATTGAGTTCAACAAAAGTAAATCGAACAATATTTTTTTTTACATATACATATATTAATAGTAATATTTGTTGTATAACGTCACCCTTTATTTTAGCAGTCTTTGATTTTACCGTTAAAGTGTGCATTTGTCAGATAAAAAGTGTAGGAAATTGCCCCAAATGGCAGAACACAATACAATTTACGTCGGCAACCATAACCGTAATTTGTTTTAACCAAAGGAGAGCCGAAGTTGGTGTGGGTTGCCATTTGGCTTACCTGTACAAGTACAATTGGCATACTACTAGGCGCAAGGCCTACACTTACTAAATTTATCTGCTTGGAAACAACATCGGGAGCACGTGTCCAAAGCGGCTTTTATGATTACACACGCTATTGGAGTTGACATTCGGTTTGGTTATGCTCGTATATAAATTGTTTTATGCTCGTTCAATGAGCACAAATATATTTATGATATTCACAATTATATTTCTACACGGTATATTATTAGTTACCTTATTATTGTAATTCAATTATTATGTACAGTTTTATTGTGTACGCATATAAAGGTAATGGAATTGGGTGGGACCGGGGCCAGCATTATTTGTTACTTAATGCAGTTTCCAAGTACCTTATACTTATTTTCAACTTATTTTATAAGGGTGCCTACTAGTGAAGGCAAATACGTGAATCAGATCCGAAAGCGTTCAGATCCTACATACATATATCGGTGCATGGCTGCATGTGGGGCTAAAGAAATGCACAAGACTACCCAAATAACAATTATATAACTTTCATAAAATCTTGCTAATAGTGAAAAATATGGAAATATGAAAAATTAACTTAAGAAACAGCAGCAATAATCAATTTCTTTTCATAATATTTCTCTTAGGGAATTACATGGGTAAAAAACAAATTTTTTTTTTTAATTTTTTCAATTATTAAATTTTTGGAAAAAAATATTTTAAACTGAGCCATTGTGACGCCATTTCCGGTGAACCCTCGGAAAAAGGATGCAACCGCGTTGACAGGATAAAGTTAAGATTTTAACTTAGAACTTGGACGAAGAAAAAAAAACTGAAAATTGGAGTTTTGCAGACATTAAAGAAATGAAAATTTCGTCACTTTTTCCGTCCAATTCGTTAAGAATTGTATCTCAAAGACCGGTGTAAAATTTCATGAAAACCTGTTGAGTAGTTCTTGGGAAATTTTGCCAACTTATCACGAAAACACAGTTTCAAGAAAACCGCATTTAAGCACGGCGCACTTAGCCTCAAATTCTCAAGGCTGTATTTCCGGAACTTGAATCAACTTGAAAAATTAGTATAATATTCACGAGGTGTTGTAAAATTTAATAAGACAATAAAAAAAATTATTTTTTAAACCTCTAAACCAATGTAGCCCCTTAAGAATCATACAGATTTAAGAAATCGCCCTCTAGATGGTCCGATAACTTCTTAGCTTTATGGTGATTTATCTAGTTTTTTATCATAGTCTGCTTCCAGCAACGATTCAACTTTTCTAACCCGTCCAAGAAATACAGTCCTAAAACCTGCAAAGTACGCCTCTGTGGCGTCAAAAATCTTCTAATTCGACAAAAGTTTGTGCCCGGCGAGTTTCCAGTTAGTTAACAAAAGCACGTCACAGTTCATAGCCTAATTCGTTGCCTTTACTAGGGAGTTCCATGTAGACCACATTCTGTGTTTCTCAGAAAGCGTTGACCACACTCTTTTTGTGCGATAGAATAGTCTTCAAACTGCTACTGGGCATGATTATCTGTGTATTTTACTGTTTCGTGTTCCTAGACCTCTGTTATCTGCCAGTGGATCCAAATTGAGCCTAAACATGGTCTCAGAGTTGTGCTTGTTGATTTAAAAGATATATTTTTACACAGTATTTAAAGAATGCGACCCAATTAGTAAGAATAATAATATCATGCATCTTTCTCATCATTTTTTTTTTATTTTCAGGCGTACGACAGTCGACAACTTATGGTTACCCTATTCGTTTGTCTCTGGGGTGCACGTCTTTCTGGATATCTGCTGTATCGCATAATTAAATTGGGTCGCGATAAACAGTTCGAAGATACAAGACGCAACATAATCAGATACGCGGTTTTCTGGACGTTTCAAGTGAGTACAGCTGCATGAGAGAATCTTTAGTATTTCAATACCATTTCTTACTAACAATAATTATTGACAAATACGTAAATATGTATAGTTGACAATAAGCAGATATTAGCGCGTGATATACTTATGTCAATTTGTTTTTATTTTTAACCTTCACGAACAAAAATTGATTACTCCAATGGAACACGTCAAGCCACAAATGATTTGAAATCCAATAAAATGCGGACAAAGCAATGAGATTGATTGGAAAGCGATTTACGGTTAAACGTACCATTATCCGGTTTTATTTATGCATACATATGTATAGATGTATGTATGTGGATAATTATATTCGATTATTTAAACGTATATATATTGCGATGTAGAAGCCAAGGCAGTTCTCAAAGGCTAGGGTGGGTAGGAAGTTTTTATACTGATTACATTAGTTTACGATTATTTTGCGATTGTGATGGTAGAGGCTGTTTCTTGCTAAAGCATTGCTAAAACATCCCAAGATGTTTAAGAAATCTTATCTTAACGCGTGGAATTATTTTGTTGTAGTCAAGGGATGCCGGGGTAAAAACACCACCATTTACTAAAATCACAAAAATAGCAGGAAGTGAAGGAAGATGTTTGAACTCAAATTCGTAATCTTGACACTTCAAATACTCCACAGACCTCTTAGCACATCACTTGTTTCTTTTTCTTCACAATTTTTAAGTAGTTTTATTGACAAGAAGGTACTGAATATTGTCTAGTAAAAAGGAATCCATTATTTTTGCATTAAATTGAAGGTATTTTCTAGGTCAAATACACACCGTTTTGTTCGATAACATTTTGCCATTTTCAAGATATTTTCATAATGTCATTCATTCAGAAATCCTCGTACTTATTGGAAAAAAATGGGGCATTAAATTTCCATAAGCTTCTCTTGAGGGGAATTTTTCACAAGCAAAATCATTCGTCATATAGAGAAACAGTTAGTAACTGATGCTAGGTTCAGCAAATGCAAATGCATAACAACCTCGAAACCAAGTACCTGGAGTTAACCCAGCCTTAGCCATATGTGCATATGTTCACCGCGTTTTGGCCACCGTTTTCGCTTGAATAAACTAAGTTTTCCAACGGTTATTTGTGAATGTTCAGCTTCTGGGTAGTGGAACGCATCATCGATAAGAACTGTAAAAAATAGAGTATTTTATTTTTGTTTCTGTCCATTGTTGACGCATGGTCGTTATCAAAAAACTGTTTCAGAAGTCTTATTAATATAAACTATTTTTCTAACGCCATCTAGTGTAACCCGCTCGCTCTTATATAATATAAGGCGAGATATATATTATAAAAATAAAGGCATATATTGGGAAAATAATGAATTTCTTTTTACCAGATCTTTATATTGTAGTCGAAATGTTAATCCAAAAGTCATATATTACTAGATGGCTTCACCTCGTTTGCTGGGGAAGATTCCCTTATATCAAATTAAAGTTCAGGTTCTTTGACTTTTATTCATTTAATAACGAATGTCAGTGTTAATCCTTGCACTTTAAAAAATAATACGCTACTTGGAGTCCTAATTTATTCAAGAACCTTGCTTTTGCTCGTTTGCTGGGGAAGATTCCCTTATATCAAATTAAAGCTCAGGTTCTTTGACTTTATTCATTTAATAACGAATGTCAGTGTTAATCCTGGCACTTTAAAAAATAATAAGCTACTTGGAGTCCTAATTTATTCAAGAACCTTGCTTGTTGCCCGTCATCAAGGCGCTTACCAAAAATTGAACAAAATTTCGCCCAAGACATTTATTTTGAGAGTGTGGTTCATAAGTCCGTAAATTGAATTGAAACAAGAAAAAAACCTAAACCTCGATTGGAATGAAACTAGAATTCTGTTCACAAATTAAAAGTTGCCTAACAAGAACTTGATTTTGAGTGGTCCGATTTGAATTATTCGTTTAGAAACTTCATTGTTTTTTTTGGACAATAATCTATGTCAAATTTTCTGAAGATATATACTATATATATAAAGAGTTTGTCTATGGAAGTAATAGGACTGATTTTCTGCTACCGAACAAGCGGCTGGTCAGTTGTCTCCGAGCAACTGGAGAGACAGGACAAACATTTTCGAGCGACGTGTTTCTGTGAGTGGTGCATGACGAAAATGCAGCGTTCGTTAGGGCAAATTCGGTGTGAAACTCGATAAATCTGCGACAGAGATGTTTGATATGATTAAGCAAACTTACAAAGATGTTGATTTAGAAAGAAGTGCATTTTGGTGGCACCTGAACTTCTTGGAGGGCCAGGAAGAGGTCACTGATGAAGACCGTGCTGAGAGACTTGTGATGGAGCACTTGAACATGTGCTATGTAGGTGTGCGATCACTGCTGCCGCGAGTGGAAGTGTGCCAAGAAAATTTGAACATACTGCAGGAAGAGTCATGGACTTTTTTGTTTCTGACAGAATGGATGTAAACAGTATGCACCTCGGTTCTCAAGGCTATTCCGGAAAAAGCCTTCAGTGCCAAATTTAATGCTTGAAAATCGCGCCTATTTTGAAAGTTTTTGAAGTAACGATTGGTTCAATAAACTTTTTTAAATCGACTCAGTCCTATTCCTTTCCTGACAAACCCTGTATATTAAAATAAAAAAGTTTTATTCCAAGAAGTTGATTTGGTTTGGTAGATGGGGGTTCTTTCAAATGAGCAGCTTCTTTTGGACAAAAGGAAGTGTGAAGAATTTCAGATCTCAAAATCTGAACAACTAGATCACGCAGACAGGCGGGCATGACTAAATTAACTCAGATCGACAAACTGATGATTTATATATTTTTTATGGTTTGTTACAAACTTACCCTGTTCGGGGTATAAAAAAGTCTGCACGAGAAATTTGTAAAATTCAAGCAGAAAATGGAATAGTTCTGGAAAGTATGGGATATTAATGTTCTTTGAGTTTCAGTTTTTTAAAACTAAGCTATGCGTATGTATAACGTTACTTAAATAATAATATCAAAAATATTACAACTAATACGATTTACTGTATGCATTCCCATTGCCCCAACATTGTATTCTCGCGACTTTGATTTGTTTTTAAACAATTATAACGGTGTAATTATTTTATACTCAGTACTCAGTGGCTCTGATGGATAGTGATTTTAATGGAAAATAGTCATTGATTTTATTGCTTATGACGTGCGTAGTTTGGCTTATAATTTTCCGCGTTTACCATTAATATTCATAACCTTCCATTTCCCTGTCAATGTGGGAATATGTCCACTTGCCGCTGTCAAGGGGAAATGGCCACGCACGCAAACAGTTTGCAATGTCATTACACACAAACAAACACATGTACATGTTAATATAATGAAGTGTCTATAAATAATACAAAAATCATGGACAAAATGTTTTAGGAAAATTCGACTTATTGCTTTCATATGACAAAAAGCCTTGTTGGCTTCGTAATTTATTAATGATTAATGCGTGTAACTTCAATCAGCTGTACATATAACGGTATAGGATAGAGAAGGTTTTCTTTTTGTATGCTTTTTAATTTTATTTAGCGGAAATATCATTTATTATGATTTATTATCCTTGAATGATGAATTATGCAAAAGCTGATTTTCTATACATATTTTATTAACACTCACTCTTTACAGGCCGTTTGGGTTTATGTGGTCTCCTTACCAGTGATAATCATTAACTCGCCTCGGCATTCACAGCCAAATGCTCCCAAGACTATGACCACATTGGATTCCACTGGCACAGGAATGTTCATTGTGGGTTTGCTGGCCGAAACTTATGCGGATTTGCAGAAGTTCTCTTTTCGACAGGATCCAGCAAATCAAGGAAAATTTTGTAATGATGGTAAGTTTTTTAATTTTTATATATAAATATTTACACATAAACACAATTTTCAAAAAAACCAACCAAGAAAGTCAAGAAGGCTTTCACTAAGTAATTTCTCTTACGTGTCTTAAATTTAAATAATGAAAATATACAGTAGCTTCTATTTAGACCACCAAGCCGAGACTTATCTTTATCTTCTTTAATGGCGTAGATACTGCTTACGCGCTAATCGTAACAGCTTTTAGCTATTTGTCGCCAATTCATGATACCAAGTGCAGCCTGGTCCCTCTCCACCAGGTCTTTCAAATGAAGTGGAGGTCTTCCTCTTCCCCTGATTCCCCCGGCGTCTACTGCGTCGAATATTCTCCGCGTCGCGTCTGTCTCTTAATTCGCCAAACAATGTCGATGTCTTCGTATATCTCATACAGCTCATTGTTGCACTGCGGTATTCGCAGTGCCAATGCGCAAAGGAACATAAATCTTCCGCAGAATCTTTCTCTCGATAACTCGTAACTTTGACTCATCAGTCCATTTCTTTGTACCATTTAGCAGGATGCGGACGATGAGTGACTTGTACAGTTTGGTCTTTGTTGACCAATTGCCTACTCAGTCTCAAGTAGAACCTTTTGGGAAAAGTTATTCTGTGTCGGATTTGGTTGGTGCTAATACCTGTCTCTTATACACATCTAGATGTGTATAAGAGACAGTGCCTACTCAGTCTCAAGTAGAACCTGCTGGCAAGAGTTATTCTGCGTTAGATTTCGAGGCTGACATTGTTGTGGGTGTTAATACTGGTTCCAAGATAAATGAAATTATCTATGATTTCGAAATTATGACTGTCAACAGGGACGTGAGAGTCAAGTCCCGAATGCGACGAGTGTTTGTTTGATGACAGGAGATATTTTGTCTTGCCCTCGTTTACTACCAGACCCATTTGCTTCGCTTCCTTTTCCACGTTATTCTGCAGTAAGTGTTCGAAGATAACTTTCCGAATGGTTTGAGTATCAATTGAGACAGCACAGTTTTATGACTTTCAAAGTCATAGTGGGATTTTTGTGGTCTGATTTTGAATGCATGTCCAGCGAACTTATAGTGCACATCTCTGAGTAACAAAGCAATGTTTGATTGACCAAGTTACAGCGTTAAAATGTGAAACTTGGGATTGAAATCTCAATAAACTACTATAAAACTGACAAGACAACAATTCCTTTTCTTTACGTCGTCGATTCCGATAAAATAATAACAATTGTTGAGTCTCACCTTCATTGACTGTCAAGAAGAGTTTACTATGTAATTAATGGGAGTGACAGGAATTTATCTACTATGAGATGTTTCCAAATTTTCAATTCGGGCCTAGACTATCAACAAATAGACGGTCTGAGGTAAGCATTCGTTCAAACGCAGCCAATTTTGTTCAATAGGAGTGGACAATGCCAGACCACATTGGTAGTAACACGCCAAAAGCTCCCAAAGCCTAGTAGGGAGATTATTATGAATCCACTTTATAGTTTGGATTTGGCATCAGGTGTCTATTTCAGTCTATCATAATGGTTTATAATATAGTGGTATTATAAAATTACCCTCAAAATTACAATAAGTTATCGAACAAACGGTGCATATTTCACTTAATCATGATAAATTTCACGACGCTAAATAAAACCTTCAATTTAATGCAAAAATAATATACATATATTTACTGGATAAATATAACGTATATTTTAAGATTGTGGGTTAGTATTCTAAAGAGTCATTAAGAAAGAAAAAGTTTGCTAAAAATGTTTCGTGAGACTGAAAATGTCACAACTGGTTGACCTTGTCTTCGAAAAAAAAAATCTGAATTAAACTTTTATTCCTCATTAGCATTGTTACATTTCCCCGAAGTCTTTCCAATACACCGCATTCACATATTGTTCATAATTAATTTGTATTTTTCTGAAATCTCGCATACTTGTTTTATGCCTGTTCGCTGAAATCAACTCATTTCTGTATTCCCTGACCACTTCCTTTCATATGCTCATGCCAAGGGCGACATTCCAATTATGCATTATGCTTGTACGTATGTGGGCTTGACATTGAGTCCGTGATTTCATCACAATTCCGTATTAATTTCCTTAAATCCACATATGGACGATATACTTATGGGCAAACATATGTACATATGTACATATGTACATATTAGTAGGGAAGAATGCGTATACATAGGTATATTTTCACTCGCGCTGCGCTGTAGAGCTTCATCTTATTAAATTAACCGTAATGTATGTACATATTTCAGGTCTGTGGAGTCTATCGCGTCATCCCAATTACTTCGGCGAGGTTGTGATCTGGTGGGGTATTTTTGCCATTTCATTAAATGTTATCTCCGGTCACGAATGGGTCGCTATCGCTTCACCCATCTTCACCACTTTCATTATACTCTTCCTCTCCGGTATACCGTTGCGTGAGCGTTCGGCCGATGAGAAATATAAAGAGTAAGTAAATAACTGAAGAGCAAATACTGATAGTTTATGAGCCAATTAATTCATTGCTTACATGTTTACCGCTTTTTCTTTTAACACACACGAACACGTGCAACTTTGAAAAATAGCCAACTGGAATATCGTAAATATAAAGCGTCCACATCACCCTTAATACCCATACCGCCATCGGTGTATGTGGAAGTGCCGAGTGCATTGAAATTCATCCTGTGCTGTGAGTTTCCCATTTACGACACCATGCGCATCCAGAAGGACATCAGCCCGTATTCCTTGTCCATAGCACGTTCACACTCACACATATAGCAATCAGTTGCCCACTCGGGTAGTGGGCAACACGGCGCTGTGGGACATTCATTACAGCGACACGGCACCGACGTAGGCTCCGTACACCGCGGCCAATGCTACGGTGCTAACGGTGGCGATGCGGAGAGTCATCATAATTGTGGTGGCAGCTGTCGTAATGCACACATCAAATCGAATCCATATCAGAGTGAGTCGGGCTATGGCGGCTACACCGGTTACAACATTAACGGTAGCACGTCACAGCAACGGCATGCCAATCTCAATGCCGTACACAACACCACCGATGATGATGATGACACCGATGATGGTATTATCTATATGCCGGGGCCGTCATCGTCCAAAAAGCAGCCACACTACTTTCATGCACCCATGGTGAATGCGACAACGGCGGAGAAGAAACAGACTGTCGAACAATCGGATGGTGAGGAGCAGGTGGAGCAAGAGCTCGAGGAGGACTATGATGAGGATATACCGCCAATTGATTTGAGTAAAGCGCCGAGCATAGAAAGTTTCACGACGAAAGTGCAAACCGAGAAGGGTGTCAATGCGGACGGTGCGTCATTTACGGTAACTACAATACTGTGATCGAACAACTGTGAGTTGCAGTCATATTAAAATTACATATACATATATACCTATGTATATGCATCAGGGTGTACCTGCACTGCGTGGGAGGCCGAAACAGATATCGTATGTGTATTTCTTTAGTTCGAAATGCAATTACTGAGTGAGTATAGAATTTAATTTGTTGCACACATACCAACAACGAATGTACTTGCCAGTATTTAGAAGAGCATAAAAACAGAGAGAGAGGAAGAGGTAGTGAGGAGGTGATCCGTGCCATTTAGTGGCGTTTAAAAACCGATAAAGTATTAAATTTAATTGTGCTATTCGAAATGATTTGCGTTGTTGTGTGCAATAATGTGCCAAAGGCTAACATTTTATTTAAGTAGCTAGCAAATTTGTATGAATGTTCGCTTATAAGCTCTTTAAGTACGTAAAGGATTGCCTAGTACCAAAGAAAAATAATAAAGAAAGTCAATAGCAGACCGCTTATTCTCTGATCTCTATGCTGTAGTATGTGTGTAAAGTGCAATTTTTAACAAAAAAAAAAAAACACAAAAGGAAAATTAACTGTCTTATAACTCAATAAATCTGTACATTTGTATGTGTACTGTAACAAAACTACAGTCCAAAGCAACAAAAACAATTACAATATACTCTAAAAATGTGCCTGTCATTTGTTGCACTTGTTCAAAGTCTTTAAAATTGTTATGAAATTACGCAACCAAAATACCTAAAGGAAAAAAATAAACGAAAATGTGAAAATACTACGATGTATTAAGAGATATAGTTATGTACATGAGGGTGGTGTTTAACACTCAGTAGATAACTTATAATTTCCCAAAACTCAACTAAACTACTAAACTCAACTAAACTACTATAAGTACTACTATAAGTACCTATGCCTAAAAAATCACATGAATTTTTTAGTTACGTTTAGCGAAACATTCAATTTATTTGTCTCTATTTAAAAATATAACACTTGACCCCTGTGTCTTTAAACGCCACAAGCAGTAGGGAAACTTATTTGTTACATTTATGTACGTCGTGTTACCGTTTCAGGCGGTGTCATTGAAGAAATTTTTGTTTACAGCTTTTCAGGACCACCCTAAGGTACATACGTATATATAATATAATCAAAAATATAACTCTAGAACAACTCTAGGACAACTTGTTTTTAAAACTGCTTGTAAATAGTTCTTTACAAACATATTTGTTGTTGTTTATGTACAGTAAACTTATTTTGAATCTCTAATCGACACCTCGAGTACATTTGTCGAATATTCTATCCGGAAGTAATGAGAGTAACTAGAGAGATATGAAGAGAGAGAGAGTTGTCGAACACGCTATCAGAAAGTAATGAGAGTAAATAAGTTTTAGTTCATTATTAATATTTATTTTGATGCCTTGAAAATACTACATTAATATTTAGATTATAAATTTTATTTTTCCATCTGTTCATAAGATATTTTAAATATAAATACACTCCAAGGAAGCCTTGCAATGGTTTAAACTTAAATTAAATCTCATTGCTCCGGGAAAACATGAAATAAAAAAATTAATTGTATTCAAACTTAATTTAATCTCAGTACGTATTCATGACTCTTTAGCTCCACTACTGTCTAATACCGAATCTAACATTTTGAAACATTGGAGTATATACATATCTTAGGTAGTCAAAAATGATTTTCGTATTTCTAATCAAATTTTATCAGATTTTTTTTATAATAATAAATAAATAAATGAATATGTACCATTTTGATAGACCACTTTTTACCATTTCTCCGCTAGAGATATTATTCTATCAGTGTAAATCGAAATTTCGAAATTTCCAGAGCGAAAGCGGGCAAACCATTGTTGGCTACCCGAACTGATACATCGTCTCCATAAATTACACAAATTTCATTGGTGGCTTGCGTGTCATTATTTCCTTTTTTATACAAAAATGTTAAAAATATGGCGAATTTCTCTTTATTTTGATTAATTTTTCGACTTAACTTTTTTCCAACTTGCCCAATTTAATTGAATTGAAATGAAGCTTAAAATCTCACCTTTCTAACAATATGCTTATATTATGGCACAATGTGGTTGGTAGCACTGGAGATATACGACTGCAACGACATCTATTGACAAAATACGAAAAGACTTTTTTGACTACTCAACATTTCTATCAGAAAAAAGTTTCACATAAACCCAAGAGCACTCTAGAGCCTCTTTATGAACAATTGTCGAATAACGTTAAACGTTCGATCATTTTTTAAAGCATAAAATAGGCCAGTTGGAATGGCAGCTATATCCTAAAGTTGTTCAATCATAAATTAATTTTAAAAAACTATTTCCGGATAGACCTTTGACAGATTGTACTCATGCAAAATAACGAAAAAAATGTATTATTTTGTAAACGAGTTGTGTTATCTATTCAGCAGCACTAAGATTGTTTAACTTTTTACAGAATTCTCTTGACTAAGATGTATTTGTGCTGTTTTATTTTACGACTCAGTGCGAAATAGTGCAGTTTTTATTGTAGACTTGTAGGTATGTATGTATGAGTATGTAAGTAAACATTCATATGTTCAAAAAGTAACAGGATTTTTGGATAGAAACCAGTAAGGGTTCACTTATTTATACTCATATAATTATCAAAATCAAATAAGTATATACATACCTATGTATATAAAGAATGATCCATTTCGAGTTTCCCACAGATACTTCAAATTTAATGGGAACTCTTTATGATCATGCGAAAGAACATTTGTAGGCCTTTGGATTTTTTTTTTTTGAAGATTACTCCTTTCAAATGTTGGCCGCGGCTACTTCACAGATGGCTTATACATTAAGTTCAATTTTAGATGACTCGTTCGACCATTTCGACTGATAAAATGCCACATCACAAGTGCAGTTTTGCATAGGCTTTAGACTTTGCATATCCCCACAGGAAAAAGTCGATGTGATATCACACGATCTTGGTGGTCAATTGGGCCGCCCAAAACGTGAAATTATCTACTCACTGAAGGGTTCACAAAATAAATCCCTTTAAGGGTACGTTCTCACTGGCATCGATTTTAATATATATGATATGAACCGATGATTCCACCGGAAATGGTAGTTCTTGAGCTCTAAAGTTGCTTTCCATAGTAAATGCGCCAATTTTGCTTGTTTACATACCCATTGGGCCAAAAATGGGCCTCATCGCTGAACAAAATTTGGCTAGAAAATCTCGAATCTTTTTCGAATTTTTCAAGGAATAGAGCGAAGCGATGTCGCTTGTGAAGGTCGAGCGGTTTCAGTTCTTGTGCAAGTCACATTTTGTACGCTTTCCATTTAGGAACTCGACGTAAAATGTAGCTGCTATATTTTTTCAGTGCGTTCTGACGTGGTCTATTCGCTCGAATATAATGAATGCTGACTATCAAGTTTTTAATTCCTACTACTTAAGCTGCCCTTCCAGTTACTTTATAAACATATGTTACATCGGTACATACCTATACATATACAAACATACTCAATAGAAGTAGTTACTACTTGCTGCACATAGTTAACGACGGTACTATACCACACACAAGACCCACCATCGTAGCAGATGTCGCATGAAACATATCCAAAAGCAAGCCCAACAAAAGTTTTAACTTTGAACTCGAAGTACAACTAACCATAAAAGTTTTAAATTAGAAAACAAAAACAAAAACAAAAATTAAAATGAACTACCACATTAATTTGTACCCATTGCAGATTCCTTTATAAAGTGGTTCAAGAACTTTAACATATCCAAACTCATATGTTTGTATGTACTACAAGTATATATAACGAAGGCAACCTAGAACAACTTAGCATGTTAAAAACGTGTATTTGTTGCAACAAAATCAAAATTATTATACATATAAATCATAAACAAATATTTTAAATATTTTCTACACACACACACCCTTTAACCCCTTTTTAACTGGAAAATTGTTACTGCAAGTTAATTTGGATGTGGAAAGAGTAAGATATTAAAAAGTAAAAGGCACATTGAAGATGTGACAGCAGAGGAACAAAAACAACAAAAATAAGAAAAAACATATTTTTCTGCTTAGTATCTCTTTATATTATGCACCAATAAAAATTAAAAATAAATTGATATTGAAAAAATATTGCTGCTAACTCTTCAATGTGCCTTAAGAGCTTCGGTCAGTCTAGAGTGAAGTCAACAATTTATTCAGGGTTCAGGAAAAGCGTCGAATGTTTCTTTTTCAGGCTTCATTAATAATTTACTTAATATACATATTATAACAGTATTTTCAATAAGAGCGCTACAAAAGAAAAAAAACGGATTGGGATATCAACGAAATTCTTTATAACTATGAAAGTGCATTTGCTGCCATTATGTATGGAAATAGATTCCTTTTGCATGGCCACCACGGACAAGCGTGAGTAGTCCAGACGCTGAACCCAATTTACGACGGTTTTCAAACATAAATCGGCCGATACTGCTGCAATTTCACGTTCGATATTCGTACGAAGTTCATCAATCGTCGCTGGCTTGTTGGCATAGATAGTAGACTTAACGTAGCTCAACAGGTAATAGCCTAACGGCGTCACATCGCACGATCGATTCGACCAATGGACTGGGCCACTTTCATCAAACTTTTTTTTCAATAAATCTATTACGACATCCGCTATAGTGCCGTCTTATTGGAACCCCATATTGTCCAAGGCCATATCAACCAAAATCCGGATAATTTTCAAGTTGTTGCTCAGCCCAAATGAACGAACATACAACGATTCCGAATTTCGGAAGTAAATTTTAATAATTTTGACTCGTTGTAATTTGTAGCGTTCCAATTGAAAATATATATACAAAAAAAAATATATATATAGTATATGTATATTATTTTACGTGCCTAAGTTGACTTACGTGAACCCTTGAGTGATGAATATGAATCCTAAATAAACTCTAACTTAAGTAAAAAAAAAAAAAATTATATTTTTTGAAAATCTGAGTCTGGCCTAACCTCTTACAAGCAAAATTTGTTATATGACTTCTTCTATATTATTATATATTCTACTATTAATTAATTTTGTTTTTGCAATTAAAAAAATTCTTTTACAAAATTCGCAACTGCTCAATTTTGCTCAACACACAAAACAATCGTGTAGTAATTTGCTCATAACGCTCACGTACGTTTCATGAATGAGCTCTAACGGATTTTGTACTTACGCTCTAGTGTGATTGTAATATTATATACTTTTTTTTTTCAAAATTAAAAGACTTACTATTCTAATAAATTTACGAAATTAACTAATTTTTAAGAAAGGAAAAAGAAATGAGATTTTAATACATAAAATAAAGAAGCTTGCTTACATGCTGTCTATGGAAGAAATTCTCTTTTTTTTTAGCTTAAATACTATTCTAGACTTTGAAACAAATTTGACATTTTTGTATGCAAGTTTACACACACATACCTATACACATATTCATAATAAAAATCAATTATAGACTAATATTTATTAGCAAGACACTGTAAATATGTATATGTAACCCAGAAACAACAAATATACATGGTGTGTAGACGTGCATACACGATTGTAATTTGAACATGAATAACTGTGAAATCTTTATAAGAACAATAAACAATTTATTGCATAATTAATATTTATTAAAAATTGTTAGTGTGTGAGAAAAACAGAAAATAGTTTTAGCATAAGTTTAAAGGAAAATAATGTTTTATTTCAGTAAATGAATTACTAATACTTATATAAAATTGCCATTTACTCGTACAGTATTTATTAGAAAATTAGTCAAATATGGCAACTACATAAATAATTATTATATTTACATAAATGATACTAACTAACTACATACATACATATGTACTCGTATTTGTACTTGAGAAATGCAAAAACTGCAAAAATAATTATAAAAACATAACTGCAGAAATAAAAATAATAATAAATAAATAAATTTAACTTAAAAAAAATATGTATTTAAAACGAAGTTATATAAGAAACATACATACATATAAACAAATACTCAAAATTGCATATGCTGTGGTTACTAATAAAATATTTGGTGGATGCGAACAATGGGCAAGTTTTGCCATAAATGCTTTTTTAATAAAAAATAAACATAAAAAATACAAACAAATAATTCTAGTAATATGTAGTGATGAGGACAGTGTTTTTCGTGCAAATCTTTTTGAGAAATCATTGAATATTTACAATAATATAAAAGAAAACAGTAAAAATTCGTAAAAGGCAACAACAACAATTCTATAACAAATTTAATCTGTATATTCAAAAAATATCTAATATTCTCTGTATTTTTAGTAAACAAAAAGATAAATGATAAATATATAGACAACAATTATTTCCAAACATTTTATGCGTTAACTTTATTTGGTGTTGGAAGGGTATTAGATTGATAAACAAATATTCCACTGCAACCTAAAGACCATTGTGCTCTTAAAATAGGAATTAGGAAATTAGACGACGACCGTTAATGGTTCTTCCAATGGGCAACATACACATATCTTTAATGTCGTCCTTTGTACTTGGCAGCAAAATGGGAGGTGCAGAGAGCGCGAAGTTTAGTTCATTACCGCTATTAGTTCGTGTTTGACAGATTTGACGTCATGAACGATACGAAATGTTTGCATACCATCAAACGATCAAAAGTGATCCGCGCTGAAAATAAATTTATTTAAAACAAATTGTATATTCAATACAAATCATAATTTTCGCTTTAAAAAAAAAACGCATGCCAACGTTTTAATAATTTTTCCGCACACTTGTGATAGGCCTCGGCAATGATCTTCAGTGTCTTCAGTTAATTTAGGTTTTTTCGGTGTACAAATAGCAGCCAAACCCTCACCAATTAATATATGGAGAGAAAACTTTACACGAATATGAAAATCTAAGAAACAAATAAACAAGTTTCTTTGGACACGTTTGATTGCACGAATTCTGATCCCACACACATGGAGAGCATTATAACTGCCGATGGGACAGACATGTGTTTATGAGTTCCAAGTCAACCGATGATTGTCGATGAATGGAGGAAAAGAAAACAACGCCAAAGCCGACCAAAATCAAGGTGATCTTCATTGTTTTTTTCGATATTCGCGGTTTGGTGCATCATGAATGTTTGTAGGAGAGACAGATGGACAATAGGGAGTTGTGAAAGAATAATGCATGCATTTTACACGATAATAATGCACCATCGCAACAATTGCGGCCGAATTTAAAGCCAGAAACGCAATAAATACCATCGATCAACTACCGTATTCACCAGATTTGGCAAACTGAAATTGCCACTCCCTTTGCAACCAATTTTTAGTCGATCGAAGAGATAAAACAAAATTCGTTGAAGGAGCTAAAAGCCATCCCATTTTCATTTCGAGGCCTGGAAAAATCGTTGGCATAAGTGTATACATTTATTTGCAATTTTCGAGTACCTTTTTGTCACAATGTATATCTATGTTGCCAGTTCTAAATAAACGTAAAATTGAAATTCTGGTCCTTTCCGAAGCCATCAACGAATATTCCCATAATACGGCATAGTAGAGCTCTATGCTAGTTTTGCCTTTCTCCTAGTAGTCGATGATACGGTAGACTTTTCTACCTTCGATGCAGTTTCGATTAGTATAGTCCACTGTTTCGACAGTTTCTCCTTTTTGTGCGTTCCTTATAGATGCAAGTAGGTATCGCTGTATGTTATAAAACAACATTCTTGCCTTTCGGTAGTGCTTGTCTGGAGCACTAGTGACTACGCCGACAGCTTTCTCATGTCCAATATGTCATTATTTCATGCTGTATACGATCAACTTAGTCCTAAGACAATAGCTCATCTCGCGCTTTTTCATTCAAGGGCTATCTTTACACAACCATGCACTTCTGCCATGTGATCCTCCGTGGTAGCCGATTTAGGGGCACTTCAACGTGGCTCCTGAAAAAACGACTTTCTGTCTCGACAAATTTATGTTCTTTATCAGAAGAGAAGTAATATAACATATATTATATACATATATTACAGCATCTTTACGATTCTACTTCCAAAAACAAGAATAAGACCGATACTGCATTTTTATACTCTGAACAGTGTATATTCAGTTTGACACGAAGCTTTTAATACTTAGAACAAAACGTTGGAGACTCTATAAAATATATGTAAATGATCAGTACGACGAGCTGGGTCGATTTAAACTTGTCTCTCTGCGTGTCTGTATATACCCGAACTAGTAACTCAGTTTTAGAGATATCGATCTGAAATTTCGCACTCGTACTTTTCTCACAAATAAGCTGTTTCTTTGATGGAACCACCCATATCGGGCATACACCTCTATAAATTAAGCGATCGGAATCAACTGCTTCTATGAAGTACTTCTGTCATTTAGCGAGATACCTTTTATCATTTGTGCAATCTTCGAAAAAATTGTTCAGATCCAATCAGTATAACATACTCATCTAGTTGTGTGCAAACTGGAACTTTTTCCGTAATTCACCGTAACTTAAAAACAATATTTTAAACTTTGGTTAGCAATAGAACTTACTCCGCTTCTAATTTGCACACTTTATAGCTATAAAAGCTTCCAATACTTCATATAAAATCCTTTCAGTTAAAATAATATTTTACTAGTCATAAAATGAAATATTTCCAATCGACTACACATAGAGAAAATTTATTTGTAGCATTTTTAACGTACGATTTTCTTGCTTAAAAAAAAAACAGAAATCCATTTTTATAAAAATAATTCGCGATTATATTTAATACGATTTTATCCCAACTGCACACACAGAAGTTAATGACCATGTTTAGTCTTGTACGTTCCAAATCGTTGGGCAATGTTGCCAAAACTATAAACCGCATACTGCCGCAGATCCGTATGTACACCTCGCCAATGGTAAATCAGACGCTCCAGTTGCAACAAACAGAGATATGTGCAGACCCGCCTACGCGTGGCCTAATTTTGGGTGTCTACGCCGATGAGGAGAACAAATACGACACTGGCATCTTAACACCGTCTGCCTGGCGCTACAATGTGCAGAAAACTGGCGGCCGTATGTTGGATGTGCTGCGCAAATCGGGCCCTATGCCTAAGCGCGGCGAAACGCGTATTTTATTTGCAATCGAACCGGAGAAGGTACCCTACTACTCGGCTGTTGCTATTGTGGGTTTAGGTAAGGAATGTTTAGGTTATAATTCATACGAAGTGGTTGACGAACAAAAGGAAGCGATACGAAGATCGGTGGCAAATGCTTGTATGGAGCTGGCTTATCTTGACACCTATAGCATTGAAATTGAAAATTGTGGTCACGCCGAATCGGCTGCCGAGGGTGCTGCACTGGGCATATGGGCGTATCAGGAGTTAAAGGATCCTAAGAAACGCATTAGCATACCCACCATCGATTTGTACACGCACAAAGATGAAATTTGTGATATTGAAGGTTGGCGAATTGGTTTGCAAAAGGCGGCGGCACAAAATCTTACTAGGCAACTGCAGGAAATGCCTTCCAATATGCTTACACCCACCGCTTTTGCACAGACTGTAGTCGAAGTGCTTTGTAAGTCGGGTGTAAATGTCGAGGTGAAAGTGGAAGGTTGGGCGGTGTCACAGTCAATGCACGCTTTCTTGTCGGTAGGTAAGGCTTCTTGTGAGCCACCAATTTTTCTAGAGCTGAGCTACTACGGCACATCGGCCGAGGAGCGTCCAATAGTTTTGGTGGGGCAAGGCATCACCTATGACAGCGGTGGTCTTTGCTTAAAGGAGTTACAGGAACTAGTGCATATGCGTGGCGATATGACTGGCGCGGCCGTAGTAGTGGCTGCTTGTAGAGCGATTGCGGGTTTACGTTTACCGGTAAGTAATGCTCGATCACTAATTGTACTTTTGTATAAAATTTTGGTAATGCCAGGTGAATATACGAGGTCTGATACCATTATGTGAAAATGTAATTGGTTGCAACTCCTTCCGTCCCTGCGATTGCACTAAAACTATGAATGGAAAATATATCGAAATTCAGGGTACAAATCATGAGGATGTGCTAGTGTTAGCCGATGCGCTTTTGTACGCACAAAATTTTTGCCCCAARTTTATTGTGGATATTGGTACAACTTCGGGAATGATGCGTAACGCTTTGGATGAAGCTGCTTGYGGCGTCTTCACTAACTCGGAAATTCTCTGGCAACAAATCAAACATGCCAGCATGCATACTGGTGACCGAGTGTGGCGTTTTCCCTTGTGGGAGTACTATTCGAAGTGTGTAAGAGCGGGCGGAGCGACCGATGTGCAAAATTATGGTATTGCTCGTGGTGGACGTCCATGCAAAGCAGCTGCTTTCTTGAGAGAATTTGTACCGTGTGGACAATGGATACATATCGTAAGATAATCGCATAATTAAATAAGACTTTAGTATATATCTAAATTTTTCAGGATGTCACTAATGTCATGGTAACCAATGGTAAAACTTTTGAGTACATACGCAAAGGTATGGCGGGCAGGCCCACACGCACATTGATTGAATTTATAGCGCAGACAATCTGTAAGGATACGGAACCAAAATTGAAGCAAAAAAAGTAGGTGATCGTGAGACTACGAAAGCGCGGCAAGCTTCTTGAGCTATATCGTTTCGTTAAACAATGCCACTTCTGTCAGAGACTTAGCCATCCAATACCATTATCATATAATTTATATTCAAAGAAAGCAATTTTGTTATAGAAATGGTAACATACATTGTAATACGATATGTGTTGTAAAACATAAGGAACTGTCTTTTTATTAATACAGATTCTAGAAAGTATTCTAAAATACATTACACTTAAGGATAACTAAAGGATTAAATTCATTGTCACTTACCACGGGGGCGATCATTGCTTTAAACCTATCGGCGAAACGATTTTATTCGGTTAAGGGGTTACATGGGTTTTCTCGGGTAAAAAGCAGCCTTTCTTCAACAATGAATCAATGAAAATTGGATTTTTGGCAGACATTTTTCCAAAAAATAAATGAGAAATTCAGCGAAAATTTCGGGACATTTTTTTCGAATAGTTGTAATCGAAAAAGATTCTTCGTCCAAGTCTTTAAGAATTCTATCTCAAAGACCTTTCATGAAGATCGATTCAGTAGTTCTCGAGAAATGTTGCAAACCGACTTCAAAAACACAGTTTCGAAAAAAAAACGCGTTTAAAGACGGCGCAGTTAGCCTAGCTGGCCTCGAGCACACAAGTTCTCAAGGCAGGTTCTCCGAAAGAGGACAATATTTTAGAGGTGTTATAGAACTTAATAATAAAATAAAAAAACAAATTTTTTGAAACCCGTAAATCCATATAACCCCTTAAAGTTTACATACTATACATATTCAAATTATTGCTGATCTTGCAGTTTGAGTAGTTTTCGAGTGCCATCGTTAAAAACCATCTTTCTCGATTGAGTTTCGTTAACAACCTTCTAACAAACATAGAAACATACATACATTTGTAGTAGACTTTTAAACGTAAAATGTAGGACTGGTTTTAAATATAAGAAAGAAGTAGCACATGATTAGAAGGGAGAGCGTTAGCGAAGGTCTGCTTCCACGACATTCGGGTCTGAGTAACAGTAAAGGACCGGGATTTTATCCAACCAAGAACTACATTGCTCGAAATTACTTAAGGGATGTTTTCGACAGCTGCAACAACAACGTAGTGAAACTGAAGTCGTAATACTCCCAAAGATCGTTTGAATAGCTATAATAAACCCTACATTGTATTGAGCGAGGGATTATCAGCTTTGGGGAAGGTATGGACTGATGTTTTCTGTATGAGTGCGAGGTCATTAAATATATTTTATAAATAAATCTTACTGAGACGTTCCATTATAAAGGGTTACGATCAACTGCAGCGAAATTCAGTGAGTTTTGCTAATTTTACCTCACACTTAATACTTGAGAACACTAAGTGTGCATGTAATAAGATTCCAACTTATTTTTCGATCGATTGGTGGTTGGTTACAATGTTTTTACGAGTACAAATGAAGGAATGTGCACAATTTCTTAGTAGCTCAATTTATGGATCATAAAGTCAAGCTGTGACACTTTTAAAGCTTCGTTTTCAAACCTAAAATTGTGGAAACAGAACTTTTCCCAAGGATTTCAAGCTTATCTTGTCAAATTTTGCACTTCCAACTTTAAAAAGAAATTTTAGGTTTGGGTTGAAATTTTATAAGCTGCACGCAGTCGCGAATACAGTAGCATACCTAGGTCATCCAGCACACTTTTCGCTTACAACGACCCCTTTACATACAAATGTATTTCTATTTGAAACGTTGTAATACTTTACCAGCCAGTAACCCGAAATATTTCCAATCGACTATACATAGAGAAAATTTATTTGTAGAATTTTTTTAAATAAAATTTTCTTGCTTAAAAATATATGTAAATCTATTTAATAAAAATATTCGCGATTATTTTTAATAGAATTTTTTTTTATCTGTATACTCAAGCCGATCACAATGTTTGGTCTACTGCGTCCCAAATCATTCGGCAATGTATTTAAATCAGTTAGCCGCATCCTGCCGCAGCTACGTACGTACGTCTCACCGGCTATAAATCAATTGTTGCAATTGCAACAAACCGAAATATGTGCCGATCCACCGTCACGTGGTTTAATATTGGGCGTCTATGCCGACGAGGACGATAAGACGGATGCGGGTGTCTTGACGCCGTCTGCTTGGCGGTATAATGTACAAAAGACAGCTGGCCGTCTATTGGAGGTATTGCGCATGTCGGGACCGATGCCGAAGCGTGGTGAAGCGCGTATTTTATTTGCTGTTGAACCAGACAAAGTACCCTACTACTCAGCTGTGGCCGTTGTGGGTTTAGGTAAGGAGTGTTTAGGCTATAATTCATATGAAGTGCTCGATGAACAAAAGGAGGCGATACGTAGATCTGTGGCCAAAGCGGCTATGGAGTTAGCGTATCTTGATACCGAAAAGATTGAAGTTGAGAATTGTGGTCATGCCGAATCGGCTGCCGAGGGTGCTGCTCTAGGTATATGGGCCTATCAAGAACTAAGAGAAATCAAGCGTCGTATAGTCGTTCCGGCAATCGATTTATACACGCACAAAGATGAGCTTTGCGATATTGAAGGCTGGCGAATCGGTTTGCAAAAGGCAGCTGCACAAAATCTAACTCGACAGTTACAAGAAATGCCGTCTAACTTACTCACGCCCACCGCATTTGCACAAACAGTTGTCGAGGTCCTATGTAAGTCGGGTGTAAATGTCGAGGTGAAGGTGGAGGGCTGGGCCGAATCTCAATCTATGCACGCTTTCTTATCGGTGGGTAAGGCCTCTTGTGAGCCACCAATTTTTCTGGAGCTGAGCTACTACGGCACATCGGCCGAGGAGCGTCCAATAGTTTTGGTGGGGCAAGGTATCACTTATGATTGTGGTGGTCTCTGTTTGAAGAAACTACAGGAATTAGTTCATATGCGTGGCGACATGACGGGTGCGGCTGTGGTAGTGGCTGCATGTAGAGCCATTGCAGGTTTACGTTTACCGGTAAGCAGAAGTCTGTAATTACCTTAATTTTGACGAGACCATGAATTTTGTTTATTGTTTTTGTTGTTAATAGGTAAACATACGTGGTTTAATTCCACTTTGCGAAAACGTTATGGGCTGCAATTCGTTCCGACCCGGTGATATTACCAAAGCCATGAATGGCAAACATATCAAAGTTCAGGGTACAGATCATGAGGATGTGCTAGTGTTAGCCGATGCGCTTTTGTACGCACAAAATTTTTGCCCCAAWTTTATTGTGGATATTGGTACAACTTCGGGAATGATGCGTAACGCTTTGGATGAAGCTGCTTGYGGCGTCTTCACTAACTCGGAAATTCTCTGGCAACAAATCAAACATGCCAGCATGCATACTGGTGACCGAGTGTGGCGTTTTCCATTATGGAATTTCTATACTAAGCAAGTAACATCAGGTGGGTCAAGCGACGTGCAGAACTATGGAATGGGACGTGGTGGACGTCCATGTAAAGCGGCTGCTTTCCTGAGAGAGTTTGTGCCATGTGGTCAATGGATGCATATCGTAAGAACTTATGGGTACTAATTACTTTTTTTAGTCACTATACACATTTCTCATACAATTTCAGGATGCCACTAACGTCATGGTGACCAATGGCAAAGCTTTCGAGTATATACGCAAAGGTATGGCAGGCAGGCCCACACGCACTTTGATAGAGTTCATAGCACAGACCATATGTAAAGATACAGCGCCTAAATTGGGCGTCAAAAAGTAGGTGACATCAAGACTAAGCAGTGAAGACGGACTGAGAACGGATGAGTGATTGTATATTATTTTTCAAAAATTGATGTGTGTATTGTAACGCGTATTCGTACCGTAATTCGTAAATTGCAAATGCAAATTAACTGTTCAAATATGTCTGCTAATAATAACTTTTAGTGAATAAATATAGGGCAAGGCCCCGAATATATTTTGTATAAAAGATATTGAACAATGGAGTGTTTTTAATATTATTATTTTTCAAATTCAAAATCATACTCAAATAAAAATCGAAGGAATAGGATTTTTGATAGTATTGTAATTTCGATTTTTTAAGCAACTCGAAAGTGCAAATTTTATTAAGAAACTTTTGTAAAACTATTTTGTCAAAAATAAAAAGTTTGAATATTCATATTGTATTCATATATCTTTTTTTTTATCTTTTCGTATTCGGATTGGCGATAGAAAAATCTCTAGGAGATCGCTACAAAATCAAGGAAATTCAAAATTTTACAAAATGAATCGCTGATCTAAATATGCAGTATTTTTTTTATAGATTTATTAAAACTCTCTTCAAAAACGAACAAAGACGTTGTTTCTGACTTGCATGTAAATACAACAGCTTAAGTGAAACATAAAAATTATTTATAACTTGTTCATTGGGTAAAAAATATATTAAAAAGATAAATATTTATTTATATTAAATGAACATTTCGAGTAAAATGATTTGAGTTATTTCATATATAGTACATATAGCATAGCTACTATAAATCTGTGTATATAAATTATAAATGAAGATTCTTAAAAGCTAGAAAAATGTATTTTTTAGGTTATAACTAGTGTTTGCCTTACAAGATTGGCGGGTAAAAATTGGCTTGGGATGCGTATTATATTTCCTCTTTTTTTTACGAATTAATTACAATCTGTATCATCCATTTAAAGATACAGCGTGAGACAACACTGTGTTGATATCGATAGGCGGATAATTTTGCAACAATTTTACATTTGATGCAAAATCATTTTGAAGTATGAGTTCTCGTTGTATTCTGAAATTATTGAGGAAAAACAAAATTTGTTTATCTACAAATTCATCTAAATGTTAATAGCAACAATGAAATGTCAAATTGGGATTGGAAAAATGAAGTAATTGACAGTATAAAGCCATAAACGCTATGATAATAGTTGGTGTGGTGTGTAAATGTAATAGGCAAAAAATAACTTACAAAATCATTGAACAACATATTCTTATTAGGAATTCGAAACGGTGCTCGTCGGAGAAAACAGAATCCCATATGCGCACAACATCGGGTAATGGAAATTCTTGTGATAACAGCAAAGTTATCCATCTAAAATATAGTGTTGTAGGATAATCAGATAATTTCTGAAAGCAATTTTTAAATTAAAACTGTTATTAGTAAAATAATTACCTAAAACTATAGTATTGTGGATGCAGTTCTTGTTCTTTTAGTTTATTATAGACTTCAGGATCCTTTTCTTTAAGCATATTAGCTAGTTTTGCCATCATAAATTTTATACCGCCTTCAGAATCGTCGAGTGTTTTTATAAAAAAATCGCGTATTTCACTCATCAAAGCGGTAAAGCAGAAAAAACAATCGGCTTCAGCATATTCTAAGGGTTAGCAAAAACATTTATTTTTAAGTAACAAAAAGAAGACAAAACATTAAATAACACTCACTTCGGTATTCCAGATCAGGATCAGAAGCCATAATATAATATATTGGACCAACAATCTCATTCATGCCTTGGACATAGCCTTGTCCTGGATTTAGTTTTGCATAAAGGAAGAGAATGCGCTGCACTACTTCCCAATGTGCTTCCAGCCCTTCCTCCATTGCCACGTAATTTTCATTTGAACGCTTTGTTATAAGATTTATCTATAAGTTTGAAAAGTATTAGTCAAAACATACTGTGGTCACAACTACAATAAGAAATGATTTGAGTTTGCAATTACCTGCTACTTATAGTAAGTCAGGAAAGCATGACAAGATATAAACATGTTTTACGTTAGTTTTTTGTTTGTTCTTCACATAACACCTACATTCATATATAAATATATATCATAAATATATAACTTACCTTTGTAATTCCTAAGCCCTTGCGTTCTACATTTGCTGAGCTCAACATAGTAGGGACAACACGTTGATGCAATCTTCGTTCCCCTTTGCTATGCACCACAATGTCACAAGGGTATTCAGTTGCTTGTTGGAAAAACGATATATCTGGACATAAGCGTCGAACATCTTTGTCGATTTGCAAGAGGAATTCATTGTCTTGGAAGAATGTGTTCCAAGCGCTTTCAGGCCCCTCACTTAAAGGGTGATCATTAAGTCCAGTATTTGTATTATCTTGATTGTCGTTTCCATTCAGACCAGGTGGTAGTACTAATTCTTCTATGAATTGACGATATAATGCTCGTTTTTTGCTAAGCGTTTCAGTCCATGTGCTCCGTTTAGGTCCTAGGTAGCCGAGAAGTATTTTCCAACAAGTTGTCCTGAAACTACCAATGTCAGGTATTCCTATATATAAGAAATTTATTATTTCGTTTCTTAAATTATATATGTACATATTTAGTTTAAAGCTTACCATAAAAACAAAGGTTTCGCAGTGCATTTATGTCAATGTCGGGACCTTCTAGTGCTTCCTCAAATTCTTTAACACTTTTAGAATAAATTTAGTCAGTTTTACATCGGTTTGATAACAAATTTACATATATCTATGGTGCTTACCGTGCTTTAAACATTGACAATAAATTATGTTTTTATGTTTTTTAAAAAACTCTAAACTTTCACTTTTATTTCCTATAGGGGGAGGCGTTGTTTTGATGAGACGTTTTGTTATAATTCTTTACAGATTTTGCTCCAGGTGTCATAGCGCACAGCTGACGAATTAGGAACCAAAACATATAGTCCGCGAATTTCACTTAAAAGAAACATAGGAAATGTGGCCACATCAAAAATTCACATAAATTTAGAGGTCACCCTGTGGAGCAAATTTTCATAGACAATACCCTACAAGATCTTTAAGCGTAATTTGTGTATATCTCTATATAACCGTAATAATACTGCGCCCGCTACATTCCTCTGAATGGAAATACTTATTTTTACAATAATAAGAAACATTTCTTATAATAACTGTTTTAAAAGATTTGCAAGCTGTTATGTTTAAAATTAAGCAGCTGGCATTACCATATTGATAGGAATCAGCTGAGTAAGAAACATCATCAGGAAACGTGTCAGTTGATATTTGCAAGAAATTTATTATTTTATTTTAATTAGCACTTATCTTCTTAAATCATTCTGAAACACAAAAACCGAAATTAAAGCAATGAAAACACGCTTTAATACATATGATATAGTTTGTGGTGTCACCGAGTTGCAGAAGTAAGTTTTAGATAAACTTGTATGAATCATATATGTATGTATGTATTAATTTTCGTTGCTTGAAGCTTGGTTGGACAACGCGTAAATCAAATCTATGACATCGACAACAAAACATATTTGATACGATTTCAAGGAGGCGAAAGTAAAACAGTGCTCTTAATTGAGTCTGGCATACGATTTCACACAACAGCTTTTGAATGGCCAAAGAACGTCGCGCCTTCGGGCTTCAGTATGAAACTGAGAAAACATCTAAAAAACAAACGTTTGGAAAAGTTGGAACAACTAGGCATGGATCGCATAATTGATTTGCAATTTGGTACTGGCGAAGCTGCATACCATGTTATAGTTGAGCTTTATGATAGAGGCAATATTATACTCACTGACCATGAGCTTACAATTTTGTATATTCTGCGGCCACATTATGAAGGTGAAGAAGTACGATTTGCAGTTCGTGAAAAATATCCTTCAAATCGTGCGAAAGAACAAGCTGTTGACTTAACGGAGAATGATGTGCGCACTTTGATAGAAACCGCAAAACCCGGTGACAATTTGCGACGTTTGCTAATGCCGAAAGTGGATTTTGGACCGGCAGTGATAGATCATGTACTACATAAATATAAACTAGATAATTGTATAATTGAAAAGAAAGAAAATCCAAGTACGGCCGCAGAAGAAGAAACTACAACACAACAAGTTGAAAGTGGTGGTGGTGGAAAAAAATCGCGTAAGCAAAAGAAAAGGGAAAGCAAATCAATGAACATGCGGAATTTCGATATTAATACCGATTTAGCCACGTTGGTTCAAGCAATACAGGTAACATATTATATTATATATACAGTTTGAAATTTTTCTGTATGTATAATTTTTTTTAGGAAGCTACTCGGATCTTTGCTGAAGGCCGCTCGTCTGTGTCGAAAGGTTTTGTTATACAAAAACGGGAGGAGAAACCTGCAACTACCGTCGATGCCGCCAAAGAGGATTTTTATCAAAATATCGAGTATCATCCCTATCCGTTTGCACAGTTTGAAGGACAACCACGAGCAGAATTTGCAACATTCATGTTGGCTGTGGATGAGTTTTATTCTACACAGGAAGCGCAAAAAATCGACCTGAAAACTTTACAACAAGAACGAGAAGCTTTGAAAAAGTTGTCCAACGTTAAAAATGATCACGCAAAGCGTCTTGATAATTTAACCAAATCTCAAGAAGTTGATAAACAAAAAGCCGAACTTATAACCTGTAATCAAGAGTTAGTTGAACACGCAATAGCTGCTGTTCAATCGCTCATTGCATCACAAATGTCATGGCCGGACATTGAAAAAGTGGTCAAAGAGGCGCAAGCTGATGATGATCCCATAGCTGGGGCAATCACAAAACTGAAATTAGAAATTAATCATATTTCATTGCGACTCTCAGATCCTTATAAAAATGAGGAAGATGACGATAATAATGAGGACAGCACTGACGGTTTACCAACGCTAGTGGTCGATGTGGATTTGGCGCTATCAGCTTGGGCAAATGCAAGAAAGTATTACGATCTGAAACGCTACGCCGCGAAGAAAGAACAGAAAACAATCGATGCTTCAAACAAAGCCTTGAAATCAGCCGAACGCAAGACACAGCAAACATTAAAAGAAGTGCGCATAATATCCACAATTTCGAAGGCGCGCAAAGTCTACTGGTTTGAAAAGTTTTATTGGTTTATTAGCTCTGAAAATTATTTAGTCATTGGTGGCAGAGACGCACAACAAAACGAACTGATTGTGAAACGGTAAGTTCTTTTTATACTTTTTTTTTATTTAAATATATACTTACGTATAAATTGCGCTTGCTTGCAGTTACATGCGACCCACAGACATTTACGTGCACGCTGAAATTCAAGGTGCCTCAAGTGTTGTCATACGAAATCCAACCGGTGCTGAAGTGCCACCAAAGACATTATTAGAAGCTGGCACGATGGCTATATCATACAGTGTAGCTTGGGATGCCAAGGTGGTGACTAACGCGTACTGGGTGCGTAGCGATCAGGTCACTAAGACGGCGCCCTCTGGTGAATATCTAGGCACTGGCAGTTTCATGATACGTGGCAAGAAGAATTTTCTACCATCCTGTCACTTGATAATGGGTTTAAGTCTGCTATTTAAGTTGGAGGATAGTTTTGTAGAGCGACATCGTGGCGAGCGAAAATTGCGTACTTTCGAAGAGGAACAACACGCACTGGAGGAGCAAGAGCAGCGTTTGAAAGAGTTGGGGCTAAATGAAGATGTCGAAATAAATTTGGATGAAGAACTCGAACAGAATGAAAAATTGCAAGAAGATTTGAAAACAAAGCAATTGGAGACAGTCGATGAAAACGCTGAAGATACGGATTCATCAGAAGACTCAACCAACTTTCCAGATACTCAAGTAAAAATTGAACACGACACTGGACGCATAACTGTACGTACCGATTCTGTTGTGGAATCGACCACCGAGGATGCTGAACAAGCGAAAACCACCGGCAGAGCCGTTGTAAAGCAAGAGGAAGAAGAAGCAACCATAATACCGGCCGCGGCACCACGTAAAAAACAACAACAAAACGCTAAAAAGCGGAAAGAGGAAAAAGAACGTAAAACGCAACAAGAATTAAGGCAACAGCTACAAAATGCCGAAGAAAAAGACTCAAAAAATTCGAATATGAAGCGTGGACAGCGTGGTAAACTAAAGAAGATGAAAGCCAAATATAAGGATCAAGATGATGAGGAACGAGAACTGCGTATGAGGTTATTGAATTCGGCTGGCAAAGATAAAATTGATTTAGCTAAAAAGAAGGCCGAAGAAGAGCTGAACATGCAGAACACACAAAAGGAAAGGCGAAATTTTGCGCGCAAAGAAGAACCTTTCCAAGGTGCAGCCGAAGTGGATGACGATGATATGCCTGCCGGAGCCGATGTGGCCATGTTAGATGCGCTTACCGGACAGCCGCTTGAAGACGACGAATTATTATTTGTCATCCCAGTGGTGGCGCCATATCAAGCATTGCAAAATTACAAGTAAGAATTTGCCATATTTTACTAGTCTATAACATATTTTCAGAGAAGAGACGTTGCGAGCTTTTTCTTAGTCTTGGACTACCGGATCAGTGTAATGTTTTTCAGGCAATAGTGGTTAAGTTTTGTAGAGTAGAGAGTTTTGTAGATTGAATATGTCGGGGTATATTCTGAATAAGTAGGAGCTTAACCTGGAATAGTATCCAGAACGAAACTCCGCAAGGGTCACTCTCGTTTCTCGACGGCAGTGGGTGGTGGTTTGACTCCAAGTAAGCCATTCTCTGTAAGGGAGTCGGTGAAGGTGTTGTAATGGCGCCACTGTGAATGGCGGTCAGAGCTTGTCGTATGCTTGTTGAGCCTGAAGTCTGGTCGGCGTATTGTGATGTCGTCGACGTAGTTCAGGAGTGATCTTTTTACGCTCATAGAAAGCGGTTCCGCTGCAAGCAGGTGACTGAGAGTATGATATAGTGAAAGCATCCCAGCATGAACTGCTAACTAAAAACATCAAGCCACTGGCTGCTCCACTTGCCAGCCTTTCCAAGACCTAGGTTGAAACACGCGGCCTCTTTCCTTGGGCCTCCCAAGTGATATAACCGAAATTGACATTAGCCGTCTGAACAAATTTGTAATAGGCTCAAAATGCTTTGTCGATTTATGAGGGTCTTTATGATCATTATATGTACTTCGACCACTTAACCGAAATTAACCTATACTAAATGTATATAATACTTGCAGGTTTCGCGTCAAGCTCACACCTGGCACGGGTAAACGTGGACGTGCCGCTAAGACTGCCTTAACCATGTTCTCCAAGGATAAAAATTGCGGCACACGTGAAAAGGATTTGCTAAAAAGCATCAAAGAAGAAGCATTGGCGCGAAATATACCGGGCAAAGTCAAATTATCGGCACCACAATTGCAAAAATTCAAAAAGTAACGGGCAGATGAATGCCCGCAGTTGCTTGTACATAATTTTATGCTTAGGTAACTTCAGTGGCTTGCTGCACAATAAAAGCAATTTAAAAATAATTTCCATGATATTTAATGTTTGTTGATTTAATTAAATAGTATTATATGCTATTGATGTGCCGGTTTACAAGGAAATACCTATACAAATACAACTAAATTTATTTATTGCTGAATAAAAGATTGTTAACGGTAAATATGTATATATACCTATAAATATGTATTACTTTTATGTAATTTTGAGTACCTTAAACAGTACACAAGCACTGTGCAGTAAAATATCAAGTCGGCACAACAACAACGGCAAAATATCGAGACACATGCCAGAAGTGTACCTTCAACAAAGGTCACTGACAACTTATGAAGAATTTTATATAAAATTGGCATGTGAGGAATGAAGGCACAAGTGCCGATGACGGCCGCGATGATGGCAGTACTAGCTGTATATTTCACTTGAAAGTAGCCTCGCAACAACAACAGCAATTTGAAAGTAGCTCCACTGACGCAGACATCAACGTGTTTGTTGGTAATGAGCAAACAGCTGCTGGATCATGATTCCCCATTTTTACTTATTTTGTTGAATCAAGCAAATAAATTAATATAAGTTGCGTGTGGATTTGCCCACACATATGTACATGCACACATATGTATATACATACATGCGTGTAAAATCAAAACAGCCATATTAGCCTTAATATAATACCAATATTCATAAATCTGTGCACCCACACAAACACACAAACACAGACACACATTTTAATATTCATTACTGTAGCGAATGCGAAATAATATAAATTTGTTTGATTTTGCTCTTTCATTGCAAACATACGCACATACAAACATATAGAGATCATTTAATGTACGCCACATATTTACTCATAATATTGTACTGATTTTGCGCGATCTTTTCCAATTTCTCAAATTAAGTTATTTTTTCCTAAAATTCGCTCGCAATGAGTAAAATTGTTGAAATTTTGTTTACAAAATCTCATTTCGTTGCCGCTGTGTCGGTTGGTGCTGAAGGTGAGGCAGGCGTCTGGTCAGCGTTTTGTTTTTTGGCCAGTCACTAGTGAAATGAGCACAACATATAGACGTCCTGCATTTTGGCGCGTGCCGGATTATATACACGACGAGGAGATCTTCGAACGTTACGCCGGTGCCGGTGGTCGTAGGAAAAGTTCACTCATCTCCAGTACCAGTCGTCGGAATAGTGTTAAAAAGCATGTGCATTTCAAAGATGATCCGCCCACGGTGAATTCAACGTTATCGGCAACAGTTCCAGTTTGGGCGCCCAAGGTGAGTTAACTGTTGCGCTTATTAACTACTATGCATATAATTCTTTACTGGGCTTGCTCTGCTGTGCCATAACCCAAATTCGTGTGTTTACCTATTGGGCGTCCAATAGCCGCGTCAGCCGCCACAATTTCATAACAAATCATCAGGGTCAATTTATCAGCAAGCCAAAGACCCTACATCCGTCTATTAATATGTATATTTCGTTTTTATATAGACATATGTATGTATATATATACTTACATATACATATGCGTTAAGTTGTCGTGTGGTTTTGTTGTTATAATTGTATGTTTTGTTCTTCTCTGAAAATTTCGGTTAGTAATCCTTACGAAATATTTAAATTTAAAAAGTGCAAAGACCTTAACAATTTCAAATAATAGACAACTGGACTTTTATGCACACGATATAAATAAATAAGTTATTCATCCATATATGTATATGTATGTATGTATGTATAAAAAATATAAACTAAAAATTTTAAAATAGCACAGCTAATTATGCGGCGCTATTTATGGCTTTCAGTTTATTGATAATTTCCAGTGGTCTGCTAGTAACAAGTTGATTTTTATTGAATTATTAGCCTAAGCACGCGGCTGTGCTCACTCTTTCTTGTCAAGGATATCAATAAACGTGATAACAATATCATTGGATTGGTTAAATTGGCAATCTACAGTACTTCTTGGGATGGCCTTCAGCTTTTTCAGCGAATTCTGTTTTATCTCTTCGATCGATTGAAAACGGGTTCTACGGAGCGGCAATTTCAGTTTGAGGAGCAAGCAAAAATCACACGGCGCCAAATTTGGTGAATACCGTGGTTGATCGATGGTACTGATTACGTTTTTGGCTTTAAAATTGATCACCATCGTGGCTCGTGTAAAATCCATATATTGTTCCTCCACAATTCCTGCCGTTTTCGATGGACGCCTCAATTCGACCTCTTTACTGACCGTCGGTCCCTCCGGCATTGTGATTATTGATTGCATTATTGTGCACCAAACCACAAGTATCGAAAAAAATAAACATTACCTTAATTTTTGAGCGGCTTTGGCTTTTTGTTTCGGCTCTTTTACCTTCCATTCCCATGATTGTTGACTTGTTTGCATTCAAACTCATAAACCCATGTCTCATTAGCAGTTATGCTCTCCATGAATGTGGGATCGGATTTCGCAGGTTCAAGCATGTCAAAAGAGATCTTTTTCGGTACATTTTTTGAAAAAAAAAAAAAAAATCAGCTTTATCGGGACGAGTCGAGCAAGAACACGTTTCATATCCAAAATATCCATCAAAATAATTCGAACGGACTCCTGAGAGATGTGGAGCTCTCTCGCCAACTCTCTACCACTTGCCTACCGATTTTCATGCCCCATGTCCTTCAACTTTTTAATATTTTCATCAGTTGAAGAGGTCGAAGTTCGTTCAGAATAAGAGATATCTTCAACGATCTCTCAAATGTCATCGAAGGCTTTGTATCACTCGTAAGCTTGTGTCTTTGATAAAACTGAATCTGATTCCGCACACGAAATTTGGTTATAAATACAAAATTTGAGACAAATTCTTTGTTCGATAGTTTTATCCATTGTAAAAATCGCAGCACACTACTGAGGTGGAGCGACTTAAGGAGTTGCTATATACAAATTGGTTGACAGATCGCGATCATATTTGGCATACTAATTAAGGACGCTCTTACTAACTTAACAAAATACATACTTATTTACCCGGGGAATTTAATTAAAATTTCAGTGTGATTTTTTGTTCCATTGTATGTCCTTCTGCAGGTATAAAGGAATACCTGTAATCACATCATTCCGTGTTGCGGTTGGGACATATAACGAGAAAGTGTTTAATTTTTATATATGTACGAATATTTACTTACTAATTATAATACAAATGTATATCGAAAGATATATTTTTATATATCTATTTACCGATTTTTTCTTATTTGTTCAAAACGACGCTCTGAGTTTTGGAAATAGTACAAGTTATCAATAATGATTACCACAAAGGCAATGTAAAACATTGAGCTTGAACTTACAGTCCTTCGTAGTATATAAATGAAGCCTAAAAAAATTCCATATAATAAGCTATTGTCCTTTCGAAATAAATAAAAAATTGACAAATGGTATAAAAACGCGTTTTAAGATAAATTGTTTGAAGTTATTGAATCGAGCAGCTACACTTTAGAAGGCTGATACTCAAAAACTATTTGAGATATCTGACAAATAAGCAGCTTTTTGGCGTATATACAGACAGACGGACATGACTGAATCAACTCAGCTCGTCAGGTTGATCATTTATACATATCTTTTTATTGGGTCATCCAAGTAGAAGTATTTCTTTCAAGTTGTCATGTTATTTTTGTTCAGTGTTGTTTTGCATTTCATTATAATAAGACTTGCGCCTGCACAAAGTTTACAAATCGTTCAACTTTATCACGAAAATGCACGTTCTGTAAAGAATGTGTTTCGCGCGCTTCGCTCAACTTATAGTTAACGTAATCGGCCTACTGAGCGTAAGATTCGCAACTCCATCACCCATCTTGAGCCCCAACATTCATTATTGGAATATATTCGACCGAATAGACCACTACCAGCACGCATTTGAGAAAATGCCGTAATTGAGAATGCACACGAAGACCGTGGAGAGTCGATTCGGCGCCGTTCGATAGCATAAGAAATATAGCTTGTTCAAGAACTGTAGCTGATCGACCTTTCGATTTTCGATAACCAACTATTTGATGATTGAATATGAAACTCGTGACCTCTGCGATATTTGGGTTAAACAAGATGGCCCCACTTCCCACACTTCGCGTCAATCAATTTATAGAGAGAGCAATTACCATTCGAAATGCTTGAACGAGTTGTCGAAAATTGGACCCAACGGAAAGGCCATGTGAGAAGTAGTCGTGGTCAACAATTGAAAGAGACAATCTTCAAAAAATAAATAATTGGAGTTTATATGATTTTCATTTAAAAAAATGGGGTACCCCGAAATGGATCACCCTTTAGCTCCCAAACTGAAATGATCACAATCAAGATATACCCTTTTATTATAAAAAAAATTTAAGTATTAAGTTTCCTTACAGCCGAGATTGACCTTTTTCTTGTTTTTAATAGTGATCACTTGTGAGCAAGTAATGCTAACAGCCTAGTGTCTGATATACTCAGTAACTTGGTTTATTTCATTATTCTAGTGAAGATTGCAAATACTCTAGTATTAAACAAAATTATCTTTGGCACTCAAACTGCTCGTAAATATGGTACTCGTATTTGAATCACTTCGTAGTCAGTCACTTAGTGTAGCAATATATGTATGTACATATGTACATATGTTTGCTTCGTTGCTTAGTATAATAATATGTTATGTTTATATGTCTATATTAGCTGTGTATATTTTCTGGTTGATTAATAGCAATTAATTTTAAATCGTATTTTTTAACAGATTTGTTTTTATTTTTAATCCTGCGACAACATACAATTCCACTCAGTTTTAGTCCAAAAATAAATATGTACTTTGTTTTCTATTTTTTTACACAAAAAGTAAAGCCATTCAGCTCGGCGGATTTTGCGACTTTACGAGTGGCATGTTCGTTTGGCAAATAAAAAATGGCAAATTAGCGAGTTCTTTAAATTAAAATAAAAGCAGTGATTATACACACACCTGTGTTTATTTGTAGACGCATAAAAATAAATACCCACAGACGTGTGTATGTATGTATGTATGTGTGCCAATAAACGTGAGATAAACAATTGGCCAAAAGTAAATATAAAATGGGTTATTAGTCAGCTGAGTTGAATTCGAGAAGATTTAGGTCGCCGCGAATGCATCGGAATGCAAGTGGCATATTTGTGCATACATACATGTATTTTCATGTATATACATGCACATATTTGCATAAAACGCTGCCTTGCTTGAAGAAGTTTGCATTTGGGATTTGCAATCGAATTCGTGTTTTTGCCGATTGGCAGTTTTATCGTGTCGTTTCGCACTTGATTTAGTTTTTCTTCTTGTAATTTGTTTTTCATTTACAGTATTTATAGTTGCTTTACGTAGATGGCTTCTCAGCCACTAATTGCATTGTTGTTGGTCCAGTGGCACAGAAATATAAATAAACACAACTATATTTAATGGCAATAAAATTTGTTGAAAGTCTTTGCGTTTAGATATTGTATTGCATAACTGTACTTGTGCTTGCATATACATATGCATACTTTGACAGCATCGAATCAAATTGCCGAACAATCAGGAAAAAGACGATTTTCGACATGGTCCAGTGCACCATCGTACTTAACTCGGTTTGAAATTTGGTCTATACTATTTTCTAATTGGACCAAACTTTTACAGGGTAATTCCCTATGTATACATACTTACATACATGTACTATGTGCTGTCGTTAATAAGCGCAATGAGTACGTTAAGTATACGCCTTGTTGTACATTTTGGTTAACTAATATATAATACAATATGTAGTAGTTTCAATAAGTGTAAAATTTATATAGTAAAATAAAATGTTTGTATTCTTGAAGACTACATAAATATAGTGTGACAAAAAAGCACCCAGAAATCGTAATTAAATTATACGGGTAAACGATATTTCTATAAATGTAGTCGGTAGGAATGTCTTATGGTCAACATAATCGGCCTGCATATCATATTATACCCAATACCATCACCCATCTTGAGCCTCAGCATTCATTATTGGATAATATTCGATCGAATGCGGTACGCAAAGAAGAAAATATAGCAGCCGTAGCTTAGAGTATACACGAAGACCGTGGAGAGTCGATTCGACGTCGTTTGGAACGACTTGGCGTGTTTTACGTCGATATCGCGTACAAAATACAGCATGTGAAAGAACTGAGGCCACTCGACCTTCCCATGTGACATCGCTGCGCTCTATAGACTCTTGAAAAGTTTCAAGAAGACTCGAAGTTTCTGAGGCAAATATTGTTCAGCGATGAGATCCATTTCTGACTCAATTGAAGTGTAAAAAAGTAAAATTTGCACATTTTGGACGAAGAGCAAGCTGAAGAGATTCAAGAGCTGCCACGTCATGTAGGAAAAACCACGGTTTAGTTTGGGGGCCGGTGGAATCAACGATCCTTATATCTGCGTTATTCGTCACTTTGTGTTAAGTTAGCCAGGAATAGCAATATAAGGTACACTCAACGGAAATTATTTTGAAAAACAATAAAGCGATTTTCGATGATTGATATGTTAGTCTATTTCTTCTCTAATCCCGAAATATACAATGTCACAATCATATAAGCGTCTCTGTTCATCATCTAATTTGATCAACAATATTTTTCAATACGTATGTGGAAGTATTGAAATAGGTTTAAATAGACAATTTTTAATAGGTGTGTAGCAGTTAATTAAAAATATGAAAAAATTATGTTAAAAGGTAAGGCTTGTTCTCAAAATGGCATTTCACTAGGAAATAATGAATAAATTTCGCTTCTTAAGGACTCTTCGAATCACCCATTTGCAATATGATTCTTTATGCCATTTAAAAAAATACATTTGTTGCTCTTTAATCAATCCGCCCACTTGTGCGCATTCGATCAATTTCATTTTTGGCTTTTTCTGCAGAATTAAATTATTTATTTGACCCACTTTTAAGTTATTAAAATATTGCACAAGTGTGGACTGCTACAAAAAATTGGTGCACTGCAAAAGCAACAATCAAAAAAAAAGTATATAAAAAACGTTTAAATATTAATCTCGCTGAAAATTTATGTAATTACCAATATTTCATTAAGTAAAACGCCTTCAAGTACAGTGCGTGGCACATACATGTGGACACCTCCTTGCAGTGAGTCGCTCACCATCAAATGAGTAGATTTAATTAGCCTGCTGCGTGTAGTACACGTTTGTTTATTTAGGCTTTTTAAAAACGACCTTGAATTATACCTAAATTACGCATAAATTTGCCTGTATATATTTCAACATAAAATCCACTTTAGCACGGACATTGCGGCCAAATTATAGCAAACACTTTTCATTTCGAAATATTTATTTCTGAACTTTGTAATATAGTTGTTGGACATTTTATAAGTCCACAAATAAAATTTAACGACTTTCCACATAAATATTTTGCGCATGTTGTTTCTGTCGAAGTGAAATTACCCAACGTGATTTTTGAGTAATATGTAAAAATGTATGTATGTATTTATATTTGTAGAGCATTTCAAGCCCACGCTGGTGGTGTGTATTGTTGTTGTGTCGAGCTCTATTGTTTTTTGTTTGATATTTTTCCCAAAACATTGCAAACTTTGGCGTGCGCCAGACATTTTGTGCCTCCTCATGGGGTGTAACGGCTGCACCGTGTGCACACATCTTTACTTTACTAAAGATCATGTCGAATAAGTAGCTGCGGCCGGACCAGGAAATTAATTTGCACTTACCTGTGTAAACACATATGCACATAGACACTATTGTACAAAGTTTTACAGGGTGCACCAAAATTTTTTGGCGTCGTATAAATACTAAATATCTATGAGCAACTCATTTATAAGAGCGATCCGATAGGTTGGGTTAGGTTAGATGGCTGATCCCTCAAAGTGACGTGGGATAGCACTTAGACTGATATGTATCGTTCTTTACGAAGTCAAATTCAAAACTTCTACACTTGAAAATCAGCCATCGACTTAGTGATTTAAGCCTATCACAAAGCCGCTTAGGTTAGGTGCTCTGCTCTTGGCATTTGCTGCAGTCGTCCCGATCTGTCAGCCCCATCTTGCGGATGTGTATCGCCTCCAGACAGTGATCAGTTAGTATTTCCATCATGTTCCTACAGACGAGTGATAGAATGACTTTTGCAGTTTTGCACCCAGGTAAATCGTTCCATCGGCTTTTTATTTTCTTGACCACGCTTCTGTCGAGTTCGTCGAACAGACAATGCATGGGTTTCCCAATGTTGATTTTCAGATGTTAGCCGTACACTATTCTTGGCAATCTCGCCCACTATTTCATTTCCTTCGATACCTACGATACGAGGTTACCGCCTCGATAGCAGCTTGGCTGTGTACGGAAATGTTGACTGGGGAATCTGCTTAAGTGCTTTATTCCTATTTCCACAATTTCACTTGAATATCTAAAGTATGAGATTCGAGGTGTCTTAGCTTTGGTCTGACGGAACATTTGAACCTTCCGAGTAGCGGATGTAACTGACATGTGGTAAACTGTTTAATCTTCTCGCATGAATTCCAATCGGCCAGTGTTCAGTTAGAAATCCCAACCATTGAAAACTGAACTATGCTGAGGCGAAAATTAGACCTATTATGCTCTATCTTGAACTGAGTTTGCTGGGCTTGTCTGAATTTCACGAAGCTAACGGAGCTCCTATCCGTTCCCATTCTGAAGTTATTGAGACTGAAGTTTCTGCAATACCCAAACCAGTCTAACCAGGTATTAACTTCATGGCAGGAATAGGGAATTTAGACATCATTCACTAGTCTTTGGTCACACCCAGATCCGATAAGTACTTAGTAATAGAAAAAGAACAGTTAAGCTTCAATTTCTTTGGCTATTTAGAAATGAAATGGAGTTGCGCGGTCGCCTTTTTCACAGACGCAGTCTCCCTCATCCTCCATGAAACACCTCTTAAACTTATATAACAATCTAGCCCTCCTTCACTTTCACTGACCGGATTCAGGGTCGCATAAAAACGCTTAGAAATCTTTCGAATTGAGATTTAGAAAACGTATCTAAATATCTGGATCGGTTAATGAATAACACCGTTATTCAATGTTTACGAGTCGACATAACATATGGAACACCCTGTATATTGTAAAAACATATGAGTAAGTAAATATACTAAATATACAAATCTTATAAATTCGTTTATATGCTTATTCATATCCGTTTTAGTTTCTGCTTCGCATTTCATATTTTTTATTTTACGAATTTATTTGAGTTCCCATTTTTTATGATTTTATCGCCAAAAAAAAAAAAAAAAAAAAAAAAAAAAAAAAAAAAAAAAAAAAAAAAAAAAAAAAAAAAAAAAAAAAAAAAGAATACACAAAACTTAGCAAGTAAAATCTGTAACTGTGTATACAATGAAAATCCACAAAGTCCGTCGAAGGCAAAAAAATGTAAACAAAAGTCAAAGAAAGTACAGACAGGAGCGGGGTTAATCAAGCAGGGGTTTGATGTATGATCACAAAAACGTCGAAGAAAATAACACATAAAAGCATTTCGGCTTCCGCCGCAAGTTCGATGCGATGTTTGTTTGCCGCTTTTAAATTTAGTGCTTGAGCAACTTTCAGCGCGATCAAATCGTCTGCGAATTTTCAGTGTATAAACGTTTTGTTGCAACGTAGTCACAGTGCCACCGATCGTACCGAAGCAGAACGTTGTCGTTGTCTTGTCCCGCGCGACAATAGATCGCATATCGTATATTTGTCGTCGGCGTCATCATTGCTTTTCGATAAGCGATAAGACTTTGCCATTTACGGACCACTGGGCTGTATTGTGTTCGCGAGTTCACCAACGCGCTGTGATTTTTGTACGTTTTTTTAGAAGTCTTGACCGCAGTTGAGAAAAAGTCTCCAAAAAGTGTCCTTTGTGCGCCAGTTCATCGAGTGTTCATTGTTGTTTTTTAAACGTATATATTTGTCGTGCGCTTTTCGTGGCAGACAATGAGCCCGAAATTGCATGAATTCACTGTTGTGCTGCGACGTGATGGCCCCGAAACGCCCTGGGGTATACGTCTCGTCGGTGGCAATGATCTGGATACACCGCTCATCATAACCAGGGTAATCATAAGACATAACACACAAATGAACGCATTGCAAATAAAAATTCAGTGGAAATTTTTCTCTCATGCGATAATTATGTAACATGATCTTAAGATCACGATTTTGTTTAGTGTGTCGTTGCAACAAAAAGGGACGTGCATGTGCTTGCTACGCGATTCATTGAAAATAAATATATCAAGAAAATAAAATAAAAGAGACACAAGTATATATAAAATGAAGAACCTCGAATGCTTTGGCTGCCGATTGCCAAATTGTGGCTTGTGTCTTTGGCTGCCTTTATCATTGCCATTGCATTCTGCACACCGCAGCGATGTATGTGTTTCGTGGCAAACAAACAAAGAAATGTGAAATCAAAACAAGCTGCAAACAGTAAACAACAACAAGCAATAATATTTTTGTAAACTGCAAGAATTTACATAAATATGTATGTGTGTGTGTGTATGCAGCGTGAGGGGTGTTAAGGAGGAGCATTGTGGGAAAACGCTCGCAAGTTCAAAATAAATATGTTTGCGATTTCCCACTTTATTTCATTTAATTTTCTGTCTTAAGTACACAATAAAAACATATAAATGATCTTATGTGTCTTAATGTACAGACAAACATACATATTATTTGGCACCATTATTCAATTCCGAAGTAAATTGCGCGCATCGTTAATGCAGTGAGTTTTTTAATAACAAAAATTTGATTAATTTTGATGGGAAATTCAAAAACTTTTTATAAAGTAAATAAGCACTTCATAGAAGAGTTCAATTATGATGTCCAACAGAAAAAATTTTGTTCTTTTCTTTTAAGATGCATAGTGCAGATCGCTGATGACCTTACATTAACTAGTCTTGGGTGCACAGTTAGATCCGATAGGTAGTAATAAAAAAAGCAGCGATTTTAAACTTCTTTAACTCACTTGTTTGGGAATGAAAAGCTAGATAAGCTAGTTTAGGCCGCTAGAAAGGCCTTACTTTATAAAAAAATTGTTAATATCCTTCACAGAAAAAGGTTCCATAGAAGGACTTGATTTTGATCGGTCAGTGTCGGTCTTGTGGTGTTGCCTTGGAAAATAATCTATGCCAAAATATCTTGATGAATTTGTATGGCAGCTTTATGCTACAGTGGTCCGATTTTGGCGGTACCGACAAACGAGCAAACACTTGGTGAGAGAAGCACAAGTCCAAATTTTCTGATTGCTATCTTAAAGACTAAGGAATTAGTTCGCATATAAACAAACGGTAAGACACACAGACGGACGTACAGACTTCGTACAGGATATAAAAAGTTGATAGTTTTATATACATACAATATTACCGTGAACTTGAGTTAAAATTTCAGGTGATATCACCTATCACCTTATAGTTTCCGAGATCATGGTCTCCCGATTTGAAAAATACAGTTGCGATACAAACTCGTTGAAAGGTTTAAATGCCAAACTGACCTGTCCAAAAGCTTCGAGTTTACTAGAATATTTTTTCATTGTTCAACTAAGAGAACTCTTACTGAAAAGTGTACATTAAGCCATAAAAAGTTTTTCGATTTATTAAATGAAAAAAAAAAGCTATTTATAAGAGGCACAATCCTTTAAAAAAATCTTGGAAAATAATTACAGTCTACAAAGTGTTTTCCAAAATAAACACGACTTTAAAAAAAACACAGACAAACCGGTTTTTCGGCAAATCAATTTATTTTATTCAATACAGCTTTTTTCACGGTCCAAAAGCATGTCGAACGAGTGTTTTAGCTCGTTGGCCGGTATGGCCGCCAGTATGTCGGTGCAAGTCTTTTGAATGGCCTCTACGTCTGTATAACGCTTTTACGTCTGTATAACGCTGTAATGAAAAGGAAGAAGTCCTGGTACTATACCAGGTGAATACGCGGATGGTTAATGGTTAAAATGTGATTTTTGGTCAAATAATTGGTCACAAGCGTCTATCAATGAGAGAAATTTTTGGTCGTCAGTCAATTTGTGCGGAACAAACCGTGCACACGTCTTTCGTAAGCCCAAATGTTCGGTCAAAATGCGATAAATCGCAGTTTTGGAGATGTTTACTTCCATTTCCATGAATTTCAATAATAATTACGGCTGATTTTTAATGAATTCACACATAGTTTTGATGGAATTTCCGGTGACCACGGATTTTGATTGGTCCACATGTTGATCGTCATTTATGTCCTCACGACTTCTTTGAAAACTTTGAAACCACGTGCACTCTACTACGGGATAGACAATCATAGCCATAAACTTGTTTCATCAATAGAAACATTTCGGTAAAAGTTTACCAATTTTAAAACAAAATTAAATTTTGGCTACTTGTCGAAGCTCATTTTTGCACTGATTACACAAACATACTAACACTTAAAACGCAATGGCTTCACTTCCAATCAACGAAATGTCGTGAAATTTTCACTGAACAATCGATAAATATAGCAAATTCTAACGCCACTAGGGACGCTAGATTGAAAATGTCCTTTGGAAACCACCTTGTATATTATCAGCCTTATATTCAACATGGTAAATTAAGTGAAACGTCATGTGGTTTATATTTTAGTCATAAGCGAGCGAAAAGTAAGTGGTAATTTCGATACATTTATTTAGTACTGCTTCCTGTAATTTTTGAACTCAGTCTTTCCTTAAGTATTTATGAAATTGTTTGTATTAAAATGTATGTGGGAAGAAATTTATTTAAATTATTTCAAGAGAATATTTTCCAAAAGCTTTTCGATCATAGATATTTTACTACTAATTTTTTTAGTATCAGTAATAAATTTTTTCTAGACTAAGTGATAGTTTGGGCAAACAGTTTAGAGCTTTGTGTGAAAGTGGAAAATTAATAAAATCAGTTTTTGGAAAATATTTGCATAAATCAGAGTCAATTACACATGTTTGCGCGTTTCGCAATCTCAATCAATCGAAAAAAGATCGCAAAATCGAAGGCTGCGTCCTCGCTCTGCTTAATGAGCCCCAAAAAACACAATAATATTTCACATTTGACAAGATAGAAACATTTATGAGCGAATTTCGGTCACCATTAAATGTAATTTATGTGACGAAAGCAGACGTATTTGCGAAAATTGTTTATACAACATAATGCTAATAATTATGTATGTACGAGTATGTGTGTCTAAACAAGAGGATGTATATTTCACACCAAAAAAACGTCGAAAATGCATTGGATAATTATGTGCCAAAATGTAATAAAATGTTTACAATTAAGTAATCTGAGGGAAAATAAGTAAGACAGCAATAAATTCTGGTGCAACAGAACATTATGTTTTGAAGAATTAGATGGGTTTGAATATTTTCAGGCTTTTGCAAAAAATGTTATTATCGAGCGATATTATGAACATTTCGCCTTCTTGTGAACGATTGGCTGTGAGCAAGTTTTATCTCACCGCAGTGACTAAACACTCTCTAATAGATGCTAATTGTTGTATGAAAGGAGGCGATATGAAATTATTTAAGCGCCTCTCCTCTTCTTCCTCCCTCGGCGAAATTGGTGAATTGGCTGTGATTTATTTCAGCTGGATCAACTCGGTCAGATTCACGGCTGTTCTAGTGGTATCTTGTAATACCTTTCATCTACATATCTCAAATATTTTTTCCAAAATCAATCTACTCTACAGTGCCTACTAATAGAGGATATTAATGAATCTAATTCCAAATAGGAGAATGTATGAACCAATAACACTCAAGTTTTGTAGCGATACTCCTAAAATTATCTTAAGCGATTTTGAAATGATCTTGCTCTCGAACTGACAGAGGAGGATTGTACTAACTGTTAAAGAAATTCAAATATTTTTTTATTTAGTATGAAGTACTATCTATAACAACATCATTCAAATTTCCCCCACAACTTCTTTTGCAGGAACGAATTCGATGAACCCAATTTCGAGTATTCTTTCAACTATGTATGACATGAATAGCACTTTCAATATTGACTTCTAAAGCTTAAAGAGAGTCTGGTTAAAGACCAGTTACTTAAAATAACTCCATAAGAAGTAGTTTAATACTATTAAATCACAACTTCTTGGCGGCAATTTAATTTCAAATTTTCTTAAAATAATCGAATCTCTAAACATTTATCGCAATAATTTGATTATTGCACGTGCTCTGTGGAACGTATCCCAGTCTTGTTGGAACGAGATATTGTCAAGTTCAACTTCTTCTGATTGCGGCCATAGAAACTTGGTTATCATTGATCTATGCCGCTCTCCATTGACATAGTTTTTGAGTGAGAACAATTTTATACGGATGCAAGCCCAAATCCTTTACTTGAGTGGTTCTTTGCCTTTTTTGGCACTTGAACCTTATATGTATAAAGAAAATGTACGCTCGATATTTTCAACAATTCGACGAATAGCGAGGAGCGGTGGACGATTATTACGACCAAGAAATGACAAAAGCGCACGAGAAGTTGTAATTGGAGAACGACTATTTTGATAACAAAATTTAATATTTTGTAAACGATGTTCTTGTGTATATCTTTCCTTGATGGAATTGTAAACTTTACAGAATACGAAGACATAACTTACAGATGACATGAATGGCGGAAACGACATAATATCATACCTGTTGGAAAACCCGGTATATGGTGAAGTACACCAGAAGAGCAATAATCATTTATTGGAATTACAAGTTTTACTTGAATTAGAGAAGGCTTCACTGCATTAATCTATTTTTCATATGAAACCTAATAATAATCAAAGAAAAGTCTCACCCAACTACATTAAGTCTTTATTTTAGATACATATATCTAATACATATTTTATTTTTGGTATTCAATTTAACAATACGTGGGGATTTATATTACATACATTTTGAGGATATTTCAATGAAAATCGCCAGATTTGGTTTTATTGATTTTCTTTTTTTTTTTTTGGGTCCAAAACAGAAATATGCGCTCGGCGGAATGCATATTTGGCTATTGAAGCCATATTGAATTTCTGAAGAAAAAGTGACCAGCATGACCTATGACATGTGTATAAAGATTTGCATGATTTCTGCAAAAAGAAGTTTTTCGTGTAAAAAGCTTGATATTATAATATTTCTACTACAGCTGATTTTCAGGCGCTCCTCTCAAAAATGACATTTTGCGGTGACCACTATATCTTTGAACTGGATCCTTTATAATTGAAAAATCTAACAGACTTCGTTAAAGTAATGCTAAATCTAATAATTAATCGGAAGAACACGCAAAATAAAACTTTTTGACAAAAGGGCGGTTTCACAAAAAGATCGATTTTTGACCAATTTTCGGCCTTAAATTGTTTATAAAAAAATATTGATTGGTGAAAAAAAATCTTCGTTGAATTAGTATAAAATATATATTAAGAAGCTCGTGTTGAGACTACTCGGCTTAGTCGTTTTCGTGTAATTTTGGACACCGACTTTAAAAACACCATTTGAGAAAAACGAATTTTCAAATTTGAGTGTATCTTCAAAAATATTCAACGGAACGATATGAAATCATATGTGTGTATTTTTAAGTATAATATATGTACATATATTAAGAAAATAAAATAAAAAAATTGATTTTCTTTTTAAATTCTAACTGTATGTAACCCCATAAAAATTACAATTTTCATCAAGTCAAAAGTTAAATTAAAATTATATTTTTTTATCCAACAGGTTCAAGTCGGCAGTCCCGCCTACGGAGAGGTGCTGCGCGGCGACATTATCGCCAAGATACGTGACTATGATGCACGTGACGTAAGCCACGCTGACGCCGAGACGTTATTCCGTAATGCAGGCAATGAAATTAAAATCGTCGTACATCGTGACAGTAAAATCGCATACACACAAGGACTTGGCAGCGATCCATACAAAGCTGGGCTAGGTCCCTCACCGGTGAATAGCATTAGTCCAGATTTAACCAATGCCAATGTGCCACATAGGCAAGTACACACTTTTGTGCACATATTCGTATATAAAGTTTCTGTTTCAATTCCTCTCTTATTCGCGCAGAGGACCCTCACCATTCTTGCCAGGACCCGGCCAATATGAGCGCGCTCTACAACTGCCTGTTGATTCATTGCCGCAAACAGTATTTCCGAAACTGAACGCCTCGGGCGGCTATGTGCCACCGTTGCCACAGCCACAGGGCGGCTGCTTCAGCCCGATGCCAACACGTGATCACCAGCAAGACGTCGCCGAGGAACAAGCGGCCATTGTGAATCAAGTGAGTCAATAAAAACCGCTATGCTGCCAAACGCTTCTAACACTGCTTTCGTTGCATTAGTAAAATTGTTGTTGTTACATTTATTTGAAATTTGCTAACAAATGAAGTAATATTGCTAATTGCTTTCTAAAGACGAATGCGAAAATAAATTGTTTTTGGTTTAAAGCCATTCAAATATGAAACTGAGCGATATTATCATTTTGAAAAATACAAAAAAGTGTAGTTTTTACTAAAACATTTTTCATACTCACGAAAGTAAATATCACTATTACTGCGCCTAAAAGTATGCAATAAATCTTCGAAAACTACACTTTCTACTATGTCTGAAGTACAGCATGTTTAAGATGACTGCAAATATTTTTTTTTCAAAAATTTCAAAAATTGCTTCAATTAGCGTTCCTAATACATTTTCAACAGCAATGCGAAGCCTTCAAATTTTCTAATGGAAGCAAGGAAAAATAGAATCGGGCTTAATTAACCCTTGGTTAAATAGGTTATTAGATTATACGTTCTACCGTGAATAGAATATATTAAGGGGGAAAGTGCGGTTTAGGGCCGTGTCCTCAATTTCGTCATATAACACATTCACTAAACTTGGTTTTCAATAAATCGATTGTAATTTTCGCTGTGTGACTTGTGGCGCCGTTCTGTTGTCCAAGTCCATATCAACCAATTCGTGCCAAAAATATTTGGTTATCACTGAGCGGCAGCGATTCCCATTCGCAGTAACGTACCGTACGTAATCATCACGGAAAAAGTAAGAAACGCCCAATGAGGCCGTCAGGCGATAAACTACACCAAACTGTAATTTTTTGGAATGCAATGGTGAATGAATGGAGTACGTGTGGATTGCTGCCCGACCAATAACGCATATTTTACTTATTGATGAAGCCATTCAGCCAGAAATGAGCTTTATCGCTGAACGTGATTTTTCGCTGAAAATCTGGATCAATAAGTGACCATCATCCGGTGGTCAAATGACACAGCGATGCCTAACGCTTGAGAATGACGTATGAGAAACTGATTTGGGTCTTCCTCAATTGATGCGGTAGTGACAGCAATATACTCGACACTTCGGGCACTTCTTTGTCTCACAGGCACGACAACATTTTGTACAGTGCCTATGAATTAAATTTTTTCCACTAGACGCTCAATTTTTGATCTGACAGGACGATTATGACGACCATAAATTGAATGTAGTGCTCTTAAAGTCTGACTCTGAGTTTCGGTAGTAAATTTTAATTAATTAAATAATTAATCGTATATATTTTCATGATAAAAAGGCAGTGAAGAGAAATATCAAAAGAAGTGGAAAAAATATAGCCCGTTTGCTGTCCCAACCGGTATAATTTTGTAATATGCCTATTGAAAAACCATTTATTAGGATAGATAAGCTAAATATATTCAGGCACAAGCTTGGTAAAAGAGCTCCTTAAGGAAACTCCGAAGCATCCATACAGCTGAGGTAGTTTTATTTTGAAGCCAATTTCTAGAACTGTATCCTCACTTAAACTGAATGTTAAACAGTCGCAGTGATGTAGTGGTAATAGATATGCTGTACAGCAACCCAAATCAGGCACGACTTTGACAAAAATCGTAAAATTATTTTTCTAAAATCCTTCTTTTTTACATGGATCCGACAACATAGGGTCTAATAGTATAAATAAAAAATAAATGGAAGGAAAAGCAAGGGCTAACACTTTCGACAAAAATATTCATGATCAAATGTAGCAACTGTTAGTGCCGAGCCAGCCACAACATGTTGTAATTTTAACGTATGTATGTTTTTTATGTGTTTATGTATGTATGTATTTTCAATAATTTATTGTGCCTTGTGTTTCCGTTGAAGGCTAGTCATCTTGTACATTCAATCCCTAAGTGAGAGCATGAACTTCGAAGAAAAGGTCGCCTGTGCTGAAGGGCGTCTTAGATTTTTTTTTTTTGTTGGTTTTCGAATACTTACTTTCAGTGCTTATTAATAGTACAAACTAAAAGCATATGCACAACGAAAATAAAACAAATATCGTCGAGAAGAGGCTATGACGTACACAGGCCAAACGAAAGCCAACTGCAGAAGTGGCAGCCAACAAAAACAACAAACAATACTTTGTAGTGCATATGCAAGCCATACGGACGTATGTATGTATGTGCGTACATATGCCGGCCTGTTCATTCGAAATACCTTTCTGACATTGACATCCGCAATAACGCCCAGCTGCTTATGGTAATTATGAAGGCAATGATAATGAGCATTAGCAGAGTGTTCGATTTATAAGAGTATTCGAATGGGGCGGACAGTGGGTCAAATTAATGATTTTATAAATATTTATACACACGATATGCATACATATGCATGTATGTGTGTGTTTATGGTTGCATGTTTGATACTGCAGTTATGTGCGACACGGCGTATGAGTGATCTGCAACTTGCTGAGCTCTGACAAACCTCTTTTTGACTTTTTGCCATTGCTTCAACTTTCACAAATTTGAAAATAACAACAAGTACAAATTCCCTCAACGACAGTGATGATGTAGCTAATGATGATGCTCGCGAGTTGATGATGATTCAAGAAAATTTTCAAGGACAATTCATGTGACGGTGTAATTTTAGCACTTCAAGGTGTTTACAGCACACATGTTGAACGTTCATTGCTCATGCTTTTGGTTTTTAGCAATTTGGTTGGTGTACGTGTGTGTGCATGATTTTTATTATTTTGTTTGTTTACTTATTTATGAGATTGTAGGTGGGGTCTGCTCAATCATACATACGTGATTGCGATTTACATATACATATAATATGTAGACATATGTATGTATGTATATATACATACCATATCATATCATCCCGTATCATATAAAAAAATGGAAATATATATACATACATATGTTTACATATATATGCCTGCCTGTCGATTTCAAATACCTGTGTTGACATAAATATTTGGCTTATATAAAATCTTCATATTCATATTCATATTATATATTGTTTCGTATGAGTCTATATTTTCTACATATAATATTTATTTATGCATAAGTCTTGTGTATAAAAATGGCTTTTGTACATACATATTTACTGAAATGAGGTTAGAATTAAAAACAAGTTAAATCTTCTGTGGAAAACAAAACGCAACCGCACCAAATGGAAATTGGACATTTAATTAATGTTAACACCGTTTGAATATATTTATGTATATATGTATATATTAAATGCTAACAAAAACATATTCTTGCATGCAGACTTGCATTTTTGCAATTAATTGGTTTATTGAACTTAAGATTTAAGAGCCCTGATACTCAAAAGCATTTTTTTATAACATAAACAAAGAAGTATTTTTATTAAAAAAATTTTTAAATTTAATTTTTTTTTTAAATAATTTTATATAAAAATATTAATCAAATTTATGGGGTTACATAGGTTTCCCTGGATAAAAAACAACCTTTTTTCAAAAATTTTTTGTCATAAAAATGAAATATTTTATTAAAAAATTTTATTGTTACATACATACACTATTAACAAAGCAATTTCTGAAATCTTTGAAAAAAATATTTAAAACAATTAAGCATTGCTACGACAATTCAGACCACTCAGAAAAAAGATGCGCCCGCGCTGGCAGGTTAACTCCTTACAGGATCATCTAAAGTGAACAACTATGAGTTTTAGTTAACTTATAACTTGGACGAATGACAAACGAAACTGAAAATTGGTTCTTGCCAACCGACTTCAAAAGCACAGTTTCGAGAAAAATGCCTTTAAAGACGGCGCACTTAACCTAGTTAGCTTCGAATGTACAGGTTCTCAAGGCTGTATCTCCGAAAATATTATTTGGATCAACGTGAAAATTGAGTACACTATTCTAGAGGTGTTGTAGAATTTAATAGGACAAAAAAGATTAGATTTTTTTAAACCCCTAAACCCTTGTAATCCCTTAAGTACTTTTCTTCTTAACAACTATACATAGAGAAACCAAAATTACTAAGTTCCAAAAGATACTCTGGTGAGTTTAATTCAAAGAAACAGTCAAAAAAGTTCAAAATCTATTTTCAAAGGCTATTCTATTCCTGGACAGATTCTAACGACAGGATCTCAAACTCGATTTTGAGCGCTGACTTTATATAACAGCTACATATATGCTACAGTCGTTCGATCTATGTAGAATTTGGTGAAGATAACTCATTAAATATAAAAGTTTTCCATACAGATTAGACTTGATTTTATCCAGTACGCTTATATGACAGCTATATGCCATAATGGTTTCATCTGAACGATATGCTCAGAGATTGTGGGCTTATGTTGGGCACTAATCAATGCTAAACTTTGTGAAAATATATTTTCTAATAAGAAAAAATTCCATACAAGTACCTGATTTTGATCGGTCAGCTTGAAAGTCAGCTATGTGCTAAAGTAGTCCGAAATCGACAGTTGCTCTTAAGGAGAAGAGGACGTGCACAAAATTTCAGATCGATATTTCCGACTAGTTCACCTATGCAGACAGATGGACATACGTATTTAGTATAATCAGCCGGTCACGCTGGCCATTCATTATAGATGATATATAGGATCTCCAATGTTTCCTTCTGGGTGTTGCAAACTTCGTGGCAAACTTAAAATTACTATGTTCAGATTAAAGTTCCTGAAACAGAGACCGACGTGATTCAGTATCTAAGCTGCATTCAGAGGTAAAGTCAGCTTAAACTCTATGATCGCAAACGTGGTTAAAAATACATACAATTATTTAATTAAAAAATCAGTTAAAAATATATGAGCCAATTCCACAAAGAATTCCAATACACTCCTTGATTTTCAAAATCAAAAATAGCATCGTGATCGGTGATGATGCAAAAACTATTTATATAATCATACAAAATTTCACCATAAAGTGTTTAAGATCTCGAAAACCAGCTTGTCTTTGTGTAATGTAATAAATTTGCGCACAAAAATAGAGTGGCCGCTAGTGACTCAAAAACACTTTATACACCTACACCTGTGCATTTGTACATATATACTTATCATGGTAACATGTTCCGTTGGCCAAAAAATTTCAGCACTCGCTCGTTTGAGATCTCGAAAACTTGTGTGCGCTGATACATTTCGTACAGCCAAATTTGTGTGTGGGCGTCAAAAAACTAGGCAAACGCAGTCGTACCATCTTAATGCCGAAAATTCGCTTCACTCTATTTTAAGATCTCGAAAATTCTCAAATTCTAGCCACCAACAAAAAGCGAACTTAACACTTACATATACACGCACATAAACGCATTTAAATCTCACGTCCCACAATTTTCATGTTCATATCTCGAAATTTTCGCATTGGGTCCGAGTATAAACGTCCCGAAGGCTATGTGCATATATGAAATATATTTTTATTTTCCAAATTTTCGAAATTGTTCAGTGCCACACAGTTGGCCACAGCTGCCTGCCGCCCCCCGCGCAATGCTGCCTTGGCCAAAAAAGCGTGTGGGTGTTGCTAAATATGCCGTACACAAGTCCAAGTTTATTGGTTTTTATTCATTTTTTTTTGCGCCAAATAGCACATAACGGTATTATCGAAAATAATTTTGAAATGAAATAAATGCTCGCGGCTTACTATATTCACAGGAAAGTGCTCTCTGGCGGAGCAAACCATTTGGGTTTGTTCTCTACAGCTCCCACTGCACACAAACACACTTATTTATATGTATGTATGTATGTATGTACAAATGTATGAAATAAGTAAATATATATGAAAATGTGTGTATATATACGAATTCATTCAAATGACCGTCTGGCAGTGGCCAATGGAATGTACGAGATGAGCTAATTGGTGTGCCTGTACACAATCGTTCGGCCATAAAGGCCACATACACACACATACGTATATATATATATACATTTATACATACATATAGGCTCTCTTCTCCTTTAGGAAGCTTCATTATATTAAAATTCAAATTTTTCTGAATATTTGCTGGCATTGTTATTGTTGTTGATAGCCTATGTGATTTCAGACACACATATCTATAACATATACATGCACAAAAACATATTTGCATATACAATATGTGGATTAAATATTTGAAAATTCAGACAGATGTGGAAAACATCGACAATTTGTGAAAAATTAAAATTCAGTTGCTTTCGGAATATTGAAAAATTCAGATCAAATCCTTAGAAGTTTAAGTAGTGAACACAAGCAAAGAAAAAAAAATTAACAAAATTCCAAACGATCTCTAAACTACGAGTACGAATTGACGAGCAAGTGAAAACGACATTTTCTTCAAAATTTAACAGAATTCAACGGAAAAGTTGGTCGATTTCTTTTAATTAATAGTTCAATAGTTTAATATTTCTTAAATTTATATTCAACTTAATTTCGTAGACCAACAAGAAGAACTCTAAATAGAACTATGAATACTAGTGACGTTGAATAGTGTTAATTTTGTTATATAATTGTCACAATTGTTTCTATATTATTCGTTTTGTTTTTTGTTTTTCTACTTTTTCCACGCAAAATAAGGGCGTTGACAAATTAAATTTAAAGTTGCACACATACAAAACACACAAAACCACAGAGAAAAATGGAATACGTTCAATTCAAAAACGGAACCCCACACTACTATAGGGCCCAACCGGACCTGAATGAATGCATTCAATACCAAGTAAGCCAACGCAACTAAGGAAGCTATAACTTTCTAACTTACATATGTGTACATGCATACATAGTAAGTGGGTTAGAATAACGGTTAACTACAAACATTAGATTTTTGTTCAAAGTAGGTTTTTTTGTTTAAAAAAATTTGGTAACAAGTTAGTGAAATTTAAAAATTATAATGAGGTATTACATAGCGTTAAAAATAGACTGAACAATAACAGTAAATTTTGCAATTGAAAATATTTTTTGCAAAATATGATTATTTTGTTTAAAAAATTCGGTAACAAATAGAGAAATTTTAACATTACTACAATAACAAAGAATTAATTTAATAATAACAGTTAATTTTACAGTTGTAAATATTTTTTTCAATATATGATTATTTTGTTAAGAAAAAATTGGTTACAAATTAGTGAAATTTTAACATTACTACAATAATCAAAATTTAATTTATCACCCACCTGCATACATTGTTAATATGAATTCTTGTACAGCCATGCAAGTTAATACGTGAAGCTTTCGAAACATCTATATTACAAATTTAAAAAAATTGGTGATAAACATATTTCATATCATATTTAAACAAATTTAAAAAAATATAATGCTAATTTTAGATACTTTTTTTTAAGAATTTCAAAACTTTAAATACATTTGTTAATTACATTAAATAACATTATGTTTTAATATTTAAAGCTCAACAATGTCTTTCATATCGGTTAGAATATGCAAACGATATTTGCACAAACACATACACACATACATACATAAATATATATGCATATACTAGTACTATATTTTTTATATATTATAATTTTGACATACACATACATAAGTAACGTACCAACACAGTCTTCTACTCATATCATATCAAGCTACATAACTATATACATATGCATGTATTATGGACGATTTCCAACCTCTAACATACCAAAGTTCTCCCGACTTTTATATTTTTATTTATTATAAATACATTTTTGCGCATTTCCAAAACACAAAAACAGCAAAACTAAATACACTTTGTAAACAAAGCTCCCACATGCGCGTTCTGGTGGTCTCTAGAATATTCTAACTCAAATTCCCACTTGAAATATATGCGCAATCTTTGTACGTCCGTACGTTCTCCATCGTGAAAAAAAAAAAAAAAAAAAAAAAAAAAAAAAAAAAAAAAAAAAAAAAAAAAAAAAAAAAAAAAAAAAAAAAAAAAAAAATACATGCAAACAACACGTATGCAGTTAAATGAGATGGAAATTTGTGATATTTTGAAAATTCAACAATTTTGCCAATGTATCGGCGCAAAAGTACGCCTTTGAAATATATATCTGAATTATCTGAATTATTTTTAGAAAGCTGAGGAAGCGCAGGCAACTCATTAGCGAACAAACACAACAAAAAAAATAAAAAAAAGGAAAATAATTTGAAATAAAAAATGAAAAAGTAGCTGTACAAAAATGAAAATTAACATTAAAGTCTGTGGGATTCATCATTACTGCTACAATTTATACTTTCGCTATGGTTGGGTAGCAGCAACAGCCAAACACACAGTCTTGCATATAGACATAGTACATGCTCGTATTTAGAACACCACGCCTATAAACATTTGTTGTAAAATAAATTCATTCTCGCATTATCATTTTGACTTTTAGGACTCACTAAAACCTTACTATGCAAATGTATGTGTGTATATCCTGTATAGTATTTTATATATAGCAATGTATGTACGTATGTATTTGTTTCAAATATTGCTTTTACAAAGCTATAAACAAAGTAGCAGATTCTTCAGGCACAAAATATATTTTCTATGTACGTATATTTATGGGAGCGGAAAATTTTTATATAATGTATTTATGCACATTTCAATTTTACTTTCAACAAGTACAAGACAAATTCGATAATATAATTTTGTAAACGCTGCTTGGAGGACATATAAAAGACGACAGTATTCTTGAAAATAAAATAAAAGTTTCTGCAGTTGTGAATAATCACTTAATAATATAAATAATAGATATTGCTTTACATCAAACTTTTTTCATGTATTTACAAACATGTGCACATATATAATATATGTATTTCTACGCCWTTTGCAGTAAACAAATTTAATTAGACCACACCTGCTTTGTCACGTCCATTTTCACTTTTTCACAAATTTCGTGTGCAAATTATTTTTCAAGATTATTTGATTGCTCTCGCTTTTTTGTTATTGAAATATGTTTAAATGTCAACATATGCGCATATACATATGTATTTCTAAATATATGCTCTTATTGATCATTGTTTTTCGGTGGTTTTAAAAATCACCACTAAAAACTAACGCTGAAGCGTTTTTGTTTTTCGATCGAATCTATTTTTATTTCGAAATTTTTAAATATATTGTGTAAAATCTAAAATTAATTACATCAACAACATATAAAAGCATACATATTTGTAAACGTACATTTTCATGGTCAAAGTATATTTACGAAAGAATCCAAATATATACTATTTATGCTTGCACATTTTGCTGCACTCTTCCCCCTTAATACGCAGAGAAATTGCGACGATATTTTAAAACAATGTATTCCTTTAAATTGTCAAGAACAAACGAATGTCGCCAACTGCACACAAATGCAACAAGCACAAAGCCAAACAAATGCCATGGTTTATAGGTGCGCTGTACATTTTTCGTATTGAAAACTAAAAAAAAAACTATTTAGTTTGTTACCAATTCAAAAAAGATATGTATATACGTAAATAATATTGTACGCGCATATAAACCAAAGATTGTAAGCTTTAGATAATTTTGAGCTGAATTAACTTTAATTACTCACACATTACATATCCGTTCGTCGACGTTTTTGAAATAACTTAACCTACAAAATTTATGCACTGTGAATTGAATGATAAATATGTTTTTTTTTTTTTTTTTTATATTTTAATGAATAAAACTTTGCGTAACAAGTCTCATATTAAAATTAATTTGATTTAAATGTTTTCAATAAATAGTAGGGTCTTATTTTGATTTATTATACACCAACATTTAGAGCAAGTAAGTTGCTATTTATTTCCTAGGCAAGCGGTGTCGTCCAATATTGAAGCAATCAACTGTTTGTCCCTCAAAGCGCCATTCACTTCTTCTTCGTCCCATTGTAGCACTACTTTGCATAGACGTGGTTCTTTCTTACGCATGATTCGTAGTATGCCACGTGTCTCAATTAAGTCAACTAGTCCGGCAAATTCGGCTTGATCCAAAGCGTGTATGTTACGTTTAACACATACACGTCGGTATACCTCATGCAATCGTCCTATAGTTATGTCTTTATTACGTTCTTTTCGTAGCATCAACATTAGGCTGCATAACACAATCTTTTGCTGCAGTGGAAACGAGTCTTCAATGTCTTCTTGTAAATTCTGTGAAACACCATAGACTTTATTTAACACCTCAGCGACTTGTGTCACTTGAACAGGTTTTAAAACAACTGCAAAGAAAACACAAGTTAGTAAGCTTACATAAATAGTTTAGATGATTTGAGTTTACCTTCTTCAGTCTTTTCAGCATCATTCTCTCCCAAAGCCAAACTATCAAGATTAATTTTTTTCTGTCCTATCTTCATCTGTTGTTCCGCTATTTCGGCTACTCGTCTGCCAATATCCAATGCACGTCGTACATCTCCACTCACAGCACTGACTTTGGCTGCCAAAAGTTGCAGAGTAACAGGTGGAAAAACCTCCAGCACACCAGCTTCTTCTAGGCGTGCACGAAATATTTCGACAATTTGTTGTTTTGTGTATGGTGGAAAATGCATGTGCTGTGGCTTTAGTTCACAACGGGCATTTAGACGCATCAAAGTGCGTTCGGTGAGATCAAGACTATTAGCTATGCCCACCAAAAGGAGCCGCGCTCCTGGTAATGAAGGCCACTCAAAAATAGTGTAAAGCACCGATTGTTTTGTACTGCAGAGTTGATCGATTTCATCTAAAACAATGAGTAACATGCGACGCGCTGTACGTAAGTGTTGCTGTACAGCTGCTTGATAATCACGTTCAGTTCGTCCAGCAGGATGTAACTTGAGCTCGGTACATAGCTTCTTATAGACACCATTTATACTAGCAATTGACGTACAATTTATGTAAACACATTGCAATTGTTTTGACAACTCAGACGACCTCAAAAGCAGTGAAAGACAAGCAGTTTTGCCAGTACCTGGTTGACCTGAAACATATAAACTACCGGAACGTTGTTCCTGTAAATGCATATGAAAAAATTCTCTTAACTCTTGAAGCTGTTGTTCGCGTCCAGGTAAATGTTGCGTTTCTGCACTATTTAGCACACGTCGTGCACTTTGGTATTTGTTACGTGTAGGTGTTACCTGTGTTTCTTCATTTTCTGTTTTTGTGGGCGTATGATGATCTTCTTCATCGCTGTCTATTTGCTTACGTTCGTCAATACTTAATCTATGAATTAACCTGGAAGGGCTGATCAACTCAGTTTTGTGCTTCCAACGTGCTAACTTTGGTGGAGATACATTTTGTACAGAGCCTGCGATATCATGTTCTTCTTCACTTTGATAATTTTGCTCTTGATTGCTACGTTTTTTTGTTTGTGGCGTTGCTTTGCTAGAAATTGAAGTACGTATTGCCTTCACCCGACGTGGTGTTTTAGGTTCCTGAACATCGTTCAAATCTTTTACTTTTGCTTGTGCTTTACCTTTCGCTTTACTCATAATGTTGGTAGTTTTAGTATTTTCTTTATCTATTTCTGCTAGCGTTGTTGATTTGTTCAAAGTGCTTTCGTCTTCCTCGTCACTTGTTGTACAATGCTTTGTTTGGCGTCTACACCAAACTTCTGATCGCCGTGATGGTGTTTGTATGCTTGCAGCTGACGGTGTAGGTGTTGATCTACCAACACTGCTCAGTCTTGTCGATCGACGAACTGTGGTCATATTTGAAAAATAATTTTACAAAACAATTTCGTATTAAAAACCAATTCTATTCTTTTCTTTCAGTAATTATAATAAAAATGCTGGACAAGTAATCAAGAAATAAATTGTTGGGCGCCAAACACTCAATGACAGCTGTCATATAATACAGGTGACACTGTGGTTGCCATTTCACTCCGCACAGGGTGTAACACGTTTTGCAAAAATGGTTATACTTACGGAAATAAATATGTATTTTACTGTCTTACGTCTTTGGCTTAATGATATTTGAACCAAAACATGTATAATATAAATTTTCTCTACTAGTGTTCTCCCAAAACTAAAATGAAATGTGTAGTCTGTTACCATTACGTAAGATATTATAAAAATAAAATGAGAGCAAATGTTTAAACATAAAGGAATGTAGAGAGAGTATTAATGGTTGTAGGAGGCAAACTGAGATAGGAGAGTACTATATACACGCATATTTATATACAAAGGAGTATATACGTGTACGGATGTATATACATATGTATAAAAATGTTCTGAGAATAATATTTCTAGAATTATTGAAAATATTCTGCGAGCTTTTATAAAAGTCTTCCAATATAAGTATTTTGAAATTCGTTCTTTTAAGCAATGTGTATGTAAATATACATGTATATGCCTGCGTATTATATGCAATCCTTAATGCTTATTTGCAGTGCCCATACATTTTGCTCTAAACTCTTTAAATGTTTTCACAATTAATTTATGTACCTTGACTCTAAATTGTTTTATGTGAATTTTGTGTTAATTTGCAATATTTGTTTTTTCGAAACATAATAATATTATTTTTTTGCTATTTGGTAGTATTTTCGAATATATCTCACATTGACTTTTTCTAATCTACGACGTCATATATTCTTATCCCACGGTATGTACTAATATAGAATTACAAAACAATGGATTAGAACTACTTTTGGTACTGAAATGAAACTCATTTGTTCTTAACACTAAAGCTTTAATGAAAATTAATTAGAAAATATCGAATAAAACAAAACCTTGTGACAATTTTATAATTTATTTATATATTTCTTATTTTTCATAGCCCTACCGCACAACTCCATTGGTACTTCCCGGTGCCAAGGTCAAGAAGGATGCCCCAACCACAGAATCTTACTTGAGGTATCACCCAAATCCGGCTGTGCGCGCTAACCGCGGCCACGATTTTCATGACAGTGTGATGAAGCAACGTGTCGCTGACACCATGTTGCACAAGGTTGTTGGTCAGGATGCCGATTCTGGCAGGGTATGTTTACAAAAATGCTATATTTGAAAATTATGTCCTTTGTGTTTAAGGTCTTTCAGTTATTCGCTGTACTAATTCTTTAATTACCTATATTACAGGTATTCCACAAACAATTCAACTCTCCCATTGGCCTGTACTCAGACAGCAACATTGAGAGTACCATCAGACAAACAGTTCCGTAAGTATCAATTATTTGCTACTTATACATATTATATAATATATTACACAAAAGAATGTTAGAATTCATACGATAATATACATATTTATTTAGTAGTAACGAAAAAACTAGCTTTTTAGAAACAAGAACAAATTGCTACACATATTGCTTATTTAAAAGAATAACGAGCTGAAGTCAAAATAACGAATTACATAAGTAGTTGTATATAACCAATTATATTTAATTTTTACATACGTTATAAAAGCGTTTACAAAAAAGGTAACTGAACAGGTATTTTATAAAAAAAGAGTAATCGGAACTTAATTAATTAATTATAATAAAATATTTATGTAAACCTTTGACATCCGGTAAATTGGCATCTTCCTTTATTTTAGGACATCCGATGTCGGACTGGTATTTTGAAATAAGAAATTAATTTTTGCATAATTCGTTTGCTTACGTTTAAATTAATATGAACATCCGATTTAAATGAGTGGTAATTAAGAAAAGTGACTATAATACTATATATGTATATGTGTATATAAGTGACCGTTAAAATATTATTCTTTTACACAAATATCTGCATACAAAAGATACAAGTCGGGAAAACGGTTTTGATTCATAAATATGCAACAAAATGTTTATTTAAGTTTCGAATACTTGCTTCACGGAATATATCCGCCTTTATTTTAAAAATTAAGTAAATGTAGTTGTAGATGTTTGTAATTTGAAACTTTGATACGCCCGAGCATTTTCCAAGCATTACACGCTTAGCAAACGGAATATTGTTCTGCTTATGCTTTCATTATTGTATTTTAAATACACTTTCTGTGCAGAATGTTATTAGTTTTTGAAAATATATACAAATATGTGCAGTATTTTGCTTTCTAATAATAAATTGCGAAAAATGCAATATTTAAAAAACAAAATTTTTGAAACCTTAGCTGTTAAAGTGGATGGCTATATAAAACACATGTATATGGCCATTGTTCGTTCAAATTATTATTTCCAAAAACTCAATATCTGAAATAGATATTAGCAAATTTTTTACATTGAATATTGCTTCAGTTCATCTCTATATTATTTATTATATAGTAAATAAGCAGCTTTGTTAGATCAGTATTAAAAAGCTTAAATATATGTGTTACAGTGTGCTTTTTTTGCATTAGCTTTTATTTTGAAATATTACAAATATTTTTTTTTTACAAAAGGGAATACACAAAAACACTTTAACATCAATATCAAGTATTAGTTTGTATAATTAATATTTTTATGAATCTAACTTGTACGTATGTATGTATGTTTGTGTGCAGATTATTGCATTTCAAAGACTATGTTATAAAAAAATTATAATTATTATTGTTGTAGTGCCAGTACTGAAAGTCCGCGCATAAGGAGTAGTCCTTTGCATCGCCCAATGCCGACCAAACTTGACCGGTAAAAGTAAATTTTACAAATCAAACCGACAATCAGTCAATCAGTTCGATCGACCCAAACAATCAATCAAACAGTAGATCACAAAAGTCACTGCATATTTTCAACTAATCATTACCATAAAATCCATTTTTGGTAATTCATTAGTTGATTTAAAAATCTTCATTCAAAACTTAACGCTTTTGAAAAGTTGTTTGGTAGTGCTTTTGATGGTTATTTTATTATTTTCTTTCAGAAGATTAACTTCTAGTAGTAGAAGTTTTCGAGTGTGTGTTAGTTATGTTTGCTTTATTCCCAGTATTTTTTAATGTTGTTGTGAATAAGTATTTGTGCAATTTTATTTGTTCATTTATTATTTCATGACTTTTTTTTTCTAAATTACATAAAAAAGATTACATTCCATAAAAGTATTTTTTCACAACTTTACATTTCTTTTAACGATTTAAAAATTTATTTGAGATATGTACTAGTCGTAAACTATGATAACACATTTGAAGATCGGATGTTTCGCATAAAGACGGGATCATTAGCATACCTATCTATATACGCGCAAACCGAATCGATAAATAATATATAAGTTTTGTGGCGATTTCTAAATATTGGGCTAATGAACTCATGACGCGTTCCCCAGAGCGGATTTTTCAGTTTCGGGAACAGAACAAAGTCACAGTGAGCCAAATCTGGCGAATACGACGGCAGAGCGTTGACTCAAATATGATCTTGAGTGTATCTCACAAACAGTATGCGAAACAGCTAGACTATAATGTTTCAAAATTTAAACGTTAAAACTGAAAAATTTCAAAACTCAATAGAAATTAATTAATTGATAGAGTTTAACGCTCAGAATTTTGCCATTAAAATCATTTACAGCATGCCGTTAGTTTATTATTACTTTGTGCTAGTGGTCCTTAAACCTTATTTGTGCTTGTGTGGAAACAATTTTCTGAAGACACTGTAGTTTTTTATACATTTATACAAAAAATATTTCGAATGAACTAGAATTTTGCATTTAACGCATTTTAAAAAGAATATAATTGATGAATTGAGGTTAGGTCACTCTCTTAGAGGAAGTTAGGTACAAAAAAAAAAAATATATATATATATAATAATAATATTAATTTAAACACCACACTTACAGAGTTTTAATTAATCATACAAAAAAATATTTAAATTGTAAGTACCGTTCACTGAAGGCATTACAGGCATTACTACTATTACACAACTAAGTGTGTTAAGTAGCATTTATAAAATTAATTAAAAACAAAATGTATTAATATTTTGTGAAAAAAGGACAAAGCTGCACAATTAATAATAGAATTTTCATCGATCTATCTTTCCTGGAACATAAACGAAAAATACTGGAGCAACAAAAACTTAGAGAACTGAAAGAACAGCAAGAACAACAGCAACGCCAACAACAACAGCAACAACTACAAAATATACAAAAATTTTGAAAAAAAAAACAAACATAAAAGAGAATTGCTTAGCGAAAAAAAAAGAATATATGTATACCCCCCACCAAAACAAGAAAGACTAGACATAACATATAAGCTCAAGAATGATAATGCAACTTCGATACGCACGAATTTGCGACTTTTCATATTTAAAAATCAAAAATATTTTAAAAAAGTTCAGCACTATACTTGAAAGAATTAGCGCATAAACCCATTTGTTATAATTAGCGATTTTTTTTTAACGATTGATACTCCTTTCTACACTGAATTTATTTATTATTATTTTTTTTTTGTAAAAAGCGCGTTGCAATTTTCAATTGGCCTCTGATATTCATTCATATCTTCATAAGCACCATATTTAGCAACTTTTAACACAATAACTGAAAAATAAATTTTAAGTGAGGTTAAGGCACGTTTCATAGTTTTTTTAATTGGTTATTGCGGCATAGATCATAAATTGGCATATATGCGTTTATAGCAAATTCTGGTAATGAATTATTTTATTTATTTGGTTTGTTTAATTTCGTATTCTTAATGACATCAAAAACTAAATTTTATTGCAACAATAATTATTTTTGTTTATTTTTTTCAAAATTTAGATTCCTACGTATCACTTTTAAACAGGGTTGCAAGTTTCATAATTAAAAATTTTATATCAAAATCTAGATTTTAAATTTTAAATTAAGGAATTTTAAAATCAGAATTAAAAATTTAAGTTTTCTAAGAAGTTGGCATTTAAAATTAAAATTTTAATTTCGTAATTACAAATTTTGGGAGTAAAAATAGAAAGGTTTTGGGATTATAAACTGAAAATCTAATTTTTAAATTTAAGATGTGTAGGATTTTGTATTTGTATTGATAGGATTAAATTTTGAAGATTTGAATGTTTTGTTTTTAATTCTTGGGATTATAAAATACAAAAATTAACTTCAAACAACAAAAATAAAAATAATGTAAAAATTGTTAATTGCAAAATATAAAAAAAATATTTCTCAAGGAAAAGAAAGATTTACTTTTTCATCTTTTCTCATTACAGCTTGAAATTGAGAAATATTTTTAGTTCCAACTGAAGTAAGCTTTTATTTTCAAAAGACAAGCATAATAGCAGAACACGAAGTTCACACATGTACATAAATAAAATTTAAATTCTAGAAACATTTCATTTTTAATTATTAATTAAAAATATGATTACAGATAACATGTTTTTTTATTTTTTAATTATTTGGAAATAATGTTTAGTGTGATTAAAAATACATATTTTTTTATCTTTCAATTATAATAAAAATTTAGTTTTAAACGTTATTTTTTTGGTTTTAAAATTTTTCAATTGATTTTTGCCATTAAAAAAATGTCAAATGTTAAGTAAATTATACAATATTTGCAACCCTACTTTTTACTCCTAACTCCTGTTTAAAAATCCTGCACTACTTTTACCCAAATTATTAAATATTAATAATCCGTTGCTTTCCCATTGGTTAACTGCTTTGCAGAGCAGAGAGCAAGGCTTGAGCAGTTACTTACACCAAAGAAAAATCATATATACATACATATCTACTACCAACAGCATACAGTTATGAAATAGCTAGCGTCTATTTTCAAATTAAAATTAGAAAAAGTTAGAAGAACTGAAATGAAATAACAGTAAAGCTATTAGAATTGTTCTACTAACCGATTTTTGCCATGCTTTGCCTGAACATTGAGTTACAATTTAGTACTTAAGAGTTGGCTGCTGCATATGTAATTGCATAAATACATATATAGTTAATTTATAAATATATCTGCTCATGTCGCTGACATTACATAATCCATTTTATAGGCATACGCATAGTTACATACATATGTACGTTGTTGCATATTCAAAAAATTGCACACTGCGCACGCCCACGCATACAAATTACCCACATTCTCACATACATACATACTAAATCCATTTTTTAAACAAATTATAATAGACACAAAATATTAATTTGTTTGCAAAATTTTAATGACTATTAATTCTAACGTATTGTGCACATCCTGTTTTTTTCTTTCTCTCTCTCACACAAACACATACACAAAATCTCAACGCAACTGCAATGTCAAAAACTAAAACAAAAAATTATATATACATAAATATATATTATATAAAATCGATGTACCTTGAATATTCAAAAACTAAATGCGAAATGAATTCGAAACGATTTGATTGGGGCTGAACATAAACTCACACCAAAATCAAAAAACTAAAAACGATATTGTTATTATTGTTATACAAAACATATTTGAAACTAAAAACGGTAAAAAACGACAACAACTAAACTAACTATTTCGAAATCCGCCATAAACTGTTACAATTAAAAACCGCTGCGATACACCGAAAAAAACGTTGAAAAAAAACTTTCAAAAAAAATCGTTGAACTGTGCCATTGTTCGTCCGCATGTGACACCTATCAACCACGGACGCCATCGATACTGTGGCATGGTATACTTGCAATATGCACAATTGAATTAAAAACAAATTGCATATCGATTACATAATTACCACAATGTAATGGCATAATGGAAAACGTCAAAATGGAAACACAAAAAAATAATTGAAATAATTAAAAAAAATTGAAATAATTTACAAAAATGGTAAAAATATAAATAAACTCTATATTTATGCACCACAACGTTGTACAGTTATAAGAAGACTCTTCATTTTGATCCATCGAAGAGCGAAACTTATAGAGCCATACAGGAGGAGGGTTATGGCAATGGTTATGCCCCACTACAGGAAGTGACAGTGCCGGTACAGCCAAAGGTCTTCCAACCAAACCGATTGGTTCCAGGAAAGGTAAGGTCGTAATGACTTGCTGCTTGCGTTCATCGATCATCGAACATCGATCACTGATCATCATCGATCATTGATATGCACCGTTATCATACGCACATACGCATGCACGTGGTCGTCTAAAAAAAAAGTACACAAAAAAAAAAACAACAACAAAAAAAAAAAAAAAAAAACTTAAAAAACTCACAAAAAAATCTCAAAAAGAAATTACTCAAAAGTTTAATGAGAAAAGCTTCGTTTACATGTGAGACTCACGCACGCTATGAATAATATCTAAATGGCTCTCTATGCGTGTTGCATTACTGACTTGCCGAGTGGTCAGCAAATTGAAAAATAAAAATGTTGTTTTCATCGCATTAATTATCATTAATGATTTATTTTCATATGTAAATGTTTAATATGTTATTTTAAGTACTCTTCATTACATTAGCGTTTAACGCATGCGTCGTTGTGTACAGCATTTTTGACAGCTCTCTCGCTCGCAGGCTCAAATCGCTGCATCGCATCATTTCTCAATCACCAGCTATCCCACTTTTGTTTTTTATTTTGTAATCGTATGTGTAGTCATAAAACATTTTGTGAAAATTATTATCTTTGCCGAGTTTTTACTCGACATTTTTGGCGAAAAAATTTTTGAAATCTCTTTTTTTTTCAAATCTATAGCAGTTCTAACTTTAATCTAAATTTAGACAAACTTTAATCTGAAAGTAACCAATGCAGCTGTCAAACAAGTTATCCATTTAAGCGTATTAGTCCTCATCTGTGTACATAAAATCATCATATCATTTCGTTTTACAATAAATTAAAAATTACTCTAGCTTAACAAATAACATTTATAAATAACAATTCGTTAGCTTTATCGGGTCTATTCGTTATAGGATGATCAGTGTAGTCAATTGGGTAGTTGATGTCAAATGGCTCTCTCAACATTATCAAAAGCCAATTGCCAAATACTCTCAGTAGCTGGCATCAGTTACTGTCTAATTGCGCTCTCAATTTCTTTTATCTCACTATATCTTATAACGAACACACCTCTTGTATCGATTGTCTCAAAAAGCATATTAATGTTTTATCACAAGATCACTTCAACTTAAGTATAAGTATTTCAAAATATGCAACTTTTTATTAACTATTAGTATTTTTAACGGTATTTCAGAAACCCAGCTCAACGCTCGTTCCCCCCACGGCGTACAATGTAAGTAATCTCGTAATATCTTATATTTTATGTTATACCTCATCCTCGTGGTAATAAATGTTAACCAACACTTACTTTTGATAGCAAAAGCGATAAACCAAGCGAAGGTCTCTCATTTGATAATATTTATGTATAGGTTAGGTTGGGTTACACTGTAAGGCCAATAAGCCACGCATAGACCAGGTTTGGAGGAAATTTTTTCAACAATTCTCTTGTTTTAAGACAACCGAATCTTCTAATGAAAATGTTCTACGAACTTTATTATTAGGATTTCATTCGTCCAACCATATGTAAAAAAAAATGCCCTATATTATATTATATGCGTATTTTCTGCTTCGATTGACCATTTCATTTGAACTCTTTTTATATTTTCAATATTTGGCTATCGTCAAAAAAATATTAATTTTTTTTGAGAAATGTTTCTTTCTACAACTAACAACTCTATATTAATGCATAACGCTAATGACGCTAGCCACGAAAAAGTTCTTAGAACAGATCGCGACTGAGACTTGTTTTCTAGAAAAAAAACTTAGAGAGAAAGAGTAAAAAATAGAAAATTTCGTTTCCCAGAGACACTTATATACTTCAGAAGCTTTCTAAAGATCACTGAATTCGGATTTCGATTATTCTATTCTAATTTAGAATAAAATAATCATTTAAAAGGATTTCCATCACCAAAATGTAGTCTAAAATTTTCATATTTCAGCAAGTAAGTGTATAATACAAATACAAAAAAAAAACAGAACAAATGGTTTTTTTCGGCAAACTCAATTTATTTTATTCAAAATAGTCTCCTTCGTGGGTAATCCTATTGGCGGTAGGGCCGCCAGTATGCCGGTGCAAGCCATTGGCCTCTACGTCTGCATAACGCTTTTCTTTCATAGGAAAATGAAATTTTTCCGAAAAGGAACATGTCGTACGGTGTCATATCAGGTGTATATGAGGCATGGTTAATGGTTAAAATGTGATTTTTGGTCAAATTATCGGTCACAAGCATCGATCGATGAGAGAAATCTTTGGTCGTTAGTCAATTTGGGCGGAACAAACCGTGCACACACCTTTCGTAAACCCAAATGTTCGGTCAAATATCGGTTCGGTGCGATAAATCGATGTTTTGGAGATGTTTACTTCCATTTCCATGAATTTCAATGCTGATTTCGACTACTTTTTGATGAATTATCACAGAGTTTCGATGGAATTTCCGGTGATCATGGATTTTGATTGACCCAAATGTTGATAGCCATTTAAGTCCTCACTTTGAAAACGTTAAAACCACTCGTGCATTCTGCTACGGGATAGGCAATAATCGCCGTAAATTTGTTTCATCAATTGAAACGTTTCGGTTTTAGTTTTACCAATTTTAAACCAAAATTTAATGTTGGATCTTTGTTCGAAGCTCATTTTCTTACCGATAACACAAACATACTGACACTGAAAACGCAATAACTTCACTTCGAAGCTATGAAATTTCATGAAATTCTCACTGGATAATCGATAAAGACAGTCGAATCTAACGCACCAGTCGACATATAGATGGCACCATCAGGGGGCTCTAGATTCCTGTCCTGTTTACTTTGGAACGCACCTTGTACATTATTATTGATTCCTTATAATTTGAGGAAGGAACGATAGGATTAGATAGAAATAGTGATACAATTTCGAATTATTTACTTCTTGTGAGAAACAAACTTTGAGATGATAATCGTAAATATTTTTTGAACCAATTAAAGTTGAAACGATGATTTCTTTATTCACTTAAAGACTCTTGAGATCATATTGTCTGCAAGGGATATTACTTGAAGTTCAAAAAATATTCTGAATTTCAGTGATCCTTCTTTCCTATATATTATTCAATTTGTAGTAGATAAATGAAGAACTTATAATATATTTAAATATTTTTAGAATCCATTAAAGTTCCAATGACTGTTTTGTCAACTGAGTCGTAAGTCATGTTTTTAGAAATTCGGAAAATATTCTTAATTTCATTGGTCTGAAAATAATTGTTTTAGTTTCCTTCCTACAGAGTTATTCAATCTGTAGTAGAGAGTTCAGGAACTCCTTAAAGACTTATTTTCATAAAAATTAGGCATTCATTGGTTCAAATGATTTTTAACCGTACAGTTCCAAATTAATCTAGAAGGATGTACAACAAATACATATATTAATATTTACATATACATTTTTTATTTAATTATTTCCTCAAAATTTTCCATTTCCAGGTGGTAAACTCACATGATGACTCCATCCGTCAGAGTTCATCCTTCAATCGCTTGATGTACAGTGTATTGGGTGCGTCGGAATACTAAGTTCTATAAATGTCTAAAAATATGTTTCAAATACGAGTTAGCCCATCGATGTATCCGAAACAATAAAACAACACACACAAACAATAAAGAACAACTTAAATAATGGTAGACTTAAAACAACAATATAAAATGATGCAAATATATCGAAAATGTTTTTCAGTACATCCAAGCAAAAATAAATAAGTGAATATTCGTATATTTAATATTATAACATTATAATCATATACAAGTAAATTATCTAACATTAACAAAACAGTCAGTAATGCACATAGCAAGGTTCCAACAATTGCAAAATATAAGTTTTATAATATAAAAATAATACGAATTATACAAACTGAAATTTGTGCACAAATTAATAAGTTTAAAAAAATTAAAAAACAAAAATATAAAAAAGAGCTGTAATAAGTGTATTAGGCGATTCAAAATTATTTAAAATAAAAATAATAACAAAAAACTCAAAATCAGTGAATTTTTTAATATTTGCGTAAATTTAAATGAAATACTAACTTTATTGAAGAATGTATTTTATTAAAACTTTAGCATGGTAAATTAAAAAAAAAAATAGAGTGTTTCTAGTCTATGGAAATGGGGAATTCACGTGACCGAGTTGGTCAGTCGTCGTTGTCGTCTAATTTCGTAACGATGACTTCTTGTGCGTGAATTTTTCACTTCACTGCAATTTGCAAGAATTAAACTTAACCGTAAATTTACAAAATCATTTATAAAATATAGTGCTAATAAAATAAAAATAAAAATTCATTGGACTGGAGAATTTCTATATTGTTTTTTGTTGTTAAAGCTAGAAATCGTTAGAAAAGAAATTCTTATGGAATTCATTATTATTTCTTTTATCAATTTTGTACTAGAATATCAACACTTGATTAATAATTATATCAAACGTAGATTAGCTTGACATATACGCGGAATAATTCCCTGGGTTAACTTCAAAAAAATGTATTTTGCTAAATTCGCAGGACTGTCTTTAATTACCATGTCAAATATGAGTTCGATCTTTGTATCAGTTTGTTTAAAGCAGCTGCTAAATCGGTACATCTCAGTAGTGCGTTGCGATTTTTACGATAGATAAAAATATCGAACTTTCTATTTCTAACCAAATTTCGTGTGCTTACGAGTTGTACAAAGCCTTCAAAGACGTTCGAGTCATGCCACGTTCTGGACGACCTTCGACTTCTTTAGCTGATGAAAATATTAAAAAAGTGAAGCATATTGTGTCTGAAAATTGTCAGGGAAGTGTTAGAGAGTTAGCAAGAGAGCTCGACATCTCCCGTGAGTCCGCTTGAATGATTTTTGGTGGATATTTTGTGTAACGTGTTCTAACTCGACCGTCCCGACAAAACAAAGTTTTTTCAAAAACCTCACCGTCTCATAAAACTTATCAGCTGTTCTGAAGGGATTACAAATTCGTAGATTCAACAATTTTGGAATAGCATTAGTCGCGCTTTGAGGAGAAGATCGATTAAATAGATACTTATGAAAACCATGTTGTCGAAAAAAAATTTATATATAGATTTATATAGACATGAGGAGCGGGATATTAATGCTTTAAAAACGTTGAACAGTATTTTAATGGAATTATGCTGTGAAAAGGTATAAAAAGTATATTACTGAATATTTGAGGAGTTGAGATTGCTCTCACATGAATGAAATCACAACTTTGAGGTCCCTTGGTTGCGGGGATGCCGCCTTAGGGTCCTTTCCTAACCGTAGAAGAAAAATGTTGCTTCATTACGATATAGCCGAATACCAAAAACAGTTAAGGCAGTGGACATTGGTGGAATACATATTGCACACTATTTGAAGGATATTTAGATAAAAAAGGAGTCGGTGTTCTGCATTACTAAAAGAATTATTGGTCCAAACTTTTTCAACTGAAGATGGCAAATTATTCGCGGCATCAATATAACTAAATCATAATATGTGCCAAAGGGCTCGGTGTAACAAGCCATAAACAATTTACTTATCGGGATCAATTTATGGTGGCCGAAACATAGAGCTCTCAATTAGCCATCAAGATCTTGTGATTTAACTACTGCTTTTCGTGAGGTTACGTTGAGCCAATCATATATATTTTTCAAGGTAGATCTTGGTATAAACACAGGTGTGAACTCAAGGTCATATTAAAAAATATTTAATTGAAATGTTTTATATTGTATTATCTTTATAAAAATAAAGAACGGGAAGAAGAAATAAGCTTGGGCCGTGATGGTCTTTATTTAAACGTAGGGTTTTCTGCTAAGTTGCCAAGCATTTCTTTTGCGGCCTCTACCATACGTGGTTTTTGCACAAAATTCAAGTCTTTTGGTACGAGTTTAGCATAGGCACGCTTCATACCCAAAATATTAATATAAAGTGTTGAGTCGATGCCTAAGAGATGCTAAGATCTTCTGCTATCTCTCTAATGCCAACTGCTGCAGCTACGAAAAGTTCAAGGCAAAATTCCTTACGATATAATTTTGAGAATATCTATAACTCTAACTTATGGCATAAGTGAGTAGCATAAAACAGAGACTCCAGTAATAAATGTTATATTAGTGCACCGATACCACCTGATGTCTACAGGGACTGTTCGAAGCATAAACAAAACTTATTTCTTCTTTGCCATAACGTAAATTTATAGAGTCATTTGATTTCCCTGACAGGTTTACACCGAAATATAGTACACTTGCAGGTGTGTAATTTAGCCAAATCAACTACAAAGAAAAGTAAAATAAATTAGTAAATGACTTTCATATAAACCACACGGATACATATATTACATTTTTTACGATGTTGAGTTTTACGAGCAAAACACTTAAACCTCCACATTTTGCATTTACATACGTAAATTAGCCCAGAAAGTACAGACATACCTACATATATACAAAGGGAAAAGTTTAAAAAAGTGCTGATTATTCAAGCCAAACTGTAAACAATAGTCGTTCGATTCGCATGCATGGAAAAAGCTCTGTGAAATTTAATTTGAGCACAGCATGAGCCAGCCGAAAGAGGTGAAAAACAGCTAACCAAAATAAGTGGCATGAAAGCGAAATTTCAAGTTAAGTAAAATAATTATAAATAGTAGGGGTTAGGGAAACTCAAATTAAAAGTAGATACTTGAGACGAACAAACCGACAGACGGATAGACAGGCAACACACGCCAATAAATCACGGAGCTTATTAGATAACAGCAGTTTGGCCGCCATACACTCCCTCAGGCGCTGTAATGCATTGTGGAAAAAGTTCACGTATACATGCATACATGCACATTTCTATGAATATAAACAACGCTGGTGAGCTAATTAACTCGCCTGTTGCTGTCGATCGCTAGAGTTGTTGGAAATTTATGTATTACAGTTAAATATGGACATATTTAGAGCCAAGAGCAGTGGGTATTAAATACGGCACAAAGGAATATGATGCAGCTCAGTATATGGATTGATTTCAACAAGCTCATAATAGAGATCCTTAACCGGTTATTGTGGAAAAAATTGGCGCAACGATATTTTAGCTTAATTTTTTCGGAAAAACATTTTTTCTTGAGCTTTGCAAAGTTTTGAACTTTTCAATGGGGGTGTTTTTAGTGGCACAACGCTGGTAAGGATGATTCGCTTTCAAACAAGTGTTTTCGGCTACCCAGAGGATACTTGTGAAGTGAATGACGCTCAGACAGCTGTTGTCTCTTGCTAGAATATTTGCATATGACTCCTTCCTCCGAGCTGACGTATGTACGCCGATTAGCCTCAACATCCGCGCCATTAGTTTTGCTTTCTGAAGACTGAATAAGGAAGCGAAGCGTATGGGTCTGGTTATGAACGAGAACAAGACGAAATATCTCCTGTCATCAAGCAAACAGTCGTCGCACTCGCGACTTGTCTCCCACGATTCTGTTGAAATTCACAACTTCGAAGTCGTAGATAATATCTTTTATCTTGGAACTCACAACAACGTCAGCCTCGAAATTCAATGCAGAATAACTTTTGCCAACAGGCGCTACTTCAGACCGAGTAGACAATTGATTGAGCAGTAAAGTCTCCTCTCGATGAACAAAGACCAAGTCTATAAGACTACTTCGTGAAGAAGAAAAAGTTGCACGTACAACGCTTTTTGAATCGCTGAAAACGGCTACCATTACTTTTACGATCTATAGAACAATATTCAAGTTCTTCTGAGCAGGCTCGTCCATTATCCATTTATTTGCCCTTTCCTTGTTGTGTACCAGTGGACTCATAATTCGTCGACGGTTATGAAATGACACAAGAAGTTCTTCGGATTACATTTAAACAGGCTCAAATACCGCTGTGAAGTGGTTTCACGGTTACCCCTTTTGTTCAAAGTGAGCAGGCGCTGGATCGATCACAACGATAGCCTTTTCATGACCAACATTTCATCAGATTTTGATCCAAATGATATTTGAGATGTCTACTGCTGCTTGAGCTTCTTCATGGTTATGCATAGGATCAAAGTCGTCAAGTGGGTCACAGGCGGGCCAAAACTTCTCTGATGTTTTATTTACCGAATATTATCAGATGTTCCAGTTTTCAAGAAGGAGATGCTTGGTTAAATATGCAGAAAGCTCCAAATTATTATTATTTTGATTCATATCTTTACCTTATCGCATTTTTTGGCTTTTACAACAGTAATCTCTACCCAAATAGTTATCAAAAGGCAGGGCTCCATTGTTCGATTCTCAAGGTATATGTAATAATAAGCTTACCTGTGCACTACAACTTGTTACATATTATTTATAATATTATGCAACTGTTTAGATAAAGGTTTGAGTACATAATCGTTCCAGTATTTAAATACGTATACGGTCAAAATGTGTCGCGCTTCAATTTCAATTGTCATTACAGTCGCCACGCAATCTCCGATATCTTTCGAACAATTCCTTAATCTAAACACGCGCCAATGGAAAAGACAGTAAATAAAAGAAGAAATGTAACCCTTATATACATCGATATTCGTAAACATTGATTTGCTGTGCTTAAGTACATAATTACCGGTATCTCTATTAAGGCAATTATATACAAACATATGCATATAAACATATGTATATAAAGTTATTGTGTACGTGAAGTTGAACATTTTTGTGCGTGAGTCAAATTGTGAAGTGAAATGTGAATGTTAAGATCAATCACAAACATTTTTTCATACGTAATGGTAGAGGTACATACCTACATTTATAACAACAAAAAAATCGTTAACTTCGGTAGGAGGTGTAATACCCTTCACATATACAAATTATTCCTTACAATAACTTTGATCGGTTAGTTTGTATGGCAGCTATATGCTATAATATTTGGATTTCAACAATTTGGTCGGAGTTTGCAACACTGCCTTAGACAATGACGCATGCCAAATTTCTTGAAGATATCTCCTCAATTTGAAAAAACTTTCCATATAAGCACTTAATTATCTCTGGTCTTTTAGGGTGTATGACAGCTATATCATCAGCAGCTCCTTGGTAACAAAAGAACAGGTGCAAAATATCAGAAAGATGTCACAAAGATTGAGGGGTCAGGTCGTTTGTATACAGACGCACGGACATGGTTAAATCGACTCAGCTTAACACGCTAATTGTTTACACTTATATATATTTTACAGGGTCTCCGACCTTTTCTTTTGGGTGTTACAAACATCGTGGCAAGCTTACTATACAACGTTTTCGAAATCCGTGATCACCGGAAACTCTATCGAAACTGTGCGTAAATTAATCAAAAATCAGCCGAAATCAGCATTGAAATTCATGGAAATGGAATTAAACATCTGCAAAACATCGATTTATCGCATTTTTACCGAATATTTGGGCTTACGAAAAGTGTGTTGACGGTTTGTTCCGCACAAATTGACTGACGACCAAAAATTGCTCAGAATCCATCTCATTGATCGACGCTTGTGACCGATTATTTGACCAAAAATCACATTTTAACCATTAATCGCTATATTCACCTGATATGGCACCGTGCGACTTCTTCATTTTCGGAAAAATGCATTTGCCCATGAAAGGAAAGCGTTATGCAGAACCAGAGGCCATTTAAGAGGTTTGCACCGGCATACTGGTGGCCATACCGGCCAACGCGCTAAAACAATCGTTCGACATGCTTTTGGACCGTGCAAAAAGCTCTATTGAACCAGAGGGAAACTATTTTAAATAAATAAATTGATTTTTTAAGTCATGTTTATATTGGAACACACCCTGCATATTACTCTGTTCAGGGTATAAACATAGGTGTACCCCTTCATACTTCCAAATTTTTTGTACTATGAAATAAAAAAAAAATATGTAGGAGTTATTTCAAAGATATTATTTTTGGTTTTGTTAATTATGGTCACAATACAGTTTGATAACTCCATACAAAACATATCCAATTTTTTTTTGCTATACTTAATATATAGTTTTAGTTTTTTTTTTACTAAATTATATCCAATTATACGGTTTTCTGAATGCATTCTGAAAGGTTTGTTCAAAAAATAGTGCTATATATTCTCAGTTTTTCAACATTTGGCAACTGAAGTTTAAATATGACTGAAACAAAAGTTGCTTTTGTTTTTTAATGAATCGGGGAATTCTGCAGTTGGAGAAACTCGTTTACTGAATCAGTTTTCGTTGATTGTACGCACAAAATATCTCGCCTGACCAGCTGGAAACGAATATTTGACATGATGGCTATCGAAGCGTTTGACCGTTTATTGGCTCTGATAGTAATAAAGGAGAGATAGATTAGCAATTTTTAATTTAATCAGAATGTACTTCTCTACTTGCTAGAAAGCAATTAATCTCAATTCTTCAAGTTTCAAAAAAATTTAGGTAGAACTTCTAGGCTGATTTTACCTGCTGTTATAGGAGCTTGAGAATAGGGTTGTAACTTTTGATTATTATCAATATTCCTGTATGTAAAGCTGTAAGATATTTGGAATCTTCGTCTAGAAAATTGATGATATTCATTTTTGGAATAAAATTTTGGTAAAAGAGACTACAATGCAACCTTAACCTTTGTTGTAACTGTGTTCTGTGCCCATTTAGATCGCAACTTGACTGACTCAATACTGAATATATTTCAAATAAAGGATCTGATTTCAGATTTTTCAAGTTTGACACAAAGTTTGTAACACCTGGAAGGAAACATCGAAGTCCCTATAAAGTATGTATATATGTTTCTTGCTAATGAGTCGGTTTGGTCATGTCCGTCTTTCTGTTTATCTGTCTATACATATGTATATGTATATGTAAACTGATGTCTCAGTTTTCGAGATCTGAAATTTGCATATGACCTTTTCTCTTCAAGATGCATCGTTTTGGTCGGTAAAATGTCGATAACGGACCAATATAGCATATATATGCCAAGCAGATTAACCGATCAAAATCAATTCATACCCTTATGTGATATATTAAATATACCTGTAAAGGGTATAATATCTTTCGTGCAGTCAAAGTTAACGTTTTTTCTTGGTTTGGATAGCTGTTATATTATTTTTAATATGGCAAATAAATCAGTACGGGACGTTTAAGTTAATGAAAGAGGTAAAAGAAAGGCGTCTAATCTTTTTAAAATACAAAAAGAACACACACCTGGCAGGCAAAGCAAATTTTCCTATAGGGGTGTTTATAGTCAAAAAAAAAAAAAAAAAACAAAAAAAAGGCAAACATATTAACACAGACCCATCAACCACTTTCTGTAGATGGTGGATTCATTGCTTGAATTCGTATTGCTTAGTGGTTTAATGCGGTTTTTAGGATGCAATGATAGTCACCAAAAGTCATTGTGCACTTCAATAAATCTCTTGCATATTAGTGTCGTGTAAGTACTTGTTGTCTTTATTTGCACTGTTGCAAGCAGCTTTGAGATACACATATAACCATTTTTGTATCTAATTTAAAAGTATTTACACATCTTACATCTGTATGTATATACATGCATATGTGGACACGAAGAGGCAATCTACGTCTACTTAGTTAAAAGTGCATAATACTGAATAAAGTACTTTTTAATTTGTATTTTATTGACGCCCTTGCTCTCAATATCTTTCATGACGAAGAGCGATTGCACTAACCAAATTGGCGGAGTCACCAGTCCCTCGGTATGCCTATTCATCATTTGGCATTTAAATCAGCAATGACTTGCGGAAAAAAAGAAATAAGCGTTGCTGAATGGCGTATGAATTTAATAAGATGAGGCATGAAAAAAATACTGAAAACGCTTGCAAGATTAGTTTTTCAACCAACACAAATACGACAGCATTTTGATAAGTTAGAGAAGTTTTCAATTTCGCACTGTGGTTTGAGTTACACAATTGCTTCTGCAAAAAATGTATTGTATATTAATTTATTTTTTTATTAACTAATTTTTTATTTTCTTGAAATCAATCAATCCTAACTTTAGAGTTTAGTATTGTTCATTCAACGAGAAAATATTTAAGGGGTTACAAGGGCTTACGGGTTTCAAAAAATCGATTGTTTTAGCTGGGTTAAGTGCGCCGTCTTTAAACGTGTTTTTCTGGAAAGTGTGTTTTTGAAGTCAGTTGGCAAGATTTCTCGAGAATTACTCAATCGATCTTAATGAAATTTTACACAGGTCTTTGGGAAATAATTCTCAAGACTTGAACTTGGGAGTATTTTTTCGATTACAACTATTTGGAAACAAAATGTCTCGAAATTTTCACTGGAATTTTCAGTTTTCACTTTAGATGATCCTGTAAGGAGTTATCCTGCTAACGCGGGCTCATCTTTTTCTGAGGGATCACTGGAAACGGCGTCGCAATGGCTGAGTTTTAAATATTTTTTCCAAAAATTTCAGAATTTTGTAAATAGTGTAAGTTTGAAACCATAAAAAATTTTAATAAAATATTTAATTTTTTACATAAGAATAAATTTGTTTAAAAAATGCTGTTTTTTACCTTAGAAAACCCATGTAACCCCTTAACAGAGGTGGATGGACGACTAACATGAGACAACTTTTCGACGACTTCACGACCTTCACAGAATGCTTTTTGTAACCCAAATACTTCTGCAACATTTTCAATGATTTCGGAGTTGTGATTAAATTGGAAACTCGAAATTTCAAGGAAACTTCTTGTTCCATTTATTGGAAGAGAAAATGTTAAACAAATCTCACTTCAAAGATGCCGAGCTAAAAAATTAAAACGACTTTTCGCTTCTTGTGGTCATTCAAAAAGTTATTGTATTATCAATCAAACCTTGTAGATAAATATAAGTTTTCATTTTCCATTTTTCTATTTTGATATTTCTACAAATATTGGTGACAAAGTTAAACAGAGCTGCTCTCGATTACCTATCGTCGTTCGAGCGAAGATCTCTTCGTACTCAAAAATCACAGCAGGAGCGTGTACTATCGACCACAGAAACCAATAAGATCTCATATAGCACAAACTTGAATTACAGAAGTTTTCTCCTTGGAGAGCTATAGCATTACTTTTGGTTGGGTTATCGAAGATTTTAATGCTGAGGACAAAAAATGCAAAATGTTGCACTCACGGCTTGGCTCCCACGTCACTGTTGACAGTCATAACTTCGAAGTCGGAGATATATATTTGTCTATCTTGGAGCCCGCATTAATACCAGCAACAACATCAGCTCCAAAATACAACGCAAAATAACTTTTGTCAAGAGGTGCTACCTTATACTGGGTAGCAATTGAGGAGTAAAGTCCTCTCTCGACGAACGAAGACCAAATTCTACAAGTCACTCATCATCACCGTCCTGCTATATGGTGCAGAGGTATGGACGATGGCAATATCTGATGAGCCGGCGTTACGAGTTTTCTAGAGAAAGGTTCTGCGAAAGATTTATGAACTTTTGCGCATTGGCAAAGGAGAATACCGCAGGCGATGGAACGATGAGCTGTACGAGATATACGAGATATACGAGATATACGACGATATTGACATAGTTCAGCGAATTAAGAAACAGCGGCTATGCTGGCTAGGTCATGTCATCTGAATGGATGAAAAAACTCCAGCTCTGAAAGTAATCGGTGCCATATCCGCGGAGAAGGAGGGGAGAGGAAGACCTCTACTCCGTTGGAACGACCAGGTGGAGAATGAACTGGCCACACTTGGTATCTCCAATTGGCTTCAAACAGCGAAAAGTAAGAATGACTTATACGCTGTAATAGGCTCGGCTATAACCTCGTAAGCGGTGTCTACGCCAATAAAGAAGAAGTAGAAATGTTATAAAATATTGTATCCAAAAAATAGGTTATACAATTCAAGTTCAGCACGGTCCGTTTGTCCTTCCTTCTAACCCCTTTGCCTACAAAATACTACTTTGACGACAAAAAAGTCCATGTGTGAACGCAGGCTTACAGTTGCTTCTGCCGAAATCGATGGCTTAGAAGTCTTCAGATATTATCGAAAAGCGAAGGCCAACTCGTAGGCAATTTTAAACCAGTTAAAACCTTTGTTATCTCGAATAATCTCCAACTGCACCACAATGGTTGGTTTGGTCGAATTTCTAGCTTTATGTATTCGGTTACTAGTTTGGCCTAGTGAAACCCTGATCTGCAAGAAAAATCCGTTCATATCCTGTGTGGCGACAAAGCTTAAATAATAGAGCGGTATACAATCTCTACATTACTAAATTGAGCGATTTAGAGTTACTGGTGGTATACGATATCATAGCAGTATAAGCCGCCGCCTAACTATATACCTTACCACTATTAATAGAAAAGACAATTGAAAGTAAAACAGCTGACTTGAAGGATAGACAAACACGTTGCTCTGGTTTGTCAGTAAACTGGAATGCTGAAAAACCAAACAATAAAACAAAATGTAATGTGATGCAGCTTTTAGGTTTATTACAAACTTCCACGGCTTGCAACAATCAAGCAGCAGACAATAAGAGCAGAAATATGGAAATGCTGGTAAATATATGAAAAATGATATAATGAATTCGGAAATGAAAAGCTGTAGCGGTAAATCATTGGCAACGAACGACGCTTGAAAATGTCGACGCAGCAATAGAAATGCGCCTTTTACGTAGCAACATTGTCCGCAATTCGGATTTCGCGGTCGCACGCTTACTTAAGCTGACGCCAAAATGTTGCATGTGGAAAGAGCATCACAGCATAAACTCAATTGCGGCGCAGAAAATGCAGTTCAAATCCAATATCTATTACAAAATCGGCAAGAAAACCACGACAACCACACAATTACCGCAAATGGAGCGAGTTGACGCTCGAATGAGCTAAAATGTTGTAGGTGCGAGCGCGCGTCTGCGCATAAGTATGTAAGTGGAGCGCAAGAGCCAGTTTGCAGCAAAGCGTGGCTCACACCAACAACTCTACGAACATGCACACATAAATGTGTGTGTAAGTATGCGGAGAGAGTGCCAAGATATTGCGGTCCAAGCCAATCGAAAGTGATCTTACACCAATGACGTCACATGCGTTGGGGTACACCATTGGCGTTTGCGTTAGCGTCGGTCTCGCTCCCAACGAAAGTGAAAACCAAACGAGCGCGCAACTAACCGAAACGAATGGTATTGTACGACGGTGTTGTGGGCCGGAGCCGGTTGTGCGCAATGCTAATACCGAAGATATCGTTAACGACAACTACACGCGTTCCTCAGCAGCCTGTAGCAGCAACAAATGCAACAAACGAAAACCCAAATCCAAAAAAGAAGCAAGCAACAAATAGCTAAAAAGCTAGCAAACAAATAAGCAGAAAAAGAGTAGACAAGTTGCCGTGGCTTGTTGGGCGCATATAAAAGACGCTTTGGACGCTCGGCGGGTTGCAGATACTTTTTTGGTACCTACGAGGACGAACGAGTAGCGGTTGGGTGTGCAAATATAACAACTAAAGTTTGAGTTTTTCTGTGCTATCATTATAATTGCTGTTATTATTGTTGTTGTGGCAGTGTGTGCATTCGAAGTAAAAGCGGAGCGCGAAACGTTCAGTTCAAAAATCAAATTAAATTTCCAAAATTAAAATGAGTTCTACACTGCGTTTACTCGCGCTTTTGGGTGTGATTGTGTTAGTGCGAGCGCAACAACAGAATGTTGATCCCGCTTACCTGCGTCAATACTATCAGCAATTGCAACAGCAACAACATCAACAACAAAGCGGCGATGCTACGCCAATTTACGAACAAAATTCCGAGCAAACACAACAGTATGCGGGACAAGGACAACAGGTCCAGTATCGCCTGAAGGATACCGTGCGCGAACAGATACAGGCACAACAACAGCAACAACATCAAGGCGGCGGTTATGTAGCGCCTTCGGTGCGCGAATATCAGCCGCAACAGGTGAGGACACGTTGAAAATTTTTACATAAAATAAAATTGAATAACAAATTTATAAAAAATTAAAAGAAATTAAGAAAGAAAATAAATTAAATTAAATAAAAAATGTAATAATATAAAATAAAATAAAATAAAAAAAAATAAAAAAATAAAATAAAATAATATTAAGCTAATTTAAATTGAGTTTAAATAAATTAAAATTTAAAAAAACGAGAAAAAAATTAACTTCAGTAGTTCTTAAGCTCTACTATAGCTTACCTTTCACAAACACAAAGATTTTGTACAAGAACTTGATTTTGATCGATCAGCTTGTATGGCAGCTATATGATGTGCTGGTCCGATCATGAACAATATATTCGGAGATTGTAGCGTTACTTTGAAAAATAATAAATTCAAAATTTGGTGAAGATATCTTGTCAAATAAAAAACTTTTTCATACAAGGACTCGATTTGGATAGGTCAGTTTCTATGACAGTTATGTGCTATAAATCTAATCTCAACAATTTATATTTAGATTGTAGTGTTATCTTGGATATAATCTTAACCAAATTTTATAAGGACAAATGTTCGACGAAACAGATTTCCGTAAAAGAACTTGATTTTGAAAGTACTATTTGTATGGCAGTCATATGCCGGTATTCAATTTCAGACCGATATCTCAAAAACTGATGGACTTTTTCGCGGAAATACAGACCAGATATGGTTATATCGACTCAGATCGTCAGGGTTATATTTTATATACATACACTTCGTGCCAAAAAAGAAAAAATACAACTAAAACTTAAATTTTAAAATAAAATGCTTAACCCGAGTCTCCCTTTACTTAATCACTCATATATGTATCTTATTGTCTGCCTTTTAGGTGCAATACCAGCCGCAGCAGTATCGTCCACAGCCACAAGCCGTTAGTCCACCACGTCACTCGCAGCCTCAGTACCAGCCACAGAAGGCTAAATTGCAGGCACAACGTCCACAACAACAACCCGAGGAGGAGGAATACGATGATGTAAGTAAAATGTTCGACGAAATTGCCACTTAAACTTTAAAAGCAAAATTAAAAACTGAAAAAATTTGCTTAAGCCATTTGAACAGACTTTATGTATACATGCAAATACATATGTACTTATTATATACACAATACTTACATATCCATATGTACATAGAGCAGCTTATATTGAGTAAAGGTGTAGTTACATAATATGAATAGCGCAATACCTTCAAGTGTCTTTAAGCACCGGCAATAGCAATGACAAATGCAATAACAACAACATATGTATGCATAAATAATTGCTGTAATTCCAATTCATCACACACCAATTGCTGCAATGAGCATTTAAATTGCAGCATTTTAATCGCTTTTTCTGACACTTAAAGTATTTAAAGTGTGCTGGAGTTTAACAAGTCGCAAGGTGATTTTTGATTGAGATATCTTTTAAGATTTTGCATTTCAAATTTGAATTTTTTTTAATACTGGTTTGTAGAATTTATGACTTTTCTATACAGATTTTATATTTCAAACAATTTTTTTTTTTTTTAATTTTGTTAAAATTGAAGTTTTTCAGATATTTCCGCAAAGATTATTTTAAAGTTTAAAAATATTTTTTTTTTTTTTGGTTAAAGCTGAAAAATGTTAATCAGCTATCTAATCTAAATGATTTTTATTAAATTATGTTGAAGTCGTTTGCTTTGTTCTTTTACTAGTAAGCTTTATGATATGTAGAGACTTTATGATCTGATTGAAAAAAAAAAAACATAAAGCTATCTATAGTTATTTTTTGGAAATATCAGGCTCTAGCCATTTTTACGCTGAAATTTTAAAAAATATGTGGCTGAAGTTACACTTTGCTGAGTAGAGAGAGTATAGAATGTTCCTTTGGAAGATATTTGCAGAGAATCCTCGCTAAAATCAGCATCACCTTTTGGCATATTCGGGGTTTGATTATATAATGCTACATCTCTTCCTTAATTAATTGTTTATTTTCATATTTTAAAAATATAGTAAACATTAGAACTATAGAAATCAATTTAGACTAGAGTCGATAATTTTTCTATCAAATCACAGTGGGTTGAAACCCTAAACCCTAAAAAACAAAGAGAAAACCTTTGCGCAGAAATAGTAAACAACGCTTTTAAACCGTAAATATCAAATCGCTGAATACAATTCTAACGTGAAAAAGACTTCCGAGTCCTATGGCACAATAAATTGTTTCAAACGCTTTAAAAGCAACTTCGCTTTTAATTAATCATAAGGCGGACTTTGACTAATTTTCGTTTTTGTTTGTTACCCCATTTTGAAATTTAGTTTTCAAATAGAACAAAATGACGTTTTAAATACTTTTCCAAAACTTTTTTTCAAAAACTTCACTTCAAACACTCAAATGGCTTTTTGAAATTGACGGCCATCGACCAAATAATAAATTGTATTTTCCCTGCATTGTTAGACATTTGTACATAATCATTACGCTGGCGCATCGGATTGAGCACATGCGACTGCTGCATGCGTTCACATGAAGTTAACTGTGCAGTAGCATTGGCCATTGGTCGTTATGCGCAAATGCCCAAACGAGTAGCTCGCCCGTTAACGGCGAATTAATTACTTTTCAATTTTGTGTATGTGTGTGCACATGCATTAACTAATCACAAGCTGCGGGTGGTGGGCGGCACCGACTGATATTTATTTTTTCCTAATAGCCGAGCTGCTCGCATGTGTAATTGTTGTTATGACGATCGTTGGCAATGAGTTTGAAAAAAGCTGCTTATATTTATGAGGCATCCCATCAAAATTCATACAAACACATACATACATGTATGTGCATCCATCCATTTGCGTGTGACGCGTTCATCTGCTTAAAAGCATAGCGTTTAAGGTCATTAACTCATTTCGCCAAACTTCAAGTTGGCATGCAACTAGCTATTGCATTGATACGACTCGTTTGACTTGTACGGTGGCATGAAGCTGCTGAGAAATACATATGAACAATGGAATTGGCCGTTGCGCCTACTCTTGTTGCAACTTGGTTGGTTGGTTGGTTTTGCGGTTTTCTTGTTTGTTTGATATCTTTGTTTTGTGCAACACACATTATTCAGTTTCCAATGCGGAAATCAGCACTTATAATTACTCACATATTGATTTACATACGCATGTATATGTGTGTGTGTATGTTTAAAAATTTTTATAAAAGTAAAAGTTGTAATTCAGTCAATAATATTTTCCAACATTAGCAAAACATCTCGTTTAGGGAGGGAACCAGAATTGCAGTAAACATTTGAAGGAGATCTTCAGTAGATAGGAAGAGTGAAAACTTTGACTCAGGTAGTCTAATCTGATGAAAAATGGAATTTGTAAAAAAAATTTAAAACAAAAATATAAAACTCAGTAATATATCAGAGATATTTCTAAAGATTTATAAATTGTTACCAATAAAATTTAAACATTGATCCTCCTAAATTGATAATTCCTCAACCCATTATGTTCGATGGTCTCTTTTTGTGGTGGAGGACTCTAGAAAATACCACACTTGCAAAGAAACTCGAGAGCGTTCACCGGGCGGTGCTCATTAGCACTAAAGTCCACTCCAATGGCACTTAACGTTATCTTGCACATAGTGATCGTAGAAATCATAGGAAAGTCTTTGACTGTGAAAGTGGCTATCAGACTCAGAATCTGGGTTCATAAAAGAACACGTAACTGAGCACTCGGAAATTCTCACACACATTGATTTCATGCCGGATCACTTAGATCATGGGGTCGCCAAACTGAACTCTGGCGGTTCCTTCTCTGCCCATATACCGAGAAGGGAACTGTGGGTGGAAAGAAGTCGTTGGAAGGGAGTGGCAGGAAGCTTCTTTATGAATGGGTCAATGCTTGGTTCACTGTCAAGAGCTCTCTCATCAACTCCAGCTTCAGACTTCTTGACTATTGTAGTGTCTTCCAATCCAATGTTGTAGGCATTAAGGTAGCAATAGATCTGTAGCTCCAGGGTGCAGCCTCCTTCAGAGAAGTGACCATTCGCTCTGATAGCAGAGCGGCGATACTAGCCCTGAGCTCACTTACAACGCGTTCAGTGTTAGTCGAGGAGTGCTTAACCGTGCTATCAATAGCGTCGAGTGTCTTTGTGATAAGACTGGTATGGGTGCCGACCCATAGCGGAATCGCGGGAAACTGCGAAGCTGATGAGCTAGTAAGGAAAGGAAAGAATGGGAGCGTGTCGGTGTTGCCGTATCCTCTTGTATTATATTACTAGATAGCTGAGCTTGAAGGAAACTTGACCAGCGCTGGACAAGATCGATACATGCGATGTCGCAAAAGTCTTTTGACCCAAGATCGATCTTTGTCCTCAGTAAGGCCATTATTCTATTGACGTCCATGCTGTAAGGTTGAAAATCTTACCAGACTCCATTTGCATAAGCTGTATGGAAGAAGATAAGGTGGAAACAACTCAACATTTGCTTCTTGAATGCTCCCCGTTTGGGAGGTCAACACTTAAACACTTGGGAGCACATACCTTCAGTCATCCCACTGAACTGGTGGGAGTGGAAATTAAACGCATGTGCATATTTCTATTGGTTATTAATCGTTTTGCTAATTTATAAGTTCGAACACAGAAGTGCTCTTTTATAAAGCATTGGTGGCTGTGGTTTAAAGCTAAATGCAGGAAGGGCATTTTGTCCAATGTGGAGTCGCACTGCGGCCGGGTGCCGGACCCAAAGTACGGCAGAGGTTTTAGATGAGCCTCGAACCCGACCAAGGTGACTAGGTTTCCCTATCCACCCGAACCAATTGGAACCAAAAATTAAGTGCAAAATGCATTTATGCTTTGGGGCGCTGATCAACGCATTGTATTGATCTATGTGCTTCTTGCAATAGAAAGCACCGTGGAGTTTAGTCTTCATAGACAGGCATTCACGTAAGAACACATTAACACATTTTATAAAGCATCACAGTTGGACTACATATATAGCAGTACACATGCGAACTTCGATCAGCCATCTTACCTAACCTAACCTAATCCTTTTAAAAAATATTATGATTTCGTTTACCTCCTCTTGAAACATATAAACCGGTTAGAAAAATATCACAAAATTATGTATTTTACAGATCACCAGATCAAATCAGATGTTCAGTATGAAAAATGGTTGTAATGAAACAAAAAAAAAGAAATAAATAAAAGTTTCATAAATAAATAACTTACGTATTAAACATCAAAAAATAAATAACCTGGATTGCTTAAAAATGCGGACATATGCAACTAGAACATTCGTAAACTGAAATCGCTACCGGCATGGCAATCAACAGCTCATAATTAACCCAAATCAATCATGTTTTTGTTTTTAATTCTTTACTATTATGCTACTTAATTAATACTCTCGTTAATTTTCTTTACGACTTTTGACGATTGCAACAGTATCGTTGGAGCTATAATTAAAACATAATAAGTTAGAATTTTGAACAGTCGTTGCCCTCAACGCCTTAATAGTTTCGTAGACATATCTATGTTTGTATACTTGATGTCTGGTGGAGCACTTTGTATGTATGCACATATGTGTTTGTATATAATATGTGCATTCTGATATCGCCTACAATGGTAAATCACAATTAGCCTCCTTTTACTCGTTAACAACAATTTTTGTTGTCATGTGGTGTATGACAGTAAATGATTTCATTCATTTACGTTTTGTTTTATTTTTTTTTTTTGTTTTTTTTATTGTTTTGTGCTTCATTTTTGCCAACGTGCTTTAAATTCAATTATTTTTGGGTTGAAATCGAAACTTGCCTGACAACATTGGTGCTGCTTTGCACAACTCCAAGCGCTAGACATTCTAAATCCAGCACGCCAAATATTCAAAGTTCCGTTCCTTTGAATTCCAGCTGTAATGCAGTCGTATTTTTCTTGCTCTTGTTGTTGTATTGGTCGGTTGGTCTGTTGAAGTTATTTTTACTATTAAAAGGCGTGTGTATATATGTATGTAGTGGGCACTCATGTCATTCTCCGGCCAAACCCAAGTCGGTGTAGAAAGGAAAAGACCAAAAAGTGTTAAAAATTAATAAAAAAGAAAAAGAAAAAAGTTAACTAAGGCGGCAACGATGCTATAATACCCTACATAGTTAATTTTCTGAAAGCATATGAAAGATCTTCAGCTTGATTTTGGTCGGTCAGTTTGCATCTATATGTTATAGACTTAGTGTATATGATAGCGCCCTATCCTATAGTGATCCAATATCGGCGGTTTGGACAAATGAGTAACTACTTGGAAAGAAAACTCGTATGTCAAATTTCAAATTGATATCTCAAAAACTGTTGGAGTAAATCAACTCAGTTGGGTGATACAAACCCTGTTATACCCTATTCAGGGTATACATATAAAAAGTCAAACGTATTATTGTCAATAGTTGATACTTGTTAGGCGCTGATGCATTAAGCATGAGCGTGTATTGTGCGAGAGCGGCTTAACAACTACCTTAACCCAATTTTGGTCCAATAAAGCACCGTATCAGTTAATGCAATGGGCCAGATCTTTTCATTATTATATGCATTATCTCCATATCTGTGTTTGTATGCCTATGTATAGGTGTATACATATGCATATACAAATGTATGGAAATAGCGTTGGCGTTCCAACGCGGCAATTTGACCTTTCTTGGTTTATTTATAGCTCCCTCCGTTGTAATTGACTGCGGGGCGTTCTGAACCCGGCGCTGGCATTGTATTTTCATGCTTGTTCTGCCGCAATCACAGATTGTGGGTGTGCACTGTTGTGGCATCGCGAACTTGCAACACAGGCCAAGATTTATGCGCACTCTATGTAAAGCACCGACAGTTGCTGGCGTATAAACGCGCGAATGCATGCCGCTTATTTTTTTGTTTGTAATAAAACTTGTACGTAATTAACTACTACTCAATGCCAACTCAAGACGCCTCAAAACAATTTAGTAAACATTTTACGTTTTTTGTAAAAATAAAAAATATTATATTTAAAGTGGAAACTTGTGGTAAACTAGTTGATATTTAACCGCTTCGTTGGTGACGGCTACAGACGGGTGACTTCAATGTGTGACTATGAGGGTGGTTCAATAAGTATTTAACCTGCAAAATAAAAACAAAAAAATTGTAAAAAGGTCGAATTTTATACACACTGCTTTAAGCTCAAAGTATTTGTTGCGTTGCCTCAACTAATTAAACCCATCTGAAAAATACGTTTTCTAGGGATCTGCAAAGTCAGTCTTTGTATCGACGGTAAACGCCTCAAATGGCTCAAAAATCTGCCCGGCGAGTCAATTATTCTTATTTGGAAGCAAAGAGAACTCCAAGTCGTACGGTGCTAAATTTGATGAATATGGTGGATGCGGTAGTAGCTCGTTTGGAACCATTTTTCAGCAATTTAGTGTCGAATAGTAAAGACCTGTGATTGTCTGCCTCTAGTCCAAAATTCTTGAGCGGATAAAAGGTCGGATCCGTCGTTTACGTTGATCCGACTGTTGTAGAAACGGAACTTCCATCACGTCATCCTCCATGGTAGCCATTGTCGGGTCACTTGAGAGTAACTCATCGAAACCCGTCGTGGAACGAGTTTGACATCCAATAAACCAAAATGCAAAACCAATAATCCATCACATGTGATTTTACCTTTGTTCTTCTTAATTCTTCTAAAACCCGTGGACAAGACCTCTTCCCGGCGCTTTAAAAAATACAATGAAGAGAACGGTTTGGTTGAAAAAGTAATCGTGATTAGAATGCCTAAAGCCCCAGTAAATTCTAATACGATAGTGATGAGTCTTAGTCGAAGCAATATTTACAAAGTTATAGAAAAAATTCGGATCTGACTGATCAAATATTGTGTGTATTTCTAAGCGAAAATGCTGCTCGTAAAACTTGTTAAACATTCCGGAGTCTGTATAGCTTCCTCTAGCAATTAACATACCAGTAATTATAATCAAATCTCGATCAAATATTGTAACTAACTGGATTATTAGTGTAAAAGATAGACAAAGTATGCTTGCGCTTGCCAGCAGAAAAGAAATATTAAGCGCGCATGCGCAGATGATTGGTATGCAGCTGTGGCAGCGTCACCTCATGACTCTTGCAATAAATACCAATCTACTTGCGCAACTCGTACGAATATTCGTAGTGTTGCTGAAAATTATAATGCACTGCCGGCGGCCGGAGTATGTGCGCGGCATCTCGATTTTGTTACCGTTACAACACTTTCACTAGTGAACGTACATATGAAATGAGACTGGGGCTTTTGAAATCGCACGCAATATTTGTATGTATTCGCGCCACACATCGCACTGTCTAAATGTGCGCACGGGTAATTCATAGCACCCAGCCGTGTGCACAGAGCGGGGGGTGGCGGGTGGCGGCCGCCTGCTTGCCAGCCAATCTTACACTCGACCATCCAGCCGGTATGGCGAGCAATGCAGCTAGTGCCCGCAGTGACGGTGTCGTTGTCGGTGAATGCTGCAGGCCCACGTTGTTACCGTTAGCCCAGTTAAGCGCGCAATGCAAATGCAATACAAAACGATATGTGCGTGTGAGAGTGTCTCGTTATGGTGCATGCGCTTTGTGTGTCTAATGATGCAATCCAACGTTGGGTGGGTACGCGCTGATTACTCAATTCCACCAGACTGGGACACTTTTGAAATGGTGCACGCACAGCTCGTGCAGACTTCACTGCCTACACATTAATTATTGCAAGCGCATGCGCCCATTAGGCGACAGCCGACGGTGCGTTTTTTGGGTCATTAAGCAGAAATTAACATATCGCAATATGGTCTATATTTATTTATCCATTATTTCGGTGCTTGTAATTTATGTGAAAATTTAATGATAACGTTTTTATCTTTTCTTTTCGTCTTATAGCAAAACTCTTCTTACCAATTCGGTTTCGACGTTAAAGACGATGAATTCACCAACTATCAAAACCGCAAGGAAATACGCGACGGTTCGGTGATCAAAGGCAGCTATTCAGTGGTCGATTCGGATGGTTTCATACGTACCGTTAAATACACAGCTGATCCCAAGGAAGGTTTCAAAGCCGAAGTTATTCGTGAGCCCACCGATATTGTTGTGAAGATACCCACCCCTGCTCCTCAACCATTGGTGCGTCAAACTCACAAATCGCAGGATTATGCGCTGAAACCTTCGCAGCAATATCATCAGCAACAGCCACAGTACCATCAGCAATACCAGCAGTAGATGTGTTTAAGCGTGCCGTTGTGTAAGTTGAGCTTAGCTCACGGATAGAGTCGAATTTTGGTAGTCCACTTGACTTACTATATTGTGCTCTAGAACCGTATGCGATGTTCGCGCGTTGTGTGCGGTGTGTGCATAATAACACTTATTTTCATTTTCATCATAGGTTACACTTTATTTAAATCATCCTTTGTTCGAAACATTATATGGATTGTATGAAATTTTAATTTAAGTGCATATAGAATTTTTTAATCGAAATAAATTAAATGAAAAAACATGGAGTGATCGGGAATGTTATATGAAAAGTGGTGGGTTCAACTTTTATCTGCGATTTATTTATTTAGAAACTTAGAATGATCCCATTTCCATGTGAAGGTAATTTGGTAATGTCACGGTCATGGAAGAACTTGTAGATGTTGTCATAAGTGATCCATGCTTGAGCTGACACCACTTCATCTGGTGATCGGTTTAAATATGCAATCAACCTCTCGCAATCGCATTTTACACTGGCCACAGCAAGCTGAAGAAGCACTTACACAACATGGGCCTAGCTTCTTGTTTTAATTGCCGGTTCTACGCCAGGGAGCTGAAAAACTAGAACACCTGCTAATATACCGCACAGCAGTCTGCAGAAGTAGGTTAAAGACTCTGCGATCTATGTTTTCAAATATGGATCACATCGCTTTGTTAGCACCCAGCAGCATATTGGCCTTTATCAGTATATTGGGGCTAGATGAGGCTTTGTGATTTAGGAGAGGGCACAATAGACCATCAATAATGATCCACCATTTATCAGCATTAACCGAACGCTTTAGAAAAGGATTAATTTTGTTGGAATTCAACAGCGATTCGCAGATGGAAATTCGATCACAAAGTTATTCGTTCGTAAACTCGTGTGGCACCCATACTTCTTTTTGTATTCAGCCTTATGTGTATTGTTTGGCTTCTGGGCAATCGAAATAGTTCTTACATATCGGTTGGATTCAACGACTTCCGTTATTTTACCTTCTTTACTTTTTTAAGTTCTAATCAGTTCTAGAGAAAGCTGCCGAATTGATACTGCTTGCTTGGATATATAATATATCCTTTCATTTAAAAATACACCTCTGCTAGGAGAAGCACTTTGCCTCTAGGTGGCCTCCAAACTCATAAATAGAATGTGATCTCTGTTCACCGACAGTGTGATACTGTTGAATTATGCATTCAGTTGGATTTATTGCCTTAAATTGCTATCCTAATTAATATTGACCACAATATTAAGACGGAACAACTACAACTTCGAACTTAGAATTGAAACATTCAACTTAGAGCAAATGTGTGACAATTTAATAATATCAAATATCTGAAGTTATTTTCATTTAAATGTTCTGTAATTTGAGTATTTTCCAGAACTTAGTCATAAGATCTCGTCAGGCTTTCTTACAGGTTTTCTATAGCGCTTGAAAAATCCACATCGTTCGGAGGAGTCTTGGTGCTAACTAAAGCTTGTTGGGGAAGTTGTAGTAGTATTACAATTTTCATATATGTATCATACATATCAGTAGTTTCGTATTGAAGCTTTTGTCAATTTCGACCCTCTGTCAACATAATAAAAAATTGCACAATATGTTAGCTTCGGAGTCTGAGAAGGGGCGGAAAGAAAACTAAGTATCCACTCCCAATGAGCAGTTGGAATGTTATTCGAAACGAAGTCTGCTGGAGGAAGCTGAAAAAAGTAAAGCCTAGGACTTTCCTATTAGTAAAAGTTAACAAGAATCTGATTTTGAGGCTTCAAACTGGAGTCGACTTGTGAAAATTGTAAAAGACTCCGCTTTGGATGTAATAAAAACCAATTAAAGTGTGATAGAATCTATAAAAAAGAAGAAGATGATATTAGTTTTTCTGAATACTTCTTAGCTCGAACGAGTTAGCCATATAGAAAGCAGGTTTAAATGAATTTATGGGTTTGAGACAACTTCCGAAAATATTCTTTAAGACTATATTTTTGGAAATTCAACACTTAGTACAAGTGGAATACTTCCTTAAGTGTCTGAGATTCTAAGCTCCTGTACACCTCTAGCTAGAGTTTTTGTGTTTAACCATATCCAATAGCATTTTTAGCAAAGTGGCTTAGTTTCAATGTTAAAGTTTCATTTACAATGGATAAACAGAGTCGCTTCAAATTGTCATTCGCAACTATCAACTTTCTGCAAGTTAATCAAACACAAAATGTAAAGAAGAAACATGTAGGTATGTTGATAAATCGGTCAATTAGGTAAGTCTTTGACCTTCGAGCAGCGCAGATCCGGGGGAGATGCGTGAGTATCAAAATACAAAGATCGCGGAAAAGTTCTCACACTATGTTTAGTCATATGCATGACTGTTTGATGTCAACAAACGCGTTTACCAACATACATACTTACTGTCAAATCAAGCGTTCACCCGAAACCGCGATCTTCTATGCACAAGGCACATAATATACCGGCATGTTAAACATGGTCACCAACTCAAGCTGGACCGGTCAAACCGGTTCGGACCAGACACGGCATGGTAAGGCAAGGCAAGAGCAGACAAGACAATCAGACGAAATTTCTCAACGCATAAATTAAGTCCAAGCGCCAGGAGAATAATCAACAACAATAACAGTGATCAAATGAAATGTACACATAAAACGCGCTAGAATGTCCTTTCGAGCTGACGCTGGCGCTGTGAAAGGACACATATGTGTGCCATCAGAGATACATATGTACATAATGTCTCACACGTAAAACACTAAGAAAAGGGTTTCCATTGCACTGTCTTATCAATATGCTACGGCGCGAGGGTCACTTCCCACAAAAGTTACGCCAGAAGCTAGAAACCGGTTCTGGCCAAAGGCTACTTTGGTAGCAGCAAAGCAAAGGCACACATACAGCGAGCATTAATGACGTTAATGAAGCCGAGAAGGTGAGCGAATGAACTTCTAGACAGCGTTAGGGGATAAGGACATGGCGACGAAGCAGAGGGGCATGCGCGCATATGTTTAGTAATATGAGTGAAGCGTAGAAATCAGCAACGAAATATTATTGATTCGATGGACAAATGTCAAAGTGGCAATCAAGCGGAAAATTTGTTTTGAATAATTTAGTCGGACAATGGCCTGTGGTAGGATTAAGTTCGGCAAGCAGCAAGCGCACACAGCTGGACGAAAGTGTCATAACTATACAGACACATATACCTGTATTGTTGTTTTTGTTTTATGCAAATGCTACGCGGACAGCGGCGACACACAAAAAGGCAAACATCCCTGTTACAAGGACACAAAAACCAAAGCGTCCAAGACATTACAACATCTATTTTTACAGAAGTTACAATAATTTGCGCACAGGTAACCTACTCTTGTAAGGATAGTTTAGCAGCGTGTGCAACCCTTAAGATTAGCGCTGCTTGTGTCTAGTCTAGCTTTAGCTTGGCCTCATTTGCATAGCCATTGCACTGCTACATATGTATGTATGACCGTCGTCCTCGTAACAAAATTAATGCCGCATCACCTTAGAAGATTTATAATCATCTTCTATGCGGAACTGGTTTTCCTTTCGGCGAGTGTCCTAGTTACCACGTTTACTTGGCGCGCCGCGACAGACCGTCGTACCAACAGACCCACAGACCAACCGACCGAACGATCGCCTATCTATCCAGCCGAATTGACCTTTTATCATCGCAAAACTTGACTGACCACTTTTGGCGTGAGAAATAAACTGTAAATAAATAGAAACTCAGTAGCAGTAGTAATTTACAGCTTCACCTTTAACTGCACTCCTTACCCCTACTATCGAAATCGGCTGCATTTTTGGTTGTAAGCGCTTCTTTCAGAGGCGCCCAGCTATCCAACATTCTAATGCAAATGAAGCATGCAATTATTAAAGATAATTTTTTATTTTTGTTTTTGCATTGTATTGCAGTTTCTGTTTCCATTTCTCTCACTCTCTCTTTTTATTAATATATACACACATATTTTGATATACTAATGTTCATTAAATCATATTTGCATATCAAATGGAATCTTTTCTGAATGTTACCTTCTAATTGTATTAGCATAAATACTTAAGAATTGCGTAAAGTCACGTTTCGGTGGCGCCTCAACGTAATTTTCCTTGCGTCAAATCCCAATGATGCTCACCGTAACCGCCCGTCGCATCAGCCCATACGATCTGCAATGAAATATGTTAAATTTCATTCAAAATTCACGTTAAGTGCTTGGTTGCGCTTTGTGCGCATGCGTAGAGAAAATTTGCATTTGCTCAAGTCACGCTTGAAATGTGTTTGCATACTGCATATAAGGTTGTGATTATTTAAGCGATTCAGCCCAAAAGTGAAGCACTCGTACTCACCTCACCGCGATGACGATTGCCATTGTTGTTGTTGTTTAGCGACTCGAAACGTTTCTCAAAGCGTTTTTGTGGTTGGAATTCAACATGCCCAAAACTCTGTTGTTGTGGATTCTTAAATCGCATGTATATATCACTAAGAGACGATAAAAATAATAACTGCGGTTAAAAGCATAGCAATAAATATTTTTTTACTAAAGTATTTTGTTTTGAAACGAATTTAATAAAATTAACGTTCTGAAAAGAATGTGTTTCACGCGCTTTGCTCAACTTAATCAGTCTTCTGTTCATAACACCATCACTCAACTTGAGACCCAGCATTAATTATTGGCAACTCGAACTAATGTATCAACGATTTGAAGCATTTTCGACCTGCCCAAGCGACATTGCTTCGCTCTATGGGGTCTTGAAAAGTTCCAAAAAGACCCGACGTTTTCGAGCCAAATTTTGTTAAGTGGTGGGGCCTATTTCTGACTCACTGAATATTTAACAAGCAAAATTGCCTCATTTAGGACGAAGAGCAACCTGAAGAGATTCCAGAGCTGCCATTTCATCCAGAAAAAACATCAGCTTGGTGTGGCTTGTGGGTCGGTGGAATCATCTTTCCCTTTTTCTTTTAAAATGAGGTCAGTGACAACGAAACCGTCCATTGCGACTGTTATCGCGCCATGATAACCGACTTTTTGTTGCCTGAAATTGAAGCTCGTGATGTCGTCAACATGTGGTTTCAACCAGACGACGCCATTTCCCACACGTCGCATCTATTCAATAGATTTATTGAGAGAACTCTTCGGTGAGCAGATAATTTCTAATTTTAGGCCAGTCGATTGGCCGCCAAGATCATGTGAAATCACACTTTTTCTTATGGGGATATATGTATAATGTCTATTGTCTGTGCACACAATCTCGCTTCGATTCAGGTCTTGGAACAAAACATGACGCGTATCATTTGCCAGATAATATAGAGAGATAATCTTAAAAAAATAAATTCCATAGAATGTTCTTTCAAATGATAATAAACACTTCCCATTAAATTTGAAGTTGCTGTGTGTTTTCTTTAAAAACGTATTGAATCTTGGTTGGGCGCACTTAATCACACTGCTAACACAACATTCGTCTACAATAATGTTGTCGACTTTAAAATATTTACCATTCAATATTGCACATAGGCCAGCGCTTCTTCCAATCGCTGAAACGTTTCTCAAACTCGAATTTAGGAATAACCTTAAGTACTTGCAGCGATTATCATCCATCTTGTAAAACGACCGCCCTTTAAGTTGTTTTTATTTTTGGATATTTGCCATCTCTATGTCTGGCGAATATGGAGGCAGAAGCCTATAGTCAAGCATTCACGATAATTTTCTTGTGAGACTATCTTTCATGATAACGGTTTATTTCGATAAATGGGTGGGATTCATCAAAATCTGACATACGACCCCATTGAAACCAATTAACACAATTTTTGACGGTCGTCCTCGAGGAAATTTTTCTTGCGACTGTAACGCCTGGTATATTGTATAAAAATTTAATTATCATTAGGGTTTTCACATGGGAACTGGAATAATAATACGAAGGTATAGGGTTTTGATTACTGATATGACTTTTATGTTTTCACAATTGCCTACCGATTCTGTGGTTTGCTTGTTAAAAGTTTGAAATAAAGCTTTTCAGTAACTAAGTACATTACGGCCATTTCTTTCAATTATTTAAGATTTAGGCAAAGTATAAACTAAGACTCTATCGCTTTAAATAACTTTTAATCTACTATATAGTTCGAAACTTTAAATTTATGTCAAAATCTTTAATTAACAGTGAACACTTACTGAAAAGATTGTGTCTGCTTAATTATTTTAGGTTGCTCTCTTTGCTCCTGCGAATTACGCACACTCTCTTGCGGTACTCGCTGTGTGCTTCTAGCGGTTGAGACAGCGCGGAGGGTATTTGTTTCTTTTAAATCATTTTGTGAAAGTTCAGCATTGTAGCTCGAATTCGTGTAGCGTCGCGGGCGCAAGTCCTGTTTATGTTCGTTCCCCAAGTGCAATACACGGTGAGTAAATGAAAACGGCGTTAAATACTCCGAATGCTGCTTGAGTTCTCGCTTGGCGGTGGCGACGGGCGGTTCGAACATTGTTAGTTGAGTATTCGGCGGAATAACTTGGAAGTAATTACCGAGATTACGATATTTGGCCACTTCAGGCGGTGTGGCCCGCACTGATGTCGCGTATTTTGGTTGACTGTAACCATATGTCGGCAACTGACCGTACAATGTCGTTGCATTGAGTGTTGCGATTTGATCGTTGAGATGCAACTGGTCATTGGTGTTGTTAGTACCCGAAAGACGGATGCGTGGATCGCGACGTGCGTGCGAGTATTGAGCGCCACAATGGTCATTCAACAATTGTAAGGTTAAAATTATAATATACAACATGTTTAAAGTTAAACACTTTTCACTTTCTAGGTTTTAACTATTTGTATCTGCGCAATTTCTTCGTTCCCAATTTGAAAGTCTTTAACCATTGACGGCGTATGAAAGCTTACAATGCTGAAATCTGGTTGACAGTCACATTTATAGCCACTGCCGTGCTGTGTAATCAAACCCTTTGAAGCGGAAGTTTTCTGAATGCCATAGAGGACCATTTAACCGTGGCACAGCGCACCACTAACATCTAACCCGATTTCTGCCATTTCTCTACCATAATGTATGTACATACAGACAGCTTTCTTGACACAATTCAGCGGAGTGTGAAATGACTGATGACGTATTCGACGTCTTTGAATTTGAAAAATAAAATGGAAAAGAGCAAGTCATTGACGACAGATTCCAATCAAAAGTTACGATGATTGTGCAATAGACAAGATACGATTATAATAACTGCACTGCTTTAGATTGAGGAGTGAGTGAAAATTAATGCATAAATAGAAAGATATTATTACAAATGTATATATTTTCGAACTCCTTTTTAGTAGTCTGTACTCTTGTAAATATGACTACATTATATTATCATATATTAGCAGAGTTGTTTAGATTATATTCCTATTAATAGGTGGACCAGTTCACATTAAGGAGATGATGATCATAGTTGTCGAATAAACGATAAAGTATACATATACCATAAATGACAAGCCTGAAGAGTGAGAGTCGGTTTAGCCATGCAGGTCTGTCTGTATATAGGCGCACCAGTCCCTAAGTTTTTGATATATCTATCTGAACCTTCGCACACGTCCTTTTCTCCAAGTCAAGTCTGTAACTGCTCATTTGTTGGAACTGCCGAGACCGAACCACTTCAGCATAGAGCTGCCATACAAACTGGCTTGTCAAAATCGAGTTCTTTAAATCGCCCACTATAACGTGTTCAAACTGACCGATTAAAGCCAAGATGAAGAACGAGAGACAATTTAAAGGGGTGCTCTCTTCATATGAATAGAGCTTATTAAAATCTCAAAATTTTTCCACTTGACTAACATGAAAATTTCAGAAGTCCAAATCCAAATTTTGTAAGAACGTATGGAATTTTCATAGATTTTTTATTATATACCATCTATGAAAATTCTATAAAGTCTTACTTAAAAATCCGAATATCTCAAGAAGTATTAATAATAGCGAGATATAGAAATTTCAAGATAAGAAATCACGATTGTCGTGTATTCTCAATGGAAAATTTTTACATGCCTTGGTGCAGTCCTTAATGTTTACGATAAGGGCTCAAATTTTCGAGGAATTTTTTTAGAGTATTTCCAAAGAAATTTCATGAGGGGATTGAAAAAAATGAATAGTTAAAAAAAAAACACTTTAATTTTCACCTATCTTAAATCATTCATTATTGGATAATATTTTACTGAATAGACTACACGTTGTGAAGAAAATAGCTGAGAGTGTACACGTAGACCGTGAAGGAAAAGAAAAAGTGTACGAAATACAGACTGTACAAGAACTGAAGCCGCTCGACCTTCCCAAATGACATCGCTTCGCTCTATGGGCTCTTGAAAAGTTCCAATACGTTTCAGAGTAAAATTTTTTTTAGCGATCAGGTCTATTTCTGGTTCAATGGGTATGTAAACAGCAAAATGATGTTTGAAATGGAAGCTCGTGATCTCGGCGACAATTGGCTTCAACAAAACGGAGCCACGTCTCACACGTCGCATCAATCAATGGATTAATTGAGAGAACACTTCGGTGAGCAGATAATTTCTCGTTTTAGGCCGGTCGATTGGCCACCAATATCATATGATATCACACCGTCAAACTTTTTTCTGTGGGGATATGTAAAGTCTAGAGTGTAAGCGCATAATTCCGCTTCGATTCACACCTTGGAGCAAAACATTGCGGATGTCACTCGCCAGTTACCAATCGAAATGCTCGAACGAGTCATCGATATCTCCAAAAATAAATGCCAAAGAATGTTCTTTCGAATGATAATATACTTTCTCCATTATATTTGAAGTTTGAGTTTTTTCCATAAAAAGTAGGAAATCTCGAAATGGAATTTCTATTTAATAATTATTATTATTTGATAATATTTGTATTTTGACGTTAAGAAATTATATAAACATGAAATTAGTTTGAGTGGTTCGCAATACTCAGGACATTTGACTTTCACATACATATGTACATATGCCAAGTAAACTGAAGTTAATATCTTCTTGTCAGCAACAAATCTTTACTATTCACGAAGTCTATGTTGCAGAAAGGCTAAACTTTTGGTTTAACTGAATAACATATATGTTTGTATGATGTACTTTATATATAGTATGTTCTTTCGTATACACAAATATTTATGTACATATTTCTAGAGCACGTCCACTGACCTTCAATAAAATTACAATCAAAAATCGTGATTTAACACTCTAAAAATACTCAACACTTTTAAACAGAAAATTCAAAGCTTCCCGAGTAGGCACTGCCAACATCACCAACAACACCTTTCACAATTAAACCTTAACTATAACTATACAAAGCATGACCTTGCCAACTGGGTGTGGAGTGGATATTTTGCGAACTCCAAAACAGCTGCGAATTTTTGGCAAGGAACTGGTTTGTGTTTCGGAAAAGCAAAAAAACAAATAAGAATTCGAGCAGAGCTGATTTGCATAAGTAACGTACGAGATTTTTTCAATGATTTTCAAAGACCAACAATTATGGCTACCATAAAATGAATGAATATTGCAAGGATATTGCAGGCAAGTACATACATAGATACAAACATAAGCACTTACAAATTCAAGGGAATTATGACCGTTAGGCCAACGGGTTAGTTTCGTATCAATATGCGGGCTTCGTGTGCTTTCGGCAGCAACTTCTCAAAGGCCAATGAAATGCCTACAAGCGAAAGGGTTGTTGACACGCTACTGAGTGCTGATTGGTTAAGGTTATGTCGGCATTAAGTGTGTTTGTATTGAAAGAAGTGCGAAGAGTTGTGGAAGTGGGTCATAAGGGTGGCAAGCTATTGTTAAGTTTTGTAGACGAAGAAGTGTGTAGAAGTTATGTACATGTAGATGTAGAAGAATGTAATTTCGTTTAGATACATATATGTATGTATAGTATATGTTTATACTTCTAACTTTCATTAATAAATAGAAAATTCGTTTGCACTTCAACCCTTAAGCAACCCTCTGCCCAACCATTATTTACATAGTAGCTACATACATATATGCATGCACATAAACATACACACACATATATGACAGTGTGTCACATCGCAGTTAGTTGGCTTCGCTGCTGACCTTGCGTCATATGCAACAGTCGCATTTGAAACTTGCAGAACGCTGAACGGAGCTACAAAATAGTCTACACGGTCATCGAAAGGCTTCAAATACGCATTAAAAATATTTTTCTAAAGTTTTCAATTATTTTTGAAATATTTTAAATTATTTTTGAAATATTTGAAAATATTTTTGAAATATTTAAAAATTATTTTTGAAATATTTAAAATTCATTTTTGACAAATTTAAAAACTAAGAAAATCTAAAAATACATTTTTGACATATTTAAAAATTATTTTTCAAACATTTAAGTTTTATAAATAACAATTAAAAAATAATAATAATAAACAGTAGTTCTAACTACTAAAAACCCAAGTGTTGTGTGCTCTAACAAGTAAGTGCTCGCTAAAAGAATTTTTTTTTTTTCAAATTTCACAATTCATTTTATTAATTTTTTTATTGCTTAAGATTAGTGCATAAATATGTAATTGCACCATATAGATATTTGTGTGTGTAAACTATTTGGATTATTGCTGCGCAAACACACACAAATACATAAAAATTAAAACAAAAACAATAACACAAAAATTTGTAATAACAATAATTTAAATATTATTAAGTTATTTAGTTTAAGCCCCGCTGCTGATGAGATGCGATGTCGAAATGACTGCTGTTGTTATTGTTTTTGTTGCAACAAATTACGTTCACAGTTAATATACTTTCCAATTGCAATTACGTATAGTAGAAATATCACATACGCCCTCGTGGCAAACTCGTGTGAGGGTAACCGAAACCTGCGTGGCATTTGCCACATACACGTGCGACATTTTATTACTTGCTACAACGCCTAATCATCCATATTAACATTATTCATGCGCATTTTGGCAAAGTCCTCGAATACGATATTGTCATCGTCATCCTGGTAGTAGCCCTTTACACCGCGATGCTGTTCGATCGACTTCATTTTCTTCATGGCATTCGAGCGCTTCTTCTCGACGGAACCTGAAGTGGGTGTACGTGTTTTTAAATAGTGCTATTGCTATCGTTTTTGTTTTGTTGTCTGACTTACCCGGTGCGGGCTGCAGCAGCTTGAAGGGCACATCCGTCTGCATTTCTCCTCCCAATGTACCGCAGTTCAGCTTAATACGCACCGAATATGAAATCACAATACCACAGGCATCGCCGGTAGATTTACCCTCCTGTACCAGAGTTGAGGAGGCCAAGTTCACATCCTCGTCCTTCAAATGGCCATCGAGTGCAATACCTTTGAAAAGTTTCAATAAATCATTGAAAAGCAATTATGTTTCAATCTTACAAAAAAAAAAAAAATTGGTGAATAATTTCTGAATTTGAGGTTTGTGACTTGACTAAAAAATTTAATATTGCCTCAAAATGTAGGCAATATATTTCACTGTTTTACTGAAAGCTTCCGAATGAGGAGACAATTTAGTTAAAATTTGTATCACTGCCAAACTGTATAACGGATTTTCCCTTAAAAATTACTATGTGGCTAAAATTTTTAATATTGCGCTAAAATACAACCGACGTTTTTTTAATTATAAACCGCAAGCTTCCAACAAATAATAAAGCTTTAGTGTTTGACATCCTCAGCGAATTTTCACTCACTCACCACTATTCGATCATCAACAATGTAATTACTCACCATGCCGATCCTTATTATTCGCTGCCAATGGAATCAAATAGAATGTCTTCGACAGATTCGCCCCCGGCGTGATCGGGCAGCCCTCCTTAGTCTCCAACTGTGCCACATGTTTGCTAAACTGCGCATTCACCATGGTGATCTCTGTGTGTTGCACTATGAAACATTTAATATTCTTAACCGATTTCTTCGAATTATTGCTGATCTGCACGGTGGCAGCTACTTTCTCGCCATGATAGTAAATCTCACGATCCAGCGTAACTTCCAAGCTGATTTTGCCATTGGAGAACGTGAAACCTTTGCTCACCAACGAGCTGGGCAAACGCTGACCGCGTGTTGGCGGTGCATACTGCAGCTTCTTGATCACCAAACTGACCATGCTGCGTTTGTGTTGACGATCATCTTCTGAATCGGCAACATAGGCACGAATGTTGTATTCAATGCCAAGCGGTTTGCCCATATCATCGCCTTCCTGTTGGAGTGTTACGGAGCTGGGTGAATTGGGTGGGAAGTGGAAGGTGAATGGATGTGCATTGCTGCCTAGTTTGCGTACGAGCTTCTCCTGCATCGGTGTCATTTCCATGTTGCTATTGGTCATCGGTACGATTTGTTCGCGGCATAATATGAGCTCCTTGGAGAATTTGACACCCATGACCTCATCCTCTTCGCGGCCATAGCGATAGGTGGTGACCAGTTGTCCGTAAACACGACGATTTTTCAAATAATCCGGATCCACGACCACAACACCGTCCACAGGATCACAGTAGTCCAAGTGGTCAATGAAATCGCGACGTCCCAAATAGAAGGTCACCTTGCCATTGGGTGTGGCCTTCTTGAATACTTTCACAGATACAACCATTTTTTGAAATTCTCAATTCACAACTATTAGTAGTTCAATTCAAAAGAAATTCCGTTATCCTTGCGTTTTCACGGTTGGTCAATTAAGTTTTTATTTCTAGTACTGTATGATTTATTTGGTTTGGGGTTCTTGTAATGTTCGCGCGCGTCTGAAGGGAAATGCAACCACTGTGACCGCATGTACCTGCTTATATACCTTTGCCTTTCATCCCCAATATTTCAGTAGGGGGGCTGTTGTTGGTTACCTGCTTTTGTACTAAGTGGATTTGCTCATTACATCTACGTAGTTATGCGCTGCCTTTTAATTACGGCTACGCGTACATTCCAGCGGCTGGCCCTGAGAAGCCGTTGTTTGAATATCAACTGCGGGATTGCGTTTGAAAACGGTGGTGCGCCTAACTGTATGTTTCGTGTATATAAGTCAGTTGTATTTGACGCGCTTTTCCTTTCTTTAGCCCATGTAAGTAGTGGCAAAGTAAATACAGCTGCATTTTGTGTGACATTTAAGTTTTTTGCGACCTCAAGCAAGGTTAGCGTAAATGTGTGGGTTGCACTCTCGTCTTATCTAACCTGAAAGGTTAGTTTGGTCAGTGGACCGTGCCGTTGGCTAATGCGAATTAGTATTACGTGGATTTAGAGTGGATTATATGTACATAACTCATTAGATAACCTTTATGTTTATTGTGCGATAGTTTTCTCCGGTATATATTTCCATAACAATTTTTAATGATTATGCCTTCTTTAAGCGATATTAGTTGAAATTGTACAATATTATCTCCATTTTACTCTAAATTTGTTGGAATATTTTCCGATCCGTTACTCTTCTTTAACTGCTCACTGTTGTGTGTATTATCATGATATTTGGTATATTTCCCCAGAGACTCTAAAAAAAAGAGCAATATATATTACAATATCATACCATATCAAAGTTATTTTAAGAATTGGTCACATTTAGCTTAGAAAAAGCAAATGCAAAGAACTACCTTCTTCTTCTTCTTCTTCTCGATTGGCGTAGTCACCGCTAACGCGATTATAGCCGAGTTAACAATAGCGCGCCAGTCGTTTCTTCTTTTCGCTACGTGGCGCCAATTAGATATTCCAAGTGAAGCCAGGTCCTTCTCCACTTGGTCCTTCCAACGGACTGGGGGTCTTCCTCTTCCTCTGCTTCCCCCGGCGGGTACTGCGTCGAATACCTTCAGAGCTGGAGTGTTTTCGTCCATCCGGACAACATGACCTAGCCAGCGTAGCCGCTGTCTTTTAATTCGCTGATCTATGTCAATGTCGTCGTATATCTCGTACAGCTCATCGTTCCATCGAATGCGATATACGCGGTGGCCAACGCGCAAAGAACCATAAATCTTTCGCAGAACTTTTCTCTCGAAAACTCGCAATGTCGACTCATCCGTTGTTGACATCGTCCAAGCCTCTGCACCATGTAGCAGGACGGGAATTATGAGTGACTTATAGAGTTTGGTTTTGTTTGTTGAGAGAGGACTTCGCTTCTCAATTGCCTACTCAGTCCGAAGTAGCACCTGTTGGCAAGAGTTATCCTGCGTTGGATTTCTAGGCTGACATTGTTGGTGGTGTTTACGCTGGTTCCAAGATAGACGAAATTATTACCTTAGGGAGTTTTAATCCAGAATATATTCACAACATGATCTTAAAGGGTCCTATCCACTTTAAAGTATATCCACCTGGTATTTTCAACTGAGTGAAGGTCTTCCTCTGCTTCCGCCGGCTGAGGCGATGGGGATCCAGAAAAACTCGTTTGTAATCAAAAAATTTACACTTCAGAGGTACTTAAAAAGTTTTGTTAAACCGATCGGTCCCACCGTTTATATTAATAAGGAAGTGAAGAAAATACGGTCAACTCTATGTGAACTCATCATAAGATACCGATATTTTATATTACATTGCCTACGTTTCGGGCTAAAAACGCGGCGGTTATCGGTTGTCGCTTAGGGACAGTGAAAATGAATATTACTAGATCTACATTGGGCATAATGGTTACCGCAAACACCCTTCCATACATAAATACCTTTTTAAAGCACTTTGTTTGATATAATCAGCGAGGTTTCATCATTTTCCCATACAAATCGGAAACATGCGACTTCTGCGTTTGCTTTTAGTTGCACATACATAATTTTGTTTTGCGTTCTACATTTAACTTTTCCTGCGAATTCCAATGTTGCTTCCACTTTCCATTGCTTTTGCTCGATATATTCACTTGCGCCCACTTATTCTGAAGCCATAGTAGAATAAAAGAACAATAACTTATCGAAATAATCAATAGCTTACGGCGCCCACGTTATTTTATTGACCAATAAACCAAAGTTTTGGAACCTCCTCTGGAAACTAAAAAGCTTACAAAAACGAAAATCGAGAGTATACGAACAATTTTCAAAACATCCAGAATAGACCCGGGTTAACGACTGTTATTTCGGCGATTTAATCCTGTTTGAATGGGTAAAAAATAAGAATTATTCTCTTGGGAAAATATATCGAGTATTTGAAAATGTGTAATTTGAGGAGACGTAGAGATAAGTTTACGAGACTAGATTAGAGGAATTAAGTTCCTCATTCATAAGTAATCGTTCCTACCGGGGCCTTACGAAGACAGATCTATAACCAACTTCTTGCTATAAGAAGAAATAACTACCGAAACTATTCTGGTTTTGCCCGTTGTCTTTTCAGTTAACAGGAAATAAGATACCTCAAATACACAGAAGGTCTTGAAAAAAATTTCTAAAATTTTGAACTACTTGGAGAACGCATAACTTAATAATAATAATTAATATTTCTTAGAAATAATTTTCCTTATAGCGTATTTGACTAAACTATTGATGCATATGACAGACGCATAAAATGTTTGAATTTGTTGACATCTTAAAACCCTCATTTTCTCGCTTACTGGGTATACATAGAGGCATATTCTTTTATATAACTCATGTGTGTGAACATAATAAGCATAACTGGTATATTTATAACATCTACTTTTCTGGGTAGAAAAACCGTTCGACACCTCCTCTAGAAATTGACGAGAAACGCCTAATTAAAAAACTTAACGAACTTTTTCTAACAGTTTGTTCGATTTCCGGTTTCATCTGTCTTTATCTGCGGCTAGTATTGCTTTTACGAAAATCTTGTAGTATACTTTTAGGCAAACAGTAAGGACATGCACCCTCATATCACTGGTGATTGTCTGAGCTGATCATCAAAGGTGCATTTATTAAATACAATTTCCTTAATGAACGCACACACGGACAAAGATATGTGTTCCGCATAATGATTGCGATTCGGAATAATGAAAGATATTTAATAATTTTTCTACAGAACCAATTAAATACATTAGGATTATACGACTCATATACTATATCAGCTCTAACTTCTTTATTGATTGCAGATTTTAAATCCATCCAGCACACAACGCTATTGAGCTATGCAGTCGTGTTCGACTCCAGATCGTCATGGCTACAGCGTACGCTTCTCACCATTCCAGCCAAATCATTTACTATTGGCTACAAGTCAACTATACGGTTTGGCAGGTGGTGGTACGTTGTTTCTCCTGGAGCTACCTGCAGCAGGTGGTAAGGGCTTGACGGAACTCGGACGCATGGAGTGGACTGATGGACTTTTCGATGTGGTAAAAATCTAAAAACAATTGAACATTTATCTCCATGAAGTGGACTCACATTGTTTTATTTTCTTTTATAGGCTTGGTGTCCATATGCAGATAACATAGCGGCAACGGCTTCTGGCGATGGCTCTCTACAAATTTGGGGTGGCCTTGATAATGACATAGCGGCAACAGAGACAACAATGAAGTCGCTGAAGCAACCGCTGATTTGTTTGCAGGAACACAAAAATGAGGTTTACAGCATCAACTGGGGTGAACAGTGGAATTGTCATCAACTACTGTCGGCCAGTTGGGATGGTACCATGAAATTGTGGGATTGCCATCGTCAGAATTCAATCGCCACCTACACGGGACACAGTGACCTCATCTATTGCGCCAAGTTCTCACCGCTAATTGCTAATCTCTTCGCTAGCGTAAGTACAGATGGTAACTTAAACTTATGGAATTCTGCTCTTGAATTTTCAGGTAAACCCTTGATGAGCATCGAAGCAGCGCACAACGGTGAAGTACTCGCCTGTGACTGGAGCAATTTTGATCGGAACATTTTGATGACTGGTGGTTCGGATGGTTTGGTGCGTGCTTGGGATTTGCGCAACATGCGGCATCACATCTTTCAACTCTACTCCGGGGAGTTTGCAGTGCGACGGGTGGCCTTTTCCCCGACCACAGCAACGGTGGTAGCAACGGCAAATTACGATTTCACAACGAGGTATTCGATCTTCCTAACTATATTTCTTAAAATGTTAGGGGAGATTCAGAGTATTTACGAAATTAATTTTACAGGATTTGGGATTTCAATCAGTCTTTGGATGCTATGGAGGTGAATGTAAATCACACGGAATTCGTTTACGGTTTGGATTGGAATGCAGGCGTGCCTCATCAGCTCGCGGACTGTGGTTGGGATTCAGTCATCAATGTGTATACGCCGAAAACATTAAAGGATATGTTGGACTAGTTAATAGGGGAATGTTGGACACGATATTGCATCATCATTCTAAAGAGGAATGAATGACACCAATGTCGAATTAACGTAGTACGCTTTGTAAATGCGCTGTGACCTAATTGTTAGCTATAATGTATAGGAATTAAGGAGCTAAGCAGGTTTGAGGAAGCTGAACCAAATTCATGATCTACAAACATATAAAATAGATCTAAAAATGTATGAAAGAGGTCCATGAGGAATAAGTAGCTGAGCTATCCTAAATTTTCGCCAACTAAGTGTCTTGAATGTGATAATAGAAATTTTCAATAGGTACCTTGGAAAAATGTTTAAAAACAAAAAATAATTAACTCGTTTTAATGTATAAATATTAAATGATAGAGAGTAGAAAGCGTGTATAATGGAGAGATTTTATGAGCCTAGTATTTTAGGTGCTGGTTTTGCAATTTTACTCAAAATAATTTGTCAAGTTAAACAGTGCCAAAACCATTAGGTGTAATCTTTTCGCTAAACTTTAATGACGAATCTGACAAATAAATAATACAAATCTAAAATAAAATAGTTTGATAAGGCTGCTATTTATAGGATATATTGTTTTTAGTAAAATTTTGCTCGTAAAGAAGCGGCATTTTAAATACAAGGTCTCATGTCTCATTTCATATTATAATGATGTACGATTATGTAAAACTTGATATACATATATGTACATATGTTACTGAATATATAAAATATAACCTAAAACGATTACGATGTTCGCACGATCGTACACGACATATAAAATCTTTATGGATATTTATTGGTTGCAAAGCACCTTCTTTTTCTTCTGGTTGTATTGGGAATATATGATCTTACTATCGAAGAAAATACTCGTTCTTTAAACAATTTTGAGACATGTATGAAAGAAAAAAACTACTGACATCGTCAATGTAGGAGTTTCTTACAAAGATCAGCTTTCTTCCTAAATACCCAGCATTTTGTTTAAATTTTATTAATTACATTTTTAATATAGTTTCATAACGCCTCTCTCTTGTAGAACGATGGATTTTCTTAAGCTTTTCTTAAGACGCATTTTTTAACATCAAAATTATTTACCATAGACAAAAACAGGTAATAATGGTTTAGTAACAGATTCGTTCCGAAGTTGATGCATAAGAATCTTCAAAAAACCTTACGGAGCTCCAGAGCATACCCTTCTCTTCTCATATCGCGATAACTAAACCCTTCTTTGTATTTATGGCTAGTGCAAATTTATAGGAAAAGTATCGAAAAGTAATATCTTTCCGCCAACCTTACAGGATCATCTAAAGTGATAAAAATACGTGTTGTTGTAAAAATCTTAACTTAGAACTTGGACGAAGGAAAAAAAACTGAAAATTGGATTTTGGCAGACATTTTTACAAATCATTTCAACAATTAAAAGTTTCACGACAATTTGTTTTCAAAAAGTTGTAATCGAAAAAAAATTGCCCAAGTATTAAAGAATTATATCTCAAAGACCTGTGTAAAATTTAAATAAGATCAATTGAAGAGCTCTCGACAAATCTTGGCAACCGACCTCAAAACTCAACTCAAAAATTAAAGACAGCGGACTTAGCCCAGCTAGCACCGACCACACAAGTTCTCAAGGTTGTATCTTCGAAACTATTACTCAAATCAACTTGAAAATTTATGACAATATTCTAGAGGTGTTGCAGAATATAATAAGTCAATGAACTTTTTTTTTTATTTTTTGTAACCCGTTAATGAAAAAAAATTATCCTTAAAATCTAGGAACAAATCTTAAAATCACTTAAAAAAATAAAGACTCAAGTTTTTTCTAGCATCTCAAGTAATATGTCCGCGTTTCAAAGGTTTTTTATAGAAGTACATGCCTTTATATTCCACGAAGTGTCTTTAGCGGTCAAAAGTTATATATTGTAATAAGTCTAAATGAGTGTTTCTCTCGACTGAGTTCCTACTCTTCTAAATAGGGAGTTTTAATGACTTTATATTATATGAAATCGGTTATTTATGTTCGGGTGGGGACGCCTGAAAAAAATCATAGGATTCATGCGTATGATTAATGAAGACGAATTCGCTCTGGTTCGATTACATTTATTTATGAATTAGAATCATTTTGTCCTGGCACACTCTAAACACCGAATTTCAGTCTTAAAATCCCTCCAAATAGGTCCGAAAGAGCTTTCAAATATACTTGTACATATAGCTTTATATTCAAAAGTAAAAAAGATCTACCACAATAACTATCCACTATTTTAGAGATTTTCCACAGGCAATAAGCGGAAAAAGTTGCCAAGGTGATGAGCATTAAAGTGTTTGTTTTCTTGCCAAATTTGGCAAATCTTGATGGACAGATCATTTCATACATATATATATGTATGTAAATATACACTCGTAGATAACACATGCATATGTTACGTGTTACCAAAATTATAAGGCAAGCATGTGATTGTTGTTATTGGATAATCACTGTCTTGCGCAAACGCCAAATGTTGCCAACTGTTGCCATCTTGCCACCTATCTCGAGCGTGCTCGTCTAAACTAAAAAGATAAATATTTGCTTGTATTTGTAAGTATTTGTTTGCTTTATTTGAGTTGTCTGCATTTTTGCAGGATATGATGTAGATGTGTGTATGGGTGTAGCAATGTACATGACAGGATGGTGTTTGCCTAACCCATAATTATGCTAACCATAGTGCCAAGACGAAGGTGAGATAATGCTCGCGTCATTTTGATTAATGGCAACCGTTAATTAGGACTCTGAAGGTCTACTTTTGGTTAGTAGAAAAAAGGGTTTGCAACAAAAGTACTAAAAATAGAGTATAACAAGAAATTATCAACCACGTCTTTCTTGATTATATTTGCCTTGTTAAATCAAGAAGCAAAAAGGTAAAGGAAGAACAATATTGCCGCATAAAGAAAACTTAAAGAAATTGTTGTATCACCAAATGTAGTACATGCCTTTTGTTTATCTATAAAATATGATCTTCCATAAGATGTCAAATTTAGTTTAGAGAGATTGGTAAATAAATCAGCATATTTATTATTATCATTCGATTATTTTTAACCTTTAAAAAATGAAAAATTATAATTAAAATAAAATACGCTGAAGCCATAATGCTGTTGTCGTTGTTAATGTAACGGTTATCTAATCCCGGTGGTAGGGTTCAGATAGGTTGTCATCGAGATGCCGTAATACTCTTCATGGAAGAAAGAGAATCCAAAATACTATTCACAGGCGCTTTTCAATAGCACAGAAGGGTATAAAGAGATCTTCAGCTTGAATCTGATTGCTTAGTTTGTATGGTAGCTATATGCTATAGTGTCGATATCGACAATTTCGTCATATGACAAGTTTCTAGAGAAGAAAAGGACCTCTGCAAAATTTCAGAGCGATATCTCAAAAACGGAGGGTATTGTTCCAGTATATACAGTGAGATAGACTGAAAATCGACTCAGCTTGTCGCGCTGTTAATTCCCATATCCATTTGAGCCTGATCTTTCTTTCTGAGTGTTATAAACTTTGTGGCAAACTTTTTACATCCTTTTCAGGGTATAAAAACGTTTAAAGACGGAAAAAGCTGTAACTTAATTTTATTTTATTTCAGGAGGATTTTTCTTTTCAGATATATGTACAATTTAAATGTTTTATTGCTTAATACAAATTTGTTAAAAAAAAAATCAAATTCGCTTAACCTTTTGAATACTACTCCTATAGCTAATGTAAAAAATTGTTTCGCATATAACAAATACCATATCCATATCAAATCACTCAAGATCAGCAGAGACAACAACCAACTAGGCTATTGCGCCATCTTGCGGTTTTAAATTTGCACACAGTGGGACAAATTTAGAATTAAAAAAGTTAAAACAAGTTGCTTGTATGTAGCAAAAAAATGTAAATGTTCGTCGGAAAATCGTGGGTTTGAAGTATAGCAATAACATGACACTTTGGCTGTTATACAGTTAAGATAGAGTTTTTCGTTTGACGACAGCTTTAGGCCAGGCCAAAGAGATCGTGCGAAAAATTTTCATTTTCAGCTCAAATAGGAAAACACTTGGTATTTTGATATTCCAGGAATTTGCTTCAGCTTATATACCAGAACTTATAGGTGCTGATGAGCGCGGGTGTTCTGTGGATTTCAAGCTGTCAATTGAAGTTTTACAATTTCATATACGAGTACACTTGCTATCAAGACTGGTATGTGTGCCAGGCCAAAGCGAAGTCGCAGGAAATTGTAAAGCTGATGAGCTAGCAAGAAAAGTCACCCTAAAATCGATATCGGTGGAATGGGTGCTCTCGTATCCTCTTGGGTCTACTGCTAAATAGCTGGGCTTCACGGAAGCTCGGTCAGAGTTGGGTCACCATTGATACATGATCAATCACATCTTTGTCCGTAGTAAAGCTAGCCTCTCCCTAGACTTTTAACCGGCCATTGACCTATTGACGTCCACGCAGTAAGGCTGAGAATCTTACCAGACAAAATCAGCAGATACTGTATGGAAGGAGATGAGGTGGAAACAACTCAGACATCCCACTGAGCTGGGGGTAATGGAAATTAAACGCCTATACAAATTTGTATTGGCTACTAAGCGCAGGAGTTCATCTTTTCTATGGCCTCACAAAGAACTACATACATATGTATAGTGGTCCACGCGCGATCTTTTATCAGCCATCTAACCTAACCATATGGAGCCGCGAAAATTCGACATGGTTTACTAGGGGCTGTGAAAAATCTGGTTTATATTTTGAACTCTAACCTTTCGTCTCCATCTTATATGTACAAGTATAAACTGTATACACATACATACGAAGACCGCAAAAATTATTACTTATGCACATGTTCGAGCCATGCACAATAAAAATCATGAAGACGCTTGTACTCAAGTGTTCTCGTCGATGCCGCCAAAAGTTTTTATTTTATCATAAACGTTAAACATTAAACTTAACATTCGCCAGCTTCTGCATCGGCCTACACGAAACGTCGGACACGCGCCTGCGACCTACCCATAATACCACCGGTACGAACAAAAACAATAATAAATCTTAGCAAAGAAAGGAAAGAATGAAATAAAAGTTCAGTAACATTATTTGCTACAAGAAATGTGTTCATAAAAAGCAAATACCCAGCCATCATCTTCGAAATTGAGTACGACACGCAACCGACGCGAATGAAGTCAATGGAGCAGAAGCCGACTGTGGACTTAAAGGCACATGCACGCCGTCACATTTGCTGGCGGTTGGTGGAAGTCATTAAAGCATTTAAAATACAATGCGCATGCGCCGCAACTCGTCCGGCAATACGAAGTGTATTTGTTATACGTAAGTGCGCGAATAAGTGTCCAAAGATTTATACATTACGCGATTCAATGTATTACGCATATACACGAGTGTAACCTGGGGAAAGTGAACACGCAAAATTTTACATAATAGTACCTTAACTAAAGTTTCTCACACAATTCTCTCTAATTTTTTATATCTCCCGTTAACTATTTAACCTTTCTGAGTAGTACATGCAGAGTTATGGGTTGATACTACTTGTATCTCCAAGAATTATTGGTGTTATTGTATTGCGTGTTCCAACCCATTTGATTAGATTTTGTCATCTATGATCTCGAGGAGTAAGCCTAGGTAACGAACTATTTCGTCCGGATTATAGCAAATGAAGCTCATTGAATTTTTGATTTGAAGTTGAATGCTTAGGAGTAGTTTATGGGTTTTTTGAGAAGTTTTTCCTTGAGAATGTGATCCCAGATACATGCAGAGTTATGGGTTTGATACTACTTGTATCTCCAAGAATTATTGGTGTTATTGTATTGCGTGTTCCAACCCATTTGATTAGATTTTGTCATCTATGACCTCGAGGAGTAAGCCTAGGTAATGAACTATTTCGTGCGGATTATAGCAAATGAAACTGATTGAATTTTTGATTTGGAGTTGAATGCTTAGGAGTAGTTTATGGGTTTTTCGAGAAGTTTTTCCTTAAGAATGTGATCCCAGATACCTTAAATTTTTCTTCAGAGAGGCTAGTACATGACGATAACATAGTAATATATCACCTGTTATAAATAATATTCTAAATATAATTAAAATATATTTATTAACGAGAGAACTCTCATATCCCATTTTGGATAACGTCTGGAAATTTCTCTCAGAAAATAATAGAGAGCAGAAGTAAAAGTCCTGAAACTCTAATGATTTCCAAGTTTGTTAATGTTTGTCAAAATATACCAATAAGTAACCTTTATTTTCTAATGCTGTAACAATTTAAATCGAAACCAAGCTGTGGGTGGACTTCTCTGGCCCAGAAATAGCAAATGGTTATAATGTACGTGGGCGGAGAATACTTTGGTTGGAGACTTCAGAGTCAGACACGCTTAGAGTCCCTAACACATTTAAAACTCTATAACATTTGAGATATACCCACGAGCTCATCGATCAAGATCAAAGTTCTTTTATGAAATATTTTGCTTTAGTAAAGGGTATTATAGCTCTGATTCTATCGAATTTAGTTTTTTTTCTTTTTTTTTATGTATGTGGATCCCACGTAGGGTTATGCGGTTCTAAACAGCTGCACTTTAGCTGTCTTCGAATCAGCTTATATACTGTGGATTATGGCGAAACGAACAAACAATTGGTATAAAAAGAGTAAACTGGTATAATCAAATGACATGATGAACAGAGTCTAAGATCCATGAGAATACATGTATTCTAATATGCCTCTCTATAACATAAGACTGGTATACGATAAACTGGCATAACGAACTGACAAAAGAGGAGAGGGACCGAGGCGCTATACTTATAAATCCAAATATTATACACGCACATAATAATATGTGCAATTTTTACATATGAATGCATATACGAGCAAACATACATGTGTCTAATTAACTATTTCCGAAAGCAGATAATTTTTGCAACATCCAAGCGCACAGCAGCCGACAAACAACTTACGACGCATGAGCAACACGCCTACTCAGCTCATGAAGCGCGAGTCCACAAGTGTCGCAGCAGGATAACACAACACAAATCTGTTGCCGAAGTGAGCAACAAAGTGAAAAGGACTCAAGACATGCACAACTGAGCGGCAAAGTTGAAACTCGACACGGACGTTTGAAGAAAAAAAAATCACAGAAGCAAAAAAAGTGCAAGTACCGTAGGATTGTGGGTTTTTGAATGTGTTGGAGCACAGCAGGAAATTTCGTAGCGACGAAAACAAAAAAGTGGAAACACATTCGTTTCCTGTATGTCGTTGGCGGCGAGGTACGAAAGGCGTGACTGAATGATGTTTGTAGTTCTTTCATATGCCAACTACTCTGTATGCATGTGTGTATCTTTATACGTGCGTGTAAAAAAATCTACAATTTTGCCACCGGAGGATGTAAGCAACGCCTGTTGGAGAACTGTAAAGGGTCTCAAAGTGCGTACGGCAGGATATGTTAGCCGTTAGGTTTTTTATGCTTTGATAGCAATTGTATTATTCACCTGTAAAAATTAGAAACTACTATTGCTAGGTATTGCCAGACTCAAATTTTTTCGTAAGTGATTTGAGGGTTAATATAAATCATCATCAGCTTTTTTGTAGAATAAGTGTGCTCTCCCCAATGCACAAAAAGGAAGACCTCACAATCTGCGCCAACTACCGTGGGATTAGCCTCCTCAATACTGCAAATAAGGTTCTATAGAGTGTATTGAGTGAAAGATTAAAGCCCACCGAGAATAAACTGATTGGACCTTATTAGTGTGGCTTTAGGCCTGGAAAATCAGAAACTGGTTAAGAAAAGGAAGACCTCAACTCCGTTGGAAAGACCAGGGAGAGAAAGACCTAGCTATACTTAAAATGTTCAATTGGCGATAACCTCGTAAGCGGTGTCTACGCCAATTAAGAAGAAGAAGAAATTTATACGTATACTTATGTGTTTGTATTTGAGGTTATTTAATACTATTAGCATTTTTTTCTGAAAAAACTCTTGGCGGTTGCGTGTGTCTCTTGAATTAATTTATTCAGGTAGTGAATAAAATATTCAGCATGTAGTACATACAAACAAATATAATTATTATACATATGTACATACATGTGTGAAAATAAACACAGTCACATAAATTGCATAACAACCTTTGAAGAAAAGAAGTCTCCTAAACTGTTCCTTCTAATTAAAGAGGCGATGACTATCTTATAAACGCATTTGGCTTCCTTAGATTTCAAGATTTCTATCGCGACATTCGCTGGAGCCTAGGAATGTACGTATGTTTTGTATGACCGTATGTATGATTGTAAGTGCGTGCAATCGTAGGAATATTCGGTATTGTGCCACAAGCGAACAGCACGTCACAAGTTACGTGGAAAAAAATCCACACAAATCATTTGTTGTCTGGAGCTACCTGCAAGGCGTTGACAAGGACACATTTCACCGCGTTTTCCACTTCAATGTTACACGTAATATTACGTAACTTTTCAGCACACTAAACATACTTACAGTATATGCATAGCTATATGTATGTACATACATATGTATCTATAGTTGGAAGTGTAGCATTTTCTGCTGGTTTGCTCTGTTCCAGCCATTATTGGATTATTGCCGCGTTGAACGAACGCGCGCCATTGTTTTTACGCTGTTGGCCCCGCGGTTGGCCAGCTATTATGTATGTGTGTGTCTCTATGTTGCACGTGATAAATTCCTGCGACCAATAACTGCACAAAAAAAGGTCACTCCCGAAGGCTCAACAACACAACGGCTCAATGCTACACATATTATGCAATGCGTGTGCGATCACCATGCAGCACACAACACCACGAAGACAACAACAACAACCAAACAGTAATATAAAAACAATACATTAAGTCACAGTTTTTCGTAGAGTGTGTCGCTGACCTGTTTGGTTTGACTTCGTTTTTATTGACCACCGACCGACATATAGTTAAAAAATTCAGGACATTCAGGTCACGCTCGAATTCGTTGGCATTCTCAGCACTAGGCAATTGTAGCGCTCTTTATGCCGTCAAATGAATTTCGGGCGCGTCGCAATACAACGTAACGCCTCTAAGAAGCGTTTAGACAAAGATTGCGTTGTTTTGAGGCGTTCCAAGGAAGTGACCAAAAGAATGAGAGCGGGAAAAAAAGAACAAGGCCATGCAGAGCAATGTAATACATGTGTTTGTGTGTGTGTGCGTGTAACAATTTTTTCATTATCATTTTTTCTTTCGAATAACCCGCCAGCAATGAGGTCAGACGCAATTACCAAATTAACGCTGCCCACCCCGCAGAGTTGTAGCACTTATATTTCGGAAGGTCTCGGCAATGCGTCGCGCAGCCTCATGCGGGTGCTTTGTAGGCTTGCACACACACATGTAAGTATTTTTTTTTTCACCGCCTCGCATATTTTGCATGCGCTTATGCTAATGCTGCCGCTCGCATGCCAATTTCGTTACAATTTTTTGTTTGCTTTTTGCGATTTTTTGTTTGAATTTTATTTTTTTTGGTTTTTGTCTCTTTAGCACTTTACATTGCAGAGATCTGCTCCCGCTGGCGTGCGCTGATTTTTTGGTTATTTTAGCCTGGTGGAAGGTCAGCTTTTGCGGTTGCACGGCATAGTTGCACTAATTTTTTGCACTCATTTATTTTTTTTTTAGAGCACACGACCTGTGGATATCTGCGCCCATTTTTCCATACATGCTTTGTTTTGGTTTTTGCTTTATTATTTTTTGTATTGTGGTGTTTTTGTTTATGGCGTGTGCAAAACTGTGTGTTGTTTTTTTTGTTTATTGCTTGACGTTAATTATTCCAGTGCGGAGGTTCGCACGCGTTTCATATTAGCGAGTTTTTTTTTGATTACAACAAAATAAAAGAACACATGTTCGAAGATAACCCAGTTGACTTTATTGCAATTCTCGGAAATAATAATTTATTCAATATACCTACATTTATAATAAACATTAGATATACTATACACGTGTAAAAAAAATATAAAAACATTACAACCCTTTCTGAAAATATTTTTCTTTTAGGTGATCGGTTAAAATTAAAATTAAATTAAGCCGAAAAAGCTTAACTTAAGCTTAAACTTATCTTAACTTATCTTTTTTTATAATAATAAATAATTAAACAACTACATATGTACAATTTTGGCCGGCCATTTTTCCGCTAAAGACTTTATTCCATCAGTGTAAAGCTTTCATCAGTGTAAATCGAAATTTCCAGAACGGAAGCGAGCGAACAATTGTTATGCTGAACTGATACAGAATCGTCTCCATAAAGTTTACAAATGTATTTTTTAATATAAAGTTTTCATTATTTTCACTCATTTTCGAAAAGCTGTAACTTTGTTTCAACTTCCTCCTCCATTACTATATGGTATGACACAATATGATTGGTAGCACTGGAGTCGTATATCTCTCAATGACATTTATTTACAAAATACAAAAAGACTTTTTCGACTACCCATAGAATTTTGAATCATGTCTAATTGTTTTATAATCATCTCCTTACAAGATAATAGTTCCTGTAAACGATTCGAGAGCAAAACCTGCCTGGAATTATATTCACATACTTGAGTCTTAAATCTTCACAGCCTACTTTTCATCCAGTAAAGTCTCTCAGCTCATTTATTCCAATTATTTTTCATGAACTAAAAATTTCAATACATCCACTAATATTTATCACTATAAAGTTAAATCTTTAGCGCGTGTATCGTCTCGATAAAAGCTATTAACATTTTCAAACAGTTATGTTACTTAAGACTCGTATATCGGACTTCACGATCCGAAAGCAATATACATATGTACGTAACCTTAAACAATTCTAAATAAACTGCGAGTTACTTCTGAGCAAAGTCTTAATCAGAAATTAATTTCCCTGTGGAGGTTGGCAATGTAGGGTTGCTTAAGAGTGACAACCTCAACTAGCCCAACTTTCTTTCGAGCTATTAATTTTTTTTTTACGTTTTGGATACAAAAGAAATCGAAAAATCTGAAGAACATCGTGGAAGCCGTAGCAGCTCGTTTCCGAATTATACAATTTGACAGTGACAATGGCGGAAATGTGTCCGGTGCGTGGCCATTAAAGAGCGGCTCTTCATTCATTCATTCGCCAAATTGGGCAGATTTTATTGCGATTCGGCATGGAAATTGCCCAATAAATTGGCATAGTAGATGTTTTCTTCTTTTCACTGGGAGTGTTTTTAACGTAGCCGATCCCAAACCCAGCAAACGAACCATCTCACCTTAGCTCGCCTTCAAGCGGATGTTTTTTGGCTACTTGGTCAAAGACCGGAAGTCGTGAATGGCACTCAGAGAACTTTCCTCACTTGCGTGAATTTCTACACAATCTTCAATTGCTTACGTTTGTCACGATTTACACCCACGATGAAGACTCAGAAAAAAATCGACATGGTGATGACATGGTATTCGATTTTCTTTCAAAATAAGAATCGAATCATCGGACCAAACTTTGATTGTAATCTCACGCAAGAACACGCTACACAATGGTAAATTTTTCTTACGACAAGGCGCCATCTGTTGGTAACTGTAACTAAGTACTCACCAGACCGAACTTTTCATTAAGAATTAGTAAAAAACTTGTTTTTTTAATATTCATAAACTCTATATTGTTAACTCCTTCCCATTGATAGAAGCCTGAGATCACATAAGAACGAAAGCTCACCCTAATGGAAATTTTCACACGAAACACTATACTTGGCGAAAATACATCGCATCTTTCGTAAATAAATTTATTTATGCGAAATGTTCGATATACGTAACAACCGCACCTCACGTTACCTCATATCAATGGCACTCAACAACAATTTTGGAGATACAGACAGTGGGAGGCGGAACAACAACACGTAGTTCCATACAGAAGTTTATGCAAAATAAGAAAAGCTAAACAAACGATATATTGAAAATCCATAAAATTAAAAGCCAAGGCGTCATCGCCAAATTCGCGGTGGCGCATCTTAATTATACTGGTATATATGTATGTATTATATAATATTTATAAATATACATATGTATGTGTGCAATTTATTACAATGTGTGCGCATAACATTAGTGCATCTCTAATCTTTGGGAGAAGTCTTTTCTTGCTATACAACTAAATCAAATATTGCATTGAACAAAATAATATAGTGTTTACCGCGGCTACGTGTCAGATGCTCCATCCGTTTAGTCCAATTTATGATGACTTGATGATTTGCTTCAAGGCCTGAATCGAAGCGGAATTGTCCCCATAGATTTTAGATTTTATATATCCCCGAAGAAAAAAGTCGAAAGATGTGATATCAAACGATCTTGGCGGCCAATCGACTGACCCAAAACTTGAAATTATCTGCTCACCGAAGTGTTCTCTCAATAAATCCATTGATTGGTGTGATGTGCGGGAAGTTTTGTTGAAACCAAATGTCGCCCAGATCAGGAGCATCAATTTCAGGTATAAAATAGTTGATTGTCATGACGTGATAATGCTCGCCTTTGACGGTTGTGTTCTCACTGGCATCATTTTTGAAGAAGTACAGACCGATGAATCCACCGGCCTCAAACTTCACAAATCGTTTTTTTTTTTCTGGATGAAAATGCAGCTTTTGAATCTCTTCAGGTTGCTATTCATCCCAACTGAGGCAATTTTGCTTATTTTCATTTCCATTGAGCCAGAAATGAGACTCAGGTTGAACGAAATTTGACTCGAAAACGTTGGATCTTCTTGGAACTTTTGAAGAGCCAACAAGTGGAGAGATATCACTTGGGAATCTCGAATAGCTTCAGTTCTTGCACAAACTGTATTTGTATTTCACTTACGGCTGCTACATGTATATTTCCAATCTAGCATCAATGTCCCTCCCTAACAGTAGTTGAGTAGTGCGTATATCTAAGTATTTGTAATTCAAATTCCTTAATGCTCTACATTGAGCTAAGAAGTAAACAAAATCATTTATCCACCACCAATACCACCAGAAGGAATTCGGGCATCAGCAAGCGAATGAAAAATGAAAGAAATTCAACAAAAAAAGAAGACGAGCATTGAATGTTTATGTGCGGAGGCGTTGTATGCAATATTTGCGGATCATGACCAAATCCCCACTTGGCTTCAATTGCGCGCCGATGACGTGCGATCCGGTGTTGGTGTTGGTGATGCGGAATGCTTTTGCTCTTGTGACCTAACAAACAAGTGTATTTGAAAATAACAAGTTCACACATGTGAGCAAGTAAAAATACGTCGCTTCCTGGGAGCCGTAGCCGTCCTCTTCATTCATGCCGGCACCATGATTGGGCGAGCTAAAGCGCTTTCTACCATGTATACGATACTACACACTCGGGTGGTTCTGAGGTGTGGGTATTTATGTGTATGTGATATCACAGCTGTGGAATTCTTCAATTGGGCATTGGCGCATCGTCCAAACAAATATGGAAAGCTCAGTACGCGTACAATAACAACAGCTAACAATTGGTACGAAAATAGCCAACTAAAAATATCCATGTTCGTGCAAAATTTAATGTGCGATAGGCAAAAGAAGACAAATAAAATACTTCACAATGACGTCAATGGATTTTGGAAGAGAATGCGTGCGTTTTCTCGAATTGGTGTGGGTTAGTGGTACGAGTATTGTGTTTGAAGATCAGGAAACAAATGGCAAAACTCTGAGGGTTAGCTGTGAAGTTCACAGAACACGTGCTTACTCCAATCTTTGGCGAAAAGTAGTTCAGAAATAATGGCGCCTTTAGTTACTACTATAGAGTTAAAGAAGCAGAAACTTAAATCGATTAAGCTCGTCACAGTGATTCTCCGATGTTTCTCTTTGGGTGTTACAAACTCGGCAGCATAATTAATACCTGCTGAGAGTATAATAATCGACGAAGATAGACCACGATAGACCACTTTGGGTAGGAAAAGTTATTAATAATTTTTGTTTATATTGTAAAATTGAGAATGTGGAACTTTGGTTCAGCCTATTTTGAGGGGACTTTACCACAAAACATGTATTAGTCGTTCGAAACTGTACAAAGGCTTTCGGACTTTTTTGTTTTTTATTTTGGATTCGGACAATAAATCTAAAAAGGCAATTCTATACATAAATGTTTATAAAATTTCGCAAATTTATCTCAGAATTCTCATCCATTTGTATGCTACTCGATGATCTGGCATGTGGAGTAGTGAATCGGACACTATTTCGGGATAAGTCGCATAGTCTGATATACTAAGAGAGAGATATAATAATATTTTTTATAAAACTTAACTGGAAACCTTTGTTAATTGTCTCAAATGTAAACGCTTTCAGAGAGTAAGACTGAAACAAACCAATCAGAAAAAATGTAAATCGAACACACTTAGTATAACTTATGTACCTTAAACCGCTAAAAATACGTGAAATAATCCATATTATTGCGAAAGGGGAGATGTATGTAAAAAAGATTTAATGAAAATACGAAAGTGAGTAATTGGTTTTTTTACGAACAATGTTACGTGACAGACACACGTGTGGACACAGAAAAAGAAGAAGACACTACCGCTAAGCAGCAAGCGTGAGGTTCCAATTCAACCGAGCTGTTAATAAGATTGAATTGTAGTGAAGATTACAAAGCTGCATGCGGGAAGGAAGGTGTTAAAAATGACAGCGAATTTATGACGATAATCGCCTGTCGATGTGTAGAGAGGAAAAGAAGCAACAAATTGGGGCGGAACCGCAATTCGGAACGCAGTGGGGCTCGTCACAAATTAAGCATCATTAGGGCGCGAATCGGCTGCCATCAACAACAAGCGGAGATAACTTTTTTAAGATGCAGAGATTAAATATAACTCTACCGATTATGGGCGACTGTGTATGTATTACGCGTATAACATAGTGAAGAGGACTTGAAAATTAACAAATAAAATAAAACAAGAGAGACCACATGCAACACTGCGAACTAAGTTGTTGAGGCGTGCAACTGTAGGTTGCTGCGATGGCAAATCGCCAACGGATGCCAAAGTGGCAGTAAGAATTTATGGAGAAACGTTTGGAGGATGCACAGTTGGAGGGCACATTCTGGCCGATTGTCCGGAGCTAACATCAGATGACCTCCAAATAGCGCGCACCGGAATTAAAAATTAAGAAAAATCCTTTGAATGCGCTGACGATAAGTCACGATTTCGTGTCACAACAATAACTACAACCACCAGTCGAGCAGGTGTTCAGCCACTTAACGAAACACATATGTGTGCAGCAAGCGAAATCAAGCGTCTAGCAAGAAAAACTCAATACACTTAGTTGCAATTATACAAGTAAACCAACGTCAGGGCTGCCAAGGCAGTTGTAAACGCCGCACCTAAACTCCCCAAACCGCTCTTACTGTCGGCGCACGAATCACACTCGCATCGCAAAACAAAATTGGCAAACTTGTTTGCGCGCCCGTTGCTGGAGCCACGGGTGCGAGTCGGCTGCACTCACCAGCCAGCAGACACCAGCCACCAGCCGGCGCGCATGCGTACTCACGTCGCACGGCTAATGCGTGTAAATGGCCAAGTAATAAGAAAGCGAAAACAGCCATGAGGCTGCCGATATTAATCTTAATCCGAAGCTGATTCGTTCACGCTCTTGCTCTTGTTGCTGTAACAGCTGCTGGCGATTCAGCGATTCAGCGATTCACCATATTTTCTGTTTTTCCACGAATTGCCGCATCAATTGCCCGCCTGACATACTGCACGCACGATAAGCTTCTCTGTGTCGTCAATGGATGGCAGCGCGTGAGCCCAAAAGTGGGGTAATGGTGGAGAAGAACCTGTATCTGTGTCGCTTCGATGACGGCAGCAGGTTGTGTCCAAGTGTTGTGCGCACGCGCATCCCGGTGACTTATGTGCTGTGCTGTGTGCGACTGTCGGCTGGGCATGGCATTGTAGTGGCTTCCACAAAAATAAAATATATAATTGCACTTGAGGCTCTCTGTCTGTCTGTGTTTTTGTTGAGCACAATGCTTAAGTGAAATTGAAAAAAAAATAAAAAATAAAAGAGCGAATGCATTGTATTCATGCGCGTCCTTAAGCCGCCTTAACCATTTTAGCGCTCCGTCGCGCTTATATGCATCACGCACAAATACTTTCGTTAATTTCTTCGTTTTCAACAAAAAGCCGCCGCTTTGCGAGACCGCCTCGACAATTATTTAATGTCGTCAGTGCGAAACAAACAACATGTTTCCGCGAAACGAGTTGAATCGAATTATATCACATCAAATTGAGTCGCGTCATTTCGTTGACACAAAAAACATGAGAGCAAATCGCTTCACATAATAATTTGCTGCCGTCGTCTATGCTTATACCCTACATGAGGATGCGTATTACAAAGTTTGTAAAGAAAATAGGGAAGTCAAATTGTATGCGATGAAAACTTCCCCGGTTACCTATATCCTTTGCGAGGCCACACTAGTATATCCCAACTTGCGGAGAACATCTCTGTAGAACGCTCCAGGTGCTTTCTCTTCTTCAATATCCATTGTTGACGCTGACATCTCCAAAGGCTTTGCGGAAAACAGTTCTGTAGTTGTTCCTGATGTATTCTCATCTCGACAAGCATCCGCGCCATATAATAGGACAGAAATGATGAGAGACTTATAGAGCGTAATTTTTGTTCATCGAGAGAGGTATCCTCTAACTAACGATGCTCCGGCAAGAGTTATTCTGCGCTTGATCACCAGGTGGAATTTAAGCTGGTTCCGAGATATACTTTTTCAAATTTAAAGCTGCGAGGAATTTTGGTCTTGCCCTTGTTCATCATAATACCAAACGTCCGTACTATAGAGGAGACGTAAAATGTCTTGTCAGTCCCACGAAGTAATACGTTATCTGGTGGTTCCGCCAGAGAGTCTTGAGTTGGATTAAAGTTCCGCTCTCCAGCTTTAGATGCTTCGCCCTCCTATAAAAAAAAAACTTTTTTCGTTTCTTTTCCTATCCTGAAAATGGTTGCGTTAACGGCTCTGTTATTAACGTCTACGATTCCAATATCATCTTCGTACCTCATTTTACTTTTAGAGCTGGCAGTGCGACTGTCTAGATTAGCAGTTCGTATCGATTTTCCAGCATTACGAGAAGAAATCACCCGGACGAAAACTTTGTCTAATATCGAACGGCTTGAAGAGGTCTCTCCCGATTTTGACGAACCTGATGGCTGTGCTCTGGCAACGGCGAATATCGCATTCGATGGAATAATGAGCTGTACGAGATATACGATGACATTGACATAGTTCAGCGAATTATAAGACAGTGGCTACGGATGGAAGAAAAACTCCTGCTCTGAAAGTAATCGACACAGTACCCGCCGGTTAAGCAGAGGAAGGACCAAGTGGAGAAGGACCTGGCTTCGCTTGGAATATGCAATTGGCGCCACGTAGCGAAAAGAAGAAACGACTGGCGCGCTGTTATTAACTTGGCTATAATCGCATAAGCGGTGTCTCAGTAAAGAAGAAGATGGTTGCGTTCTACAAAAGTTTCGAAATTTACAAGTTTCAAGATGACGAGTTTGAATTGGTTCAACGAATGATCGACACTGTGTGAGAAACACCTTATTTCTTACTGTCTTGAAGGGCATAAGTGTACAAGGAAATCGAAGAGTGAATATGGCATTTCATTGTATCGCTTCACGTGTCTGCCATGTTCATTAGTCGCATGAAATTGTCAATACTTGTAATGTTGTGGTTTTTAACTGCTGTTTTAATTCCACTTTTCGAATTTTTATAAAATTTTTCCTTTTTTATTTTTAGTTAAATTCATACTTATTTCAGCACATCCTCTCACACACCCTCTCGAACCTACATACATACATACATTACTTCGTGCTTATTTATAGGCCACGCGAACAATTTAGCGGAACAGACTCACTCGGCGGAATTAGCCGCGCCGCTACTGCTGTTGGGGCCACTGTTTTATGGCTGCTATGACGGCATACGCTGATTGTTGCTGTTGTTGGCGTTGTGGCAATGCGCGTAAATGGATTCGTCATGCTTATGTGACTGAAGTAAATCGGCGGAAAAAAACAAATATGAACAACAAAAAAATCAAAACTAAAAAAATGCAGAACAAAAGTACAAAAATAAATTAGAAAACGAAAAAATACACAACTAAAAGCGGCAAAAAGTAGAAAATGCCCAACAAAAAGTGATGCAGATGAGCGAACGAACGAATAAACAAACACCCAACGCGCCAATTATGGGCAGACACTCGGCAATGGCCAATTGCCAAATATTGTTTGCAAAAACTAGCAAATGGAAAGTTAGACGTCATCGAATGTGGTCAAAAAAAAAAAATAATAAAATAAAAACGGAAAATAACGAAAGAATACAATTAAAAAACAAAAGTGTGGCGCAAATGACTCGGACAGGTTTATGGCCAGTTTGTAATACATCCCACATTTTTCGAAAAAAACGGTTTTCGTTCATTTTTTGGTGCTAAATTGTGCTCTTGATACTTTAGTATGCCCACAAATATTTCTAATTCAAAGGAGGTTATGCACTATTTGGAGCCACAGAAGGGTGAAAATGGGCACCAAAAGTTGCCACCAGTGTTGAAATTGTGTTTTTCATTTGAAAATCCTAGCAATGGCATACATATGCCATATTAGCTATTAACTTCTTCTCATGCAAAATTACTAACTCTTTAATTTCAATCAATTGCATTATATAATTGAATGGTTACCTGGTCACCGAATCCGATTAGGCGACACAGTTATTTGCAACAAATCCGGTTGATAAATAAATGAGGCATGGAACTGTGTCTGCCACAAGTCCACAAGCCTTAACCGGTTTAATGGATTTGTTATGCAACAAAGGCACCACAGGTGGTTAATTGGCAATTAGTTAATCATGATGAAAACATAAAAAATTAACGACAAAAACCCGCAAATTTTGCACAAAAAATTCAACAAATTCATTGTCAGTACAGATAAAGAGCGCCAGCATCCTTCAAATGGGTAAGCTATGATTTTAGGCAGGAACAACAACTGATCACCATTGATTTACATATGCATCTATGCGTACAGCTGTTTTGCTATGCAAATCACCGGTATAATGCTAATCGAGCAATTACGTGACCACAAGGGGTTGGTCAAGCAGACAAAGGCGGGAGTCTGTGCCGGGAATTTCATTTCCAATCCAATGGGTTCTGAGCTTATATAGCATCATTTTTTGCTATTGCAATTTTTCATAATGGTCGACTTCATCGTCAACATAGTGACTTTTTTAACAAAAGAAATAAAGGCAGCTTCATTCCATTCGAGCGAGTCGGTTTCGAGTTTCCAATGGCAAATAATACCTGCGTTCGCGTTTAGGTGCGAATAATGGAGTTAGCGCGGGCCAATGAATGAGAACTGATGCATGCACATAAATAAGTAAGCAGTTGTGTGTAGCAAGTATAACATAGCGACAAACGGTGGACCATGCATATGAACACTTTTACTGATGTTGCTGATGGCGTACCACTGCGCTTGCGTGCTTTGTCTGTTGGTTCGTCTGGCGACTGGAGATGTTGATCGACGGAAATGTCTGCGCGTGCCCCAAACGCTTGTTCCCGCTTTTGATGCATACTGGGCATATATGTGGATATATATGTGGTTTGGTGTTTCAACTCGTATTGCGCCAACTTCTATTCGTTATCGTTGGGTTACGCGCAGAGCCGGCACATGTCATGCGTGACTGTTGTTATTCATCAAACAAACATGCGACCAACAATTTGCATTTGCGTCCCGTATGCGTTTTTCAAACATAGTCTACTTTTCAAACCACTCGTACTTTCATTGAATGAATTTTTTGTGTTTAGTAACAGTGGCTGTAGCCGATATTAAGCCATGTGTATTACCGTGATCACACAGTCGTGTCGTGCTGTACTAATTTAGATATGTTTGTATGTATGGACTTAATATGAGTTGCCAACATGGACCAAAATCGATACTTCGTGATAAGATAATTTCACAGGGGTATTAACCTGTAGTAGGTTAGGTTAGATTATATGGATGATCCTAGCACCAAAGTTAAGGTAGGATGCCATTTGGACAGCTGAGAACTCTGATAGTTTGAGCTTCCCAGATATTCTAGATATGTATCACTATGTATTATACAAGATCGAAGAAGAGTTTAGAAGTTAGCAGAAATATGTTATGGCGGCCAATATTAATGCCAACCACTTTACAACATTCGCCGATTCTGCGTCCGCCGAGACGTTCCAATCTCAGTCAGTGTTTAGATGATTCCACCGCGTCTTTTTCCGTACAGTTTTGATAATTTGCTTCAAACACTATGTATGCATCCACCCCACACGTGAGACTATTGGACGGTGTATAGTCAAAACACCTACCATTACGACAATTTGAACTTAAGAGCAAGTAGTTCAGAGGACCAATACTTGCTAAGCTCACGGAATGTTCATAGGTCCAAGCTAGCGCTCAAAAGAGACAGCGGAGTACGGCCTTCCAATGTAATGTTATTCTCTGATTCTTTATTTGTTAAGAAGAGAAGATATTTTTGGCCTCTCTTCTTTCATCACGAAACCTAAATTTTATAGGGTTTGTCCGAAAAGTAATAGGACTGAGTCGATTTAAAAAGAAAATTTTGAACCAATCGTTACAATTCTTTAAAAACTTTCAAAATAAGCCTTCTGCGTCGATGCAGCGCTGCCAGCGCAATTTCCAAGCATTGAAGGCATCACAGAAAACCTTATCTGGAATATACTTGAGAGCCGAGGTGCATGCTGCTTGAATCGCCTTTCATCGGCCTTTTCAGGCAAGGAAACAAAGAAAGTACGGGGGGCTACATCTGGGCTGTAGGGCGGCTGCGGAACCATTGGAATGCCGGCCTTGGTTAGATAGCTGTTTACAAAAAATTCGAAATTCAGTCACGGCGGAAAACCTCAACCCAGTTCACCTACATTAAAGTCAACTTTGGACTTCGGGAAACCTTACAAAAAGGTCCTAAGTCCTGTGAAATCCTTATATATTATATTTCTTCTATTTTGGTCTTGATAAGCGACGCCTCTTATCTTTGTAACGAATTCGACCAAAAGGCATTTCTCGGCAACCCTAACAACTACTAAGAAGCCTACCACGTTAGCCGCTGGACTACTGTTAAATGTTTTATTTGCGTTTTGAATAGTTGACGGCTTATTTGCGTGCCGAGGCTCCAATCGCAGTCAATTTCATTCGCTTCTCGTCTCTTTGTGCAGGCTCCTGCAAGTCAAACTCACGTACACATACACTGATACAAACACGTGCGGTTGCGTTTGACTTCAGATTTCCAGGAATCGGTGTTCGTGATGTTGATTTTGTTGATTTTGTCGTTTTCGCCTTTGTTTGTACGTTCTTGTTGTTTGTTTGACAAACTGACTGCTGTAGCAGCAACAGCAACAACCAGCGGTATTGAATAGCTTCTCTGGTGGTCACAAGATGCTCGGACGTCAATATATCTATACCTATGTGTGTGTGTGTATTATTGTGTTTGGTTGGTCGGTCAGTAGGAGTATCGCTTCAATCAGTGCAAAGATTTCATAAACCATAGCCGTTAAGGGTCCACACCACTTTGATTTTCTTGGTGTTGACTTTTCTGTGCTCTTCTTTGTTGTTTAATGTGGAATGACGGTCGCTTGTTCTTTTGGAATGGTAGCTCAAGCGATGTTTACAATTTGATGGCATGTTGTTGTTTTTTCTGAAGAAGGACACTGACGTTTGAATATATTAAATGTAAGAATATAGGGTGTAAGGTTAATTTTTGTTTTGTTTAATGAAGTTTTGGGGTATTTACTCTCAAAAATTACTCTCTTCGTTTTTCTAAGTTCTCTCGCTTCCCATGCATCAATAAGCGGTTCCACGAAAAACCTTTAAAACTCTACCGATTTGATATATCTGCGTTAGCAAGAGTTGGACTGCATTTAATTTTATTATTATCTAAAGTAAGGCAACTCCTCGTTCCGTCTCTGGATCACCTTTTTCATTAAGCCACATGTAGTCCTTATGCAATAGGAAGACTGAACAAATCCAAAGTAAAAATGATGCTCATTGTTTTTTTGATATCAAAGGCATCGTCCACCATGAATTTGTGCCTTCTGGACGTCAACGTCGAGTTTTACGTGGAAGTCCTCAAGAGACTCAAACGAAGGTTCAATCGGGTGCGACAAGACACCGCAGCCGATTGGAAATCGCACCACGACAACGTTCCGGCTCACACCGCCTTTCTAGTGAACAGTTACCTAATCAAAACCTGGGCTGCAGGGCATGGCCAGTCGCCAATCAATTAGAACTTTGAAGGGAAAAAATAATAAAAGACTTGTTCACCAATTTTTGTTCAAAGACTTTACGAATACGGAAGCGAACTAGTTTAGACTAGATTATGTTATTTCAATACCTGATCCTCAAGATCATACAATTGTAAAGATAGAAAATAGAACTCCTGTAATCAGATCTTATAAGACAACAAAGCATTTTGAAGCCAATTCAAACCCTCTTTGGCGTCATTTTTCTATTCGCACCAGCTCACCGGGATTTCTGAAAAAGTGATTTCGCAAGTGTTTAAACATCGATTTCGCAAAGGCTGGACAATCAAGAAAAAAATGTTGATATGGGATACGTATGATACCTCGACTTTTTCCAAACAGCTTCGACAATTTGTATCCGCTAAGATTCTTAACCTCTTCTCTTGGAAAACGATCGGCTAAGCTGACTAGTCAGACGCCTTACAAGTAGGGAAAGGCTCACCTCACTGAGGGCGAGGAATACACTAGACCTCTTGCGATTCAATTTGGGTCAAAAGTATCCCACTTAGCAGACACAGTTTCAAATTATTGTTGTGGTTTACAAGGTGTTTTGACATCTTTTCAGAATAAATTATTTTTAAAATTAAACCCAAGAATCTCAATTTTCCAATTCTTATTCTCATTGACACTTGATAAATTATTTTCCTAAAGATGGCTTAGCTTCATATCAATATCTAAAAGGATACTTCATTCGAAGAAAAAATGCGAGTAAATACTCATTAATTTGGTGTCAGACAAATTTTCAGCATGATTAATTCTGCTGTTAAATTTCGTTGTCACTGTCGCCAATGTCCTAATGGTCCCAACATACAATGTCTCAGCTGCTTAACTTATCAGCTATCATCTATATAAACTGATGAATCACCTACAACAATTAACGAACGTCAAATCCTTGCAGTACTTACGAAGAGCAAATCCTTTAAAAATAAATGTAAATAGAGGAAACAAGTGCAAACAGTCGGTCAGAGCCCACCCATCTATTGAATTGAGTAAACATAAGTAATGCGGATCGACGGCAATACATTCTAAAAAAAAAAAATTAAAAATATTATAACAATAAGGAAAGAAAACAAAAGCAGTGTGATCGCTACCGTGTCAACGGCATTCGTTCGATCTGCACGATCCACACAGTGCGTTCCTTTGTCTGTCACGCGTACACTTCAACAGAGGCGACGCTGTCAAATATTTGAACAAGTGTCAGAGCCCTCAGAACACCTCCAGCAGTGGCTATTTGCATGAGTCTTTTAAGCGGTTCGACTTGAAAGATGTGTAAACACTGAAGTACGTGTGCTGGCTGGCACGACGAAGTGGCAAGCGAGCAAGTGACCGAACCAAGCTAATTTTGTCTGACCGTCTGGAGTGAGACTGGATGCGCTGCATAAATATTTATCTAAGAAATCATAGTAGCTGCTTTGAAATTAGTTTTTAACAGAAACTTAAGGAAGTTGGGGCTTGTGAGTGTGCGTGTCAGCATGTGCACTCACTTCAGTGAAAACAATCGATCCGCCTAATTGCAAAGGGTATTAAAAGAAGTGAAGAAAATAATTGTGTGTATTTAATTCTGGCAGGAAAGTAATTTGCTGAAATGGGATATAACTGTGTATGATATACTTATATTCACAATACGTGGACTTGGTAGGGATCTATATGACTCTTTTCGAATATCAAACACAGCTCATTCTACTATCTGTCCAAATTTTACGAGGGTCCGATAAATATTAGTCCCACCCTATGATGGTGCCACCATCCCAAGAAAGACTTGCAACCCTGTACCCTGTAAATTTCAACCGAGTCGGGATTGTAGTTATGTCTTGAGAGATTGTGTTCGCGGATTTTGAAAAAAAAAAACAATAAGATCGGAGTGTTTGATTCTTGAAACTGCTGCCATAAAGGATATCGTGATAAATGTTATGATCTCGTATTAAAACAATACCGAAGGAACACACACGATGTGGAGATACTGCCTGAAATATTGGGTATGAGAAAGAGTTTGTGACGCTACATAACCGGCGAAACTTTTCCAGAGAAGATCATACTGTCCTAACGGCCGGAAGGCGCTTTGAGCTATAACAATGTATGATCTGCATCGACCTTTTACAGGGAGGTGAAATGGCGACAGTATTATATTATGTCAAACTAATTTGCTGACAACGATTTGCAGTGAAAACGTTCTCCTATGGTACAATAAAAATTGCTTTTCCGACATGAAAAGGCATCAGCTCACAGCAACGCCGTCGCTACGGCCACATGGTTTAGACTAAAAGCTGTTGTCTCACCCACCATATTCCCCACATTTGACTCCATGCGACTTCTTTTTATTTTAATTCGTTCTTCCTTTGAAAGGTAAAAAATATCTTAATGAAAATTAATTTTTTATAAGAAATCCTGGGTTCTTAATAAGTGGAGTAGATATCTCTATTTGACACCGGCTGCTCGCTTTTGACATTTATTTTTTACCTAATGATTTAAAGGGCTTGATAGAGTGCAATGTCTTACTAAGCAACTGTGTCCTATTGCTAGAGAGCATACAAAGATATCGGACGGCAATAACTTATAGGTTCCATAATAACTGAACGATTGGAAGAAAGTGCTTGCATGGAAACTTTTTCATTTGACGAGATATTTCAAGACACTAGGCATGGGTTGTTGCCAATAGCAATAGCATTTTTTTTTTT
>NW_017537489.1:1088599-1154859 GCF_001853355.1 Bactrocera latifrons | reverse complement strand
TTAGCTATGTTACCGGCGAATTTTTAATATAATATTTAAATTTCAATGAGATGCCCTCGGTAGACTCTTGGAAAACGGGTGATATATGTATATCATTAAAACGGCTGTACAGTAAAGAGTATGGCTTCATCTTCATGATTAAAAAGTATTTATTGATTACAAAATCATCTCTGTATATATCGATTTAGCGAGTAGGCACTGCAATTTTCTAAATAAGAATTCAATCTCACGACACGCTTATCGTCATAAACGTCACAGCCATTACAGCACAATTTTTGTTGCTCATATGCCATCAATTTAGTGATAGACGTCAACACCTCAACAAATTTATTAATTTTCAGTAATCATCTTTGGGAAGTGCATAGAATTATAAAATGACGTGCGCATCTAACTGTCATTTAGCTGCGTTCATACATTCAAGCTTACATATAATTACATTAATATGCGTGGGTGGCATCGTTGATAATTTCTTCTAGAGTATTTAAGACTATCTTAAGACTGCATAAAAGTTTGGCGAAGTAGTGAAACTTTTTATTGCTTCATCAGACTGCTTCAAAACCTCCTATCATATGATCCAGCTTTTGGCTTCGACTTTAATATATTCCAGGTTCCATACCCCAGTTTACCAGCTGGAGATAAATGTAGACTCATTTCTTTCCAGGTTGAAAAGCAGAATTTCTTTCCCATTCGAACAGCAGTTGGGTTTACCTAACTGGAACGGATTCGGATTTTTATTCAGGTCTGTCGACTGGTCTGCAATAATTAACTTAACTTCATTTATTTTATTTGATTTCTTTACAAAATTACCAAAAATTGCTATTCTAATAATAATGTTGGTAATGTATTCAAACTAGAATTTTAAAACTCGGCCAAAATTTAGTTGAAGTATTGGTAATAAAAGTAGAACTAACTTGAGTTATCTGGACGAACCATAGATTTTCAGAAGCTAATTTGAGTCTTCGTCAAGTAATTAGACCCGTACTAGAGTGATCTGGAGTGAAGAGAAGAGAACGGTTTATATAAAAAGTAGAATTGGTTTGTTATTAACAACTAATTAAACAAAGAAGAAAGCTTTCAATAAAATTCATTTTTCATTTCTTTCAACATTCGAATACTCTAGAACCCGCCCTTGTAAATTTGCTTGTTTCGCTCGTACGCAAATTTTCGCTCATACATATTTTATGCGCTTGCGCATTCTCATGCACCGCAATCGTTTGTACTCGTATCGGCGTGAGTGTCGGCACCGGAGTTGACGCCGATCAATGATCGATTACCGGCACGCCAGAATTTGCATAAAGTCACGTTGAGGTGATTAGTTCGAGAATGACATTTGTATGCAAATTAGCAGCGCGTGCATCGGAACGACAGTTGACTTTATTTATAGTTTGTGTTTTCACTATTATTTTTGCTTACATATTTATTCCTTTTTCACAGCACATTCCCACCTTTGCGGTATTTTTTTTATTAAACTTATTTGTAATACACTCTTGTTCTGTTCACTCTTGGTTCTTCAGTTTGGAAAAGAGTTGTTGACACAGTTGAAATAATAAGTTAGGTCTAGCTAGTTCTTATTCTGTATTTTCGAATCGAACAACCAGGTGGTATAAATTACACATCCTAATTATACCAGTTCATTGCAATATTCTTTCTTCGTCTCTCATATTAAATACAAATTATTAACGATCAAAAAATATATGTATCCAGAAATTTTTTTATTACTCATGTCGTGCACAAGCATCTAATCGATATTCGTGGCGTTCTTTTTCCAACCGAATTCGTAATTGGCACTGTTTGCATACGCCAAACAAATTAACACCGTCTTCTCCTGTAATTGGCCCGGACGTCCCTAATTCGTTTCTTTATTTAGCCCGTTTTTTGTGGCGGAGAAAATCAAGTTCATGTGCATGTGTAGCGCCCAAAGACATGTCCTGTCTCTGATTATACCTTTTCGATGGGCCAAATAAGCAATAAGAAGTGTAAAATTTATGTGTCTGTAAGTAGGTGCTTTAGATATGTTGTCTTAAGGCATTTCCGTTTTGATGCTCGTAAAGTCTAAGTGGGCCCCAAATATTTCCTTAGCATTTTGTGCCTCATTAAATCGCCGCATACAATTTTGAAGTGTTAAACGTCGCTGATTACACTGTAAGTAGAGCTTTTTATCTCCTTCTGCTTGCTAAATGCATTTGTTGGTTGTGCCTGACTTCTTTCGCCAAATTTTGAAAGAGTGTATTTTTTTTACTAATTTGAAGGACAAAATAGGTGGAGATGTCAGAATACATAGGCTTGTATGTTATTAATTTATGAGCAGGGCGAAAATTCGTCGGCGTAAATATTTTATGAGTTAGATGAGAGTTGGTCAACTCTGTTGTCATATGGAGTTTTGAGCGAGGAAAATTTTATAACTTGGAAGTACAACGCCAACAGTCGATTAATTCTATACTAACAAATGCTTGAGAAGTGTGAAATATTACAGATTTTTCTCGCCATGTCGACATGAGACTTAAAGCTTTTTAAATTATGTAAAATGTAAAATTTGTTATAACAATATCACATATACAAAGATTAGTTAGCTATTAAGTTTCCTTTAATTTGCTTTCCATGAGAATTGGTGAAACGAATAAGTGATATAATGCCGGAAAATGGCCTCAAGGTGAGGTCTGTCAAACTAAAAGGAATTATATTTTTATTAAGGGGTATAAAAGCCTTTTTCAACATATACATTTTATAAACATACAATATTAACAAAGAAATTCTGAAATTTTCGGAAAAAATATTTTAAACTCGGCCACTGCGACGCCATTTCCGGTGATAACTCGTTACAGGTTCATCTAAAGTGAAAAGATACGTGTTTTAGTTAAAACCTTAACTTAGAATTTGGACGAAGGAAAAAATCTGAATTTTGGATTTTTGGCAGACATTTGTACAAAGAAAATTAAAATTTCAGTGAAAATGTTGTTACTTTTTTTTCAAGTGCAAGTCTTTGGCAATTGTAATTCAAAGGCCTGTGTAAAATTTCCTGAAGATCGGTTAAGTAAGTGTCGAGAAATCATGCCAATCGTCTTCAAAGCAAAGTTTCGAAGAAAAAAACTTGTTCAAAGATGGCGCACTTAGCCTATCTAGCCTCGAACTCACAAGTTCTCAAGGCTGTATCTCCGAAACTATTACTCGGATCAACTTGAAAACCCCGTAAGCCAATGTAAACGCTTAAGCTTAGATAAACTTAGAACCGTTTCCTATTTGACAGGCAACTGTGGGGACTTTAAGTGATGTTAGTATTCATAAAATCATAACCATTTCAACAAATGTCAAAGATCTGGCAACCAGAACTTTTTTTTTTTTAATTACCATTTATAATTATTTTAACCTTAAAAAATTTAAATATACTGGCGTGAACCCAAACTCAATAAAATTTTTCAGAATCGAATTGAGTTGAAGATCTTGGTTTTGATATTGCGGTTTTTTTGGCTTCAAAGCTAATAACATTGACGATAAGGGGCAAGAAATAATTTTTTTCTACTCTTTTTTAACAAGTTTGAAAATATCATATGCCTGAACTGGCTTAGCTTGGAATCTAGAATTGGCGCCAAGCAGCGAAAAAGCAGATATAGTGAGGCTTATAACATTCTGATTCTAAGCAATTGTATCCGAACGAAGTGTATTGAAATATCTTGACATTTTCAAATTTCGGAATCGTAGCTCAAAAATCGACTTTAATAGTTACCTAGCTGGTACAGTGGCATACAGACATATATACATATATAAAAACATATATTATCTTGTCATCTCAGACATGTATTGCAAAATTATGAAGGACGCAAGGTAGCCGCAAAAATTTACACAAAACAGCAGTCGAAATGGAAAAAAACATTTATATTTTAATGCAGCAGAAATTTTTACGTTTGCTACGCGCAGTTGTCAGCACGCTCGTGCACCCACAAACATTAAAAACATACATATGTGTATATATATGTACATATATGTATATATATAAATATGAAATAATACTTACACGCATTGATACATATAAACAAGAAGACCAAATCATTATGCTATGTTGCACTGGAAACCTAATTTCCTTGCAACATCACCTCTTAGTCCGTCAGATAACAAAAAACGCGCATTTACCTCTAGTAAATGAGCCAGAGCATATTATAATGGCATATGTATGTATGTATGTTTGTTTGGCGTTTTATGCACAAATATTGCGTCACGCTGCTCATAAAATCGTTTGTTTGCGACCATAAAAGTCGAGGTGACAGACAATTTCTGAATGTCATATTTTACGGTGTCCAAAAATAAACAAATAATATTTTTGCATTCCTAAAATAAATAAATATGTAAATATGAATGTGTATGTCTATGTATTTGTAAGAAATGACAGCCAGCAGGCAAACGTGACGCAGCCGCAGTGGCGGTGTACCGAACTTATTGCTCTGATTCTTTATTCTAATTATTTTTTAGGCAAATTTTTGGTTTTTTCATGCCACGCTTAAGAATTTTTAAGATATAAATACAAATGTTTTTGTTTGCAGCCACGCGCCTTTTGATTTTCCTTAGAATAACACTCATAGATCGACCGCTTGACAGTTTTTTGGACATAATGGAAGCCATTATTGGCAACAAAGGCATTATTTTTTGTGTTTAGTCGATCTACTATTTTATTGTGATATTTAGTATTAACTAACACTGTAGAGTTTTTATTGAATAAAAGTGGTTAGGAAAGAGTTTTTATGTAAAATATAATGTTGCGTCCTAGTCACTTTATGAACTCTATAATTTACTACTATTACTATGATATGTTATATAGCTGTACTTGCCTCACCATGTTTGAGGTTAGCTTTCAAAATATTTGCATGACAAAAACGAATAAAAAAGTCTCTAATAGAGTTTTATACAATAAGTGTAGCAAATCTATATTTTATTATTAGGCAGCTCGTCACGGTTATCATTCCTATATATTATTCTTTGGTGGCGAGGACACCGCTTAAGCGGTTACAGCCGAGTTAACAACAACTCACCAGTCGTTTCTTCTTTTCATAAATTGCGCCAATTCGAGTGGAGGTCTTCCTCTTCATTAGCTTAGTCGAATAATTTTAGAGCTGGAGTGATTTCTTTCATTCCAGAGTAGAGTTCTCTGAGCGCTATTCACTTGGAAGAGGTCAGAAATGATTATTTCTCAAGTATCAAACATGCGTTTGAAGGTGATCTAAAGTGAGAAGGCGAAATATCCCCTCCCTAGGATTGTACGCTAGGTTTGGGATCGCAATACTAATGAAAAGAAGATCTTTCCTATATAGTTATTTATTTCTTAGACTTTTTCTTTTGAGCAAACAGAATATACCAAGTTCAGAGTACAAAATGTCTGTTGGTTTTTATTAACATTAATGCATTAAGTACTCATCAATTCTAAGGTAAGCTAGTACATGTAACCTAAGATGTATGTAAGGATGACGATTCCAAAGAGTAATTCTATGAATATATATATAAAAATTATCTGATAGAGTCTAAACTTTCCACTACATATGTTTTGTTCCACTAATTCTTCTCTTATCCAATTGGATATCTCTTTTTCTTACTATTATACCATCTTCATCTTATAATAGACGACGCTACTTCTTCTAATTTTGTTTAAAATGGAAAGAAGTGAATTTTGTGTTCTATTAAAATGTTATTTTTTAAGGGCGATCTTTTGATTTTTCCAGCATATTCATTGATGTAATAATGATTTGCTGAATTTCGATGTAACTCCACGGACACATAGCGAAAATTCAAAATACTTTGTTGGAAGACACTAAAAAGAAATTGAGAGGTATTAGTTAACAATATCGACATCTCAAAGGAAGGTAATTACCGATACCATATACGAATCTTGCAAATGAAAAACATTTCGCGCACTGAGTCCATAATTTTTATACCCTGAACAGAGTATATTAAGTTTGTCACGAAGTTTGTAACACCCAGAAGGAAGCGTTGGAGACCCGATAAAGTATATACATATATAAGTTATTAGTATATTGAGCTGAGTCGATTTAGCCATGTCCGCCTGTCTGTCTGTAGTTTTCAAGACATCGTTTTGAAATTTTGCAGACTTCATTTTCTCTTCAAGGAGCTGCTCATTTGTCGGAACGGCCGATATCGGACCACTATAACATATAGCTGCCATACAAACTGAGCGATCGGAATCAAATGCTTGTATGGACAACTTTCACATTTGACAAGATATATTCACGAAATTTGGTATATATTATTTTCTAAGGCAGAAATGCTCCTGTAAATGGTATTTAGCTTCGGTGCAACCGAAGTTAACGTTTTTTCTTGTTTTAATTAAATTAGCTTGTAATACGACTTACGAATATTTTGAAGGAATAATGCAACCTCGCCCCTCAACCACTACATTCGTCAGATTTCGCTCCTAAACGAATATTCCATCTCTCCAGACTCAAAAAATTGTACGCGGCAGAAAGATTCCGGTGAAATGAGGAGTTCAAGAAGGAAACAAACGCTCATTTTGATGTCCTAGAAGTTTTACACCATTCAATAGGTATCGAAGCCTTGGACTTACAATAAAGAAATTACTACAGATTGAGATTATGTAAAAGAATAAAGTCATTAAAAAATCATTATTTTTTTTGTTACACAAAAAGTAATATAGTAAATTTTATTTGATCATAAAAAGCAGGCTATTATCAACCACTTTTATTATACTAATTTTTACGTTGTACTACAAGTATATAGTAAGTAAGATTGCGATCATAGTTATCACGGTACATAGTTTATGACACTGCGAATCGTAACTTCTTATAATATAAATAGAATGAATATATGTATATATAATATATCGGACTATTGTATATAGATATATACATATATAGATATATACATATATAATAGTATATATATATTGTATATATGAAAATCGTCCTTCAGACAAGCAACACATTTCCGATAAAACACAAAAAACGCCAATTTTCCACCTTTTCCTGGGCAAGGTTATGTTTGAAGAGCAATATTCTAGATAATTCAATTAAACAAGGAACAGTGTAAAAAATGGTACCANTATACTAATTTTTACGTTGTACTACAAGTATATAGTAAGTAAGATTGCGATCATAGTTATCACGGTACATAGTTTATGACACTGCGAATCGTAACATCTTATAATATATATAGAATGAATATATGAAAATACAATATTTTTGACTATTGTATATAGATATACACATATATAGATATATACATATATAATAGTATATATATATTGTATATATGAAAATCGTCCTTCAGACAAGAGACTCATTTCAGATAAAACACCGAATAAGCCAATTTTCCACCTTTTCCTGGGCAAGGTTATGTTTGAAGAGCAATATTCTAGATAATTCAATTAAACAAGGAACAGTGTAAAAAATGGTACCAAGAAATGGAAGAGTTTCTAAAAAAAAGAGTTTGCGAAAACCAGCCTAATTGCTTTAACTCGAACGTTAAAAACGAAAACTCATATAAAAATCCGCAAATTACAAGAAGTGTTAAAAAACACACGAAATTTCGCAGAAGTAAATGAGTTATAATGTCACAGTGCGATCATGCCTCAAAACGAGTTAAAATTTGAGGTTATTCAAAGAGTTAACTAGATGCGAATGCCAGTTGAAAGGCTTAAAAAACTCACAAGGTCACAACACCAAATAATGCCTAAAAAACTAAATACCAAAAATATGTGTAATAACAAAACATAAAAAGAAAGCAATGAACCCTTTGCACTGGACAACGGGCACCAGGGCAAAGATGCCGAATATTGTAAAAAATGGAACAAAAAACTACTTTTTTGTGTGGGTACTGATATGACAACCAAAGTGATTATATCAAAATAAAGGCGAAAAAATGAAGCGTGGAACCCTAAAGCATAACCGCAATATATACATAAAGGACACACAGCGCGCACAAATTGCAATGGGTTTGCTGAAGGAAAGGCGAAAAAACCGTAAGAATACAAAAACATAAATTGATTTTTGCTAAAAAATGCGTGGGCAACAAAAACAACAACAACGGCACTTTTGCGGGGAAACTAAAAGGAGTCGTGGAGAGTCAACTTACGCACTAATGCCTGTTACAAAGGCAGCAAAGGACTACAGTTGGTAAAAAACACACGCTTGAACAACAACAACGTTCGTATGTATAGCGTATGCTCGTAAAAAAGTTGCCAAACTCGGAAGCATGCCAAGCAGCAAAGTATTAGAAGGTTATGCGGCAAGCAGGGAAATTATGAACGGTTTTCCTACATAAACAGGCGTAACCCGTCAAATGGCCAACTCGCGCGGATATGCGGATTAGTGCGCGAATATAAGGATAGTCAATGCAAACTGTACGCCTCGAAAACAAACAAATTGTCTTTGTAGAAGTCTAATACATTACTCACATTATATACATACCTACAAAGTTATGTAGGTGAATAAAGATATTCAAATATATACATATATACATTCATCAGCATACGGCAAATAATACTTCCAGTAAATTGGTAATATAAACGTACAACCTACTTTGTCAAACAACATACCTAGCTTACCACATACATTTCTTTACATCTATGTATGCACATATTTACATTCCGACCAGCACGTAAGTAAAAAGGATTAGCCAAAATGATGTGTATCACAATGCGACGTGCGTTCAACCGACTGCAAGATTGCTCTACTTTGACAGATTGTCCTTTGTACGCTGCCGAAAGTGTAACGAATTCGTAATGGCCAATCACATCGGCATCATTGTCCGGCCGATGTCGGTTAATTTGGGGCGTTGCGCTGTGCAAAGGATTAAGACCAGCGCTGACCATAATTAGGCACAACAAGTTGCGAAGCCATTAAGCGGTCGAATTGGTCAGCTAGCAGCCAGCATGCTGATGGTTGCACGACGACGACTTGACTAACCGGCGTCGTTAAACGATGTCAATTGCATGTCGGGGTGACACGGTTAGAGCAGTCATGCCACAAGTCAAATACACATGAAGCAGCGAACACTTTCGCCCTCTCGCCTATTCAAATTCAATTGCTCTAGTTTCGTGTGGAGCGATACTCGTTCATACGTATCTAGGTGTGTGTTTGAAGGTCACTCTTAGTCTAAACACTTCCACGAAGGCGTATCGATAACACTTTGATCAATGTCATGTCACTGGGGCATCATCGAACGGCATTTACTCCTTCCCAAAAGTGTTACAATTCTTAGATACTCTTTTATGTCCGAGTATGTGGCAACACAAATCAAATGGCATTAATGGCCTTAAGGCCGACAACTACAATGCGGGGTATCTTGCGCTCAATTTGTAGTTTGTTGCAGCGAAAAAATATGTAGCAAAATTTGAATAACACAAGAAAAAAAATCCCAAAAAAAACAATGCTAACCCTTTTTTATTGTATACACTCTTCATATTTACCGTTTTATGTGTTTAGTACCGTTAAAAACTTAAAACGGCTGCGTTTCGGTTTAATATTTTCCGCGAAAATATTTTCTGCTCTATTTTTGTAAATTCTCCAAAGCAAACTGGACTAGCCGATCATTTGTTAATAAAAGTCTATAAAAGCATGTCTGCAGACTTCGAAATAAACAGTTAAGGAAATAAAAGATAGTTAGGAAAGTGTCACAGTGCACTTTTTGCGCTTCGCTTTTACTTTTGTCGAATGTCATGTTGACCTCAAAGAAAGTGTTTAACCCTTTGGCCATTCAGCAATTCCTGTTAACTTATGAATCTAGTACAAAAGTGAAATGTCTATATGTATTTCGCATTTTGTATCGATTTTCAATTGTTTGAGAAAATGAGGTGAAATTAGTTCAAGGATGTGTGAAGAGGTTGACAGAAAACATCCTTCACTTAAGCCTAAAATACTTTTGATTTTTTGTTGAAAGGAAAAGTGTAGTTTTGAGTTTCTCTTTAACTTCGAATATGTCGCTCAAAAACATTAAAATTTTTAGACAACTTTTGTGCGTAGTAATTCAGGATCTGTATTTAGGGTCCTTGTCTGTGTAAAATCACAATCTTATTAACAACATATTTTTTGATGATCTAAAAGTAGTGTAATGTATGCTCGAATGTCGCTTCTTGATAAACGGCCGATTAAAAGTGCGCGGAATAACTGATGCAATAGACATAATGTAAAAAAATGGACTATTCCAACTAAGCTTCTAACTGCTGGCCTATCCATCCTATTCTCCAGATTTTACTCCGTAAGACCTCATTTTATTTCCATACGGGAAAACTAGACTTGAGCTGGCTGACTCTATGCTCGAGACTAATGAGAACGGGTAGGAGCTCCATCGGTTTCTTGCGGTTCAATTCTGTGTAATCGTGTCTCAAATGACCTCGTCAAGAGTTGGTCAGATGCTAGTAACTATGTAATTGCATCTTCTGGTTCAGAGTAAATCGTCAGAGGTTTAGTGAGTTCTACGCTCTAAGCATAGTTCATCTTTGAATAGTTATAGCTGTGCTAACTGCACACTGCCCGTTCTGGACTCATGCGGTAAGATTGAAAATTGTTCTGGATGCCAGTTGTATAAACATGAGATTTAATCGTATCAACACTGCTTTCTCAAATGTCTCGTCTTTACTCAATCAAGGAGAATTAAAAAGCAAAAACTATAAGAATTTTTAGCTGGCTTCAAAAGGAACTAATTTCAGCTGTCTAAGTGTGATCCGTCGACATTTTAGGGAACCAACCATTTACCCTAACTCAAAGAAGTTGGAAAACATCGATCAAATGTATCGAGATACATATGTATGTTTGGAATTTCTCCAATATTTAAGTGTTTTTGTAGAATAAATAGACTTTTCTACATTTTATATGTAGAGTTGACTATAGCTTTCATGTTTGAAATCAGAGCAGGTCCTAATTCGCTTAGTCTATTACAGTTGCGTTCAAAGAGAATCAGTAGGAAGATTTTTGTTTGTTTTTTGAGATCAGCTTTTATTTTGTAAAACACTGAGCGCAGAAATCGGATAAGCTGACCGTTGCTAAATTCATAATGATTTCTGCGAACGTATCACTAAAGACAATCCAAACTCTGATACTGTTCCTAAACTCCAGTGGCCGTGACTTCATCTCGTAGATTATAAAATGCTTAGTTTCTAGTATGATTTCGGTAAAATGCCAAACAGCATAAAGGAGGAAGGATTGGATCGTAGTAATAAATCGGCGTTATCCGCGTAAGCATTGTCTACGCCAATAATCAAGACTACTATGAGAACAATAGCAATTGCTGGTAACTACAGTCGCCTCTCCATAGAAAATATCAAATAAACTCTAAATTTCTTACGTATCTTGAACTATAGTATTACTAGATTGTATACCCGGTCCGCTTTGTAGTGTTAATGTACTCCCAAGGCTTGCTTTAAAGTTACGCAGTAAGCTTCGTGTATAGCCAACCCAAACCTTGCTTGGTATCACACACGTATTTGAAAAACTGCAGAAAGAAAATCAAAAGCTTCTACAAGTCTATATGCATTTTTTAAGTAACTGTATAAGGAATTCGCAATAAAAATGTGTATGTGTGTAAGTAAAAGTGAGTGGAAGCGTAAAAAATATTTTACGATTTTTACTAAATCGTGACTTAAGCATCAACAATGATGAAGGTGTTGTGCCACACGAAAGAAGAACAATAAAATGTAGTGCCATTAAAAAAAAAAGAAAAGAAAATGAAAGAAAGGAGCCGAAGGTGGAAGCCACGAGACCTACAGCCAACCAACTAACGATTGATCACGCGCCGATCGATTCATTGAATTCCGCTGCTCGATTATCTGTGTATATTCCAGGAAAGTCAATCAGTAAGGACCCAACTACGAAGCGAAAGTGTCGGACCTGTACATATACAAGTAGTAAGCTGAACGCCATAAGCAACCGAGGCAATTGGGTTGAAGTGGTTGTGAGGGCGTGTGGAGCACAACCTTGTCGACCAGGTGTCTACATATACATATATACACGGTTCGCTGGTGAAGTGAATCAACTGCGGTTTCTCAGTGACTGCCTTCAAAGCTGGCGTGCAGTTGACGCCTTTGGACCTTGAGAATACAGACATACGTAACATTCAATTGGCGATTGGCGATTGGCGATCGTGCTGATGCGCGGCATTTAACTGGCGCATACCACGGCGACAGCGACAGCGACAGCACTACACGAGCACGACTATTTGAGCCGTTGCATAGAATCACGGGTTTAGGTGCAGGCGACTGATTGTTTCCACAGCACGTTGAGTGTCAGTCCATACGTATGGTATGTAATCGCCCAGAGCCGATTATGCGGTTGGGCATCAGATGCTAGCCGCGCATTGTAAGCGTCTTTCTTTCGACATCTGATAAGTTTCACAACCGAGTGAAAAAAAAAACGAAGAAGAAGAGAGAAATAATGTTCACACGTTGCACATAGCAATCCTTGAAACTGCGATGATGTGAATAAATTAAACCGCCAGCCGCAAGCCGCAAGTCATCGGGGGCAGTAACGCTTGCGTGATGCAAAAGCAAACCGACGGACGGGCTGACTGACTGCGGTTCCATACCGCTGCCTCGTGGCTCTCCACACACACAACAGACGCCGTGCTGTTGAGTACATTTAGAGCCGACTGGATGACCACATCGTCGGAGTGCTGCGTTGCGATGCACAACATTTCATGGCGCATGCCAACAGCCGTCGGCGGATGCGCCCAGCCCCACTAACTGGCACACTTATTGCGCAAATGTGTTGCCATTGTTATGTTGCTGGCACATTGCTGCCACATTCGACCGCGTTGATCGTAAGCTGTGACTTGTTAAAGCTGTTTTGATCTCACTGTTTGTTTCTCGATTTGATTTTATTTTCAGTTTTCGTATTGCCGGATTTGCTCCGTGAAGCATGGCACCGCTCATATTGGACCGTTGAGTTGGCAGATTGTTTTGTTGCCGCATTGCAACTTCATTGCTGTCACCACACTGACTTCACACACCCATGCACACATATATACGGTCGTATGTAAATTGGCAGTTGTTGCCAACATAGCGTCCGCTGCCGTTGTTTATCATCGCTGACTTAACTTTTATTGTTTTCATACTGTATTGTACTGTTGTTGTGAAAATCTTTTATCAGCAGCAGCATCTGGATTAAGTTGAGGCGATACGTCGCTTAACTCGCGCTCGGTTGGCTTGTCATGACTGGGGGCAGACGCCACCGACACCATCGCCATCACAAGCTCCGCCGAAACCTTTGTTCATCATAAGCCAGTCAGCATTTCCTTCCCTGTCTGTTACCTAGTCTGTATATTTGTATGTGAAGTAGGCGGATATTGTGTTGTAGCCCGTTGAGTCACGATTTGAACTGCCGAAATAAGTGGTGTGATAGCCGAGGATGTCTGCAACGGCTGCGCTTCAACTGATAATCCAACATTTTATGCCTTTTACGCAGTTGAAATAATATTTTCGGCAAGGCTTATAAGTTGTGTAATTGAGAACCTTAAAAATATGATAATTAAGATTGATTTTTTCAAGTGTGAAGGAACTTTCTATGCGAGGATTCAAAAAATAACTCTGGCAGCACCGAGATTTTCATAACTCTTTCCCTTCTGTTTTAGACCAATAGCTCTTTGCTACTCAATACAGTTGGCCTTATCATAAAAGGTGTGTTATGTGGTTTCTGAGGATATTGCATAGCTCATACTAATTTCACTGAGCTATTCTCACCTTCGAATAAAATTAAGTCAAATCCCATCTGTAACAGAATCGATTAAGTGAATTAATTCTATGCCAAGAAGTATTTGTCGGTGAAAAATTTGTTGATTTTGCTGATCGCTTACGTAGTCCAAAGTTCTTCCCTGTTCCATTGAAATCTGTAGTATGGCAGAATCTTAGAAATCCCTAAAGGCATATAAAATATGGAAAGACAAAAATTTCATTTTTGTATGGATAATTAGGTAGTTGGATTGCACCGAGGAGTATCGTTGTGAGAGTTTTATATTTCTATCTACGATTCGTTAAATAAAGCAAGCTGACTAACAAAAGGATTCGTATTGACATTTGTATTCGTAAGTGGTTTGATAAAATCGACCAAACTTTATGAGCTCCGAAGGTGATGAACATGGTAGATGTTCAAACGAGGTTGTTTAGGTCGAAAATATTGTAAAAGCCACAAAATTATTTTGGAACTTTTGGATGACCGTAAAATTAATTAATATATGTAGCTGGCACTCTAAAGATTCAGAGAAGTGTATTGGATATATTTTTCATGTTTTTGTTTTTTGGTAATCGTTTTTTTGTGTGCCTCAAAAGCTCAAAGTCGCAACATTAATTGTGCTTCGAGATCGAAGATCGGAACAACACGTGAATTTTGGTGGCTTATTACATTATCTACCTGCTTATTCTATGCCTGAAAGTGTTTTAATACCTATTTTTCCAACTGTATAAATTTAACAAGTATTTTTTTGTTGGAGTTCCAATATTACTGAAGACTAATGAAATGTATTGGAATCTTTAAGAGATGGTGGATAAAAGTATTAATGAAGCAGTTTTACTGGCAATGTCCACTATTATCCAAGTTAAAAACTTTATAAGAACACGAAGTATATTTCTGGTCTTCTTGCTGAACGAAGGGTATGTGTTTTTGCGCAGGCAACGTAATTAAAGCCGGTAATTTCACCCATTTCATGCACAACACAAATTTACATATTTTCTGCTTAAATTGGTCATAAACTCTTGGAATTTCTCAATCAGGTCAAATAAGGAGTCATTGTATGCGGCAGTTCGGTGAGGAAAACATAGAAAAACATAAAAAAGTTAGAATTTTAGTTTTATTCAAGAAAGAAAAAAGTGAGACCAAACATAAACCCAAAAGCTTTGGATTTTATGGATGCACGAATTATGCACAAAGCTTATGCTTAGCGATTTAATCGCATAACGGTTTGCTGTATGTTATATGTTAATTTCTAATTTCCGGTGCAGACCCGTCGGCCTAAATCGTCTGCTGACGGCAATTTTGAACTCTTGCCACTAAACGTTGCGCACAAATTGGGCGTTCCGCTGATAATTGCGCCCAAAGCGGTTCGTTTATCTATTGCAAAAGCTTCTAATTATAACGAAAATTTTCGATAAAGGGCGAAAAAGTAAAACTGTGTCCAAATTATAGTGGTGTACATATATAAATTGTACAAAAACTGCCTTACCGAAATGGATCCTTGGCGCAAAGTCAGCGATATTCTGTTTCACTTAAGTCGCTTAAGTTTAGTTTTCATTCCAGTAGGAAGGGTAAAGCAGCAGTAAAGCTTGCTGCCCAGCTTACGTTTGGTCAATGGCTCTTTGGACATGCAGCGTCCATATACATATATACTACATATTTGTATACACATACACTTTTTGGTAAAATTCACGCCTGCAACTGGACAGTGTCCCTGCCGCATTCACAATTCGGCTATACGCCAAAGCATGAAGGACACGCTTAGCTGGATGTATTCTTCTTGCCGTCGAACAACGACTTTACTCATTAGTCTCAGTGTTTGACAATATACTCGTATGTTGTTGTTATTAACCCATACATTCATGCGCGCACTCTTCCGTAGCTCTTTCAGCGAAGTTGGAAACTCTTTCAATGCTTCTTAATCAGCCGAGGCCGTCGAGCTGTAGTCCTTCGCTTGCCGCTTACTGTTTACCTCATACCTGCCGTGCCGTGTAGCCGTAACCAATGTGGTGTTTGTAATTACAAGGTGGTTTAGCGACGTTACTTTTGTTGTCATCGCTAACCCTTGGCATTAACTGGTCGAGCGTGCGCAGGCAAAGGATTCCGAAGGAACCTACAAAAGTGTTGTTAAAGCAGCGTTCAGAAATATTTGTTTGAATGTGTGTCAATAAATGTGTTCAAAGCAATAGAATTTCAACTCTTCTTGTGTTTTTTGCTCATTTGAAGTGAATCTCGTTGAGTGTAGTCTCTGAGCTACACGCTACATTCTGCATTGTTGGCAGATGGTAAAGAATGCTTCTCGAATGATATTTTTACCTTCTATCTGTCAAAAAATATATATATATATATTTATATTTATTTTTATACGAAAAATTTATAACCGACTGATATAAAAAATTGGGAACATACGCTCATTGGATCTTAAAGATATTTGATAGCGATAGATGTCCACTAAAAGAACTTGGTCGGAGCACTTCACCCAACTTAACTTAACTTAACTTTTTTATGGACCCAGTTATGAACTAAATTGAGAGCTGAGAAAAAGAAAAACAAGGGGGTTAAGGGGTTACATGAGTTTACGTGTTTCAAAAAACATATTTTTAGTTTGTCTTATTAAACACTTCTAAAAGTATGTCATAAGTTTTTTCCAAGTTTCGGAGATACATCCTGGAGAACTTGTGCACTCGAAGCTAGCTGGGTGAGTCGTTTTTAAATGCGTTTTTCTCGATAATGTGTGTTTTCAAGTCGGTTGGCAAGATTTCTCGACAACTACTCAAGCGATCAGCAAAAAATTTTACACAGATCTTTGAGATACAATTCTTAAAGACTTGGAGGATGGATTTTTTTTCGATTACAACTATTTGAAAAAAAAAATTACGAAAAATTTTCGCTGAAATTTTAATTTTTTTGTAAAATTGTTTGCCAAATTTTTCGTTTTTTTCCATTCGTCCAAATTCTAAGTTAAGGTTAATAAAACACGTAAGGATCAAAATATTTTTTTCCAAAAATTTCAGAATTTCTTTGTTAATAGTGTATGTTTGTAAAAACAAAAAATTCTAATTAAATATTTAATTTTTCTATGAAAAAAAGAAGGTTTAAAAAAGGCTCTTTTTACATGAGGAAACCTAAAAAGGACTTGCTTAATTTAAGTTAATTGATAAATTTTCATAATATGCTGGCAACAAATGTTCAAGATATGAAAAATTCCCCAAAAAGGAAATAAACCAGATGTTTAGAACATTAGATCAACTTTACCGGAACCATGTATTATGCAGCCAACACCTTAAATAGAACTATAAATCCAACGTTGCACTGTGACATGCAGACGAAGAAAATTTAATAATAATTAACAATAAATCTGAATTTTTTAGGTTAAAAGTATGGTAATTTACTATTTAGAAGCTTCTCTGGAAGTTTTTTTAATGCACTTCTAATAATTTTAATAAATTGCAATCATCTTTTTATCATGCATTTTTATATTTTGTATCAAAATATATGACGTCTTTAAAAAATGTTATTTTGGTATTAAGTAACTAATTTCTCAATATCGCAACAGTCAAAAAGTCAGCCCTACTTTGACAATTTATTCTTAGAGTAAGGAAAAAATTAGACTTAATTATGTTTTTTATAATTTATGAAACATATACATATTTAACATTTTGATACCATTCTTTGAAATTAAGTTTCAAAACGGGCTCTTCAAATTCAAATGTTTCCATATTTCATCTCCAATTTATGTGTAAGGTACAACGAAGACGGCTAATGCCTACATGCGTCATGTAGGCACTTTTTACCTATCTTTCACTTTCCTCTTTCGCTGGTAACGGGTATACGATACTGAGTGCATGTACCCGTTAGATCAAAATTTACTTTTTTCTTACTTTTTACAATTCCTTTGAAACAGTTAGCCGAAAACTTTTTATGCAATCCCTTTCATGCATTGTTTTTTGACTCACCAATAGATTTTAAATGGTTTTTATATTTATTTTCCCATCTACTTTTTTGTTCTATTGTCTTATGAGCGCGCTCAAGGAAGGAAGGAGTCTCGACATTGCGTACGTTTTTTACGTAATCCGTTTATATGTTTTTTTTTCTTCGTGTTGAATTGCATGAAACCTTTGTTGTCGCTGGCTGTTTTTTACCATTGTCTCTAATATTTATGATGCAACTCGCTAAATACTGCGCCCAGTTACACGCAATAGCCACGATTTTGCTTTTCCAGGATTTCGATTTTATTTCGTTGTCGTTTTTTTTTTAATTTTTGCTAAAAAACGGTCGTTTGTTTTGAGAGTTAGAGTTGTGAGAGAGTTAATGATTTACGTGGAAGCCTTGAAGGAGTTTTTTAGTTACGGAATGTTGTTGCTTTTGTCGCCAATAGCTTGGTGCTGGGATGTAGTTTTTCGGAATTCGTTTTTTTTTTTTTTAATATTATACAAAGATTGCTTCAAGGTTACACAATAATATGACATCATAAATACACAGGAATCCTACGTATGTGCGTGTGTGCTTCTAAACGCAACATTTTTTATGCAATTTTCGATTTTGATTGCTTGTTGATTTCTATGCGCCATATTTTCCGAGCGAACGATTAACTCTTTAACACCACAATTTCTTCGCTAACGCATCGCTGTAATACAATGCGCGTGCGCCGCCAACAGTCAAGTCAACACGCCTACATTCTTAACTCTTTCGTTACTTATTTTCCACACATACACACGTGTCTATTCTGTGGCTGCGCTGCTACTTGTTGTTCGTCACGCAACTCCTTTAACGTCTTAATCCTTCCGTGAAAGGATTGAGTTTCGTATTAAGCGTGTATTGCTATTTGTTTGTATATATGTATGCGTTAGTTGCAGTTATAGGATTAAGTGTACGAAAGGATAACCGAATCGTGTATCCTCGTTTCGCGGTTAAAGTGCTGACGATTTCCACACGCACGCCGACAGGAGTAGCCGAGCGTTTGTGTAGGCGTGTGGTTTCAACCCTTTGATGCACGCGATCATCAACTTAAATGGAAGCGTATATATGGCTTATCCCTAGTAGCCTGCCGTCAAAGGATTAAATGCTGGCAAGAAGCTGTTGTTTCTTGATGGGCGGATTATACCATTGCAACGCCCCCAACATTCGATGATTGAGCATTGTCTTTTGCTCCGGCGGGCAAGCGTATAGTGACGAGCCACGTTCGGTAAGCGCAACTAAATTGATTTAATTAACTCGGTTTACACAGAATCCTTTCGGTTGCTGATAGTTAAATCCTTTTAGTGTTCGAGTTTCTCGTAGGTGTTTTGGGCATGTGACAAGCCTACCGCTTCGTTCCAACTGTAAATAAAAGTGTTGCAAGCCAAACAGAAAGGGTTACTGCATGGTCTGATATATTTCGGTGGAAAAGTTTGCTTGGGGTCGTGTACGTACACGCCGATATTCCATACTTTTGCCATTTTTAATGCAGAAAATCTGCAAATATTTACATTTAAATGAACTGACTCTTCCTAAATTAATAGAAATAACTACAAACTATTGTTTTTTAAGTAAAGAGAATGATATGAGAATCCAAGAATTGTAGGATTAGGAAATCTTGCTGTTTTCATCAAATCGAACAAAGGCTGCAAAAGTAAAAATTTGAAATTTTCTCTGGAGTCGAATCTGTGCAAAGTTTTTGAAGCGAGGAATACTATAGATTATATATATACATATATCCATCGACCTTTGGTTCCAGCTGAATACGACGTCTTGATTTTTGTAACAAAGTCAAATAAATTGTTATACGTAGTCTTGGTGATACTGAGAATAGACTTCATGGATGAAGTTCTGACGTCTATCCATCAATCCATTTGTACGATAGAGCCAGAAACTGAAATAAAGGTTGTATTGGGTTAAAATCTTTTCGTATTTCTAATCAAACTTCAACTAACTTTTTTTTTTTTGAACTTCAATGAACCAAATATGTATAATTTTCATTATTTCGTCAGTGTAAGACTTTTTTGAACGAAACAAATGGTAGTCAGAAGGTGCGAGGTCAGGGCTATATGGTAGATGCATCAAAACTTTCCAGCCACCCTCTCCCAGTTTTTGTCGAGTCATCAAAGATATGTGTCTAGCGTTGTCTTGGAAGACGAAGCTTTTTCTGTTGATCAGTTTCAGTTTCACCACGCTTGGACCATGATCTTTTTCTCACATAATTGTCGAATTTGATCCACTTTTGTCTCCTGCTACTATTCACCACAGAAATGAACAAAATTTAGCGAAAAATTGCAGATGTTAATTTGGTCCATTAAATTTTTCATAGACAATTTATGTGGTACTCAAAGATAGAGCTTCTTTTTGTAGCCAGCCTTTTTTAAATGGTTCAAAACCGCTTGATGATGATATTTAAGTTCCTCAGCAACTGATAGACGATGCTGTCCGTAAACTTCACAATTTCTCGCCCTTTTTTTCATACAAAAATTTCTATATATAGCGGATTTCTTCATAATTTTAACTAATTTTTGAACAACGGTAATTTTTTTTTTAAATTCCCCGAATTAAATTTTTTTTTTTTTTTATTAAATGAAGCTAAAAATCTCACCTTTCCAACACTATATGGTATGACACAATGTGATTTTTAGCATTGGAGATATACGACTACAACGACATCTATTAACAAAACACAAAAAGACTTTTTCGACTATCGAACATTACAGCACGTACACATGTCTGTTCTTATATGGAAACTTTTGTTTTTGTAGAGAGTGTTATAGTTTCGGTGAAAACGAAATTCGCGCTTTTTTTACCAGGAACGCAACTTGATTTTGCGATCCGGAACCCATCAATGTATTAGCGTAAGTTCAGTAAAATATCTATTAGAAAGACTTTAAGACTGTACGCTAGTTTTTTAAGTATATTCGAAGAAGATTAAAAAGACGCTACTGTTCTTTGCTGATCTATGATCTAAAACATTTTGGTAAAGTCTCGAAAAATCTCTATAAATACCTATGACTGACTTTTCAATTCAAAATAATTGAAATATAAAAAATCAGAATACATACTTGTATATACAAACTTCCCTCCCAATTTACAAAATTATTACACCCACCCAACGGAACTACGAAAACAATCTAAACCACTGTCGAACTACACAAATTAAGATATCGTTTTTGAAACTTTTCACACAGCAGACATTCATTTATGAACCTATGGGATACATATGAAAATTTTTGCATAGAGGGTTACATATATAAGTACATTTACATGCCATATAAATTCCGTTGACGAGCTGTGAGCCGCGAATCAATTTTAATGCCTCACGTCGCACGCGCATGCAATTTACATTGTTCGTCGTAATGGCGCGGCTGATTCGACCCCCGCGATTTGGGGCCACAACGGCAGCACTTAAACGCCAGCGCCGCTGTTGCTTTATTGTTGGCAACAAAAACAAAAAAAATTGCAATAAACGGCGGCAACTCAAAGCCCACGAGTACTCGCAGCCAGCCAACAAATCAACCACATCACTTGTGCCGCCCGAACCAACGAACGAACAACGTACGAACATGCAAAACAAGATGATATCAGCATTGGCAACAGCGGCGCGAAATTTTGACGTGGTACCAGACAATGCAAGCACAATTGAGACCGAGATATGGCGCTGTATAACTATAAGTCGGTAGTGGTGTAAAAACGTGGATTCAAAATTGCTATGCGAAAAAGGTTTTATTTTTGTAAATCGTGGGAAGTAATAGTTTGACAGCTTCAGGAATTGTTGGACGGTATTTTACCGTACTTAGGTCTACAGATGTAAACAAAATATTTTGGCCACGAAGTGTTGACTCCATAACAATTCTCGAGACCTGATGGACTAGTAGATAAACCGCCCTTTAACAAAGAAATATCTGTATACTATTTTTATGTCTTGGACATGGTAATTAAATATAGCACCCAGAGGTGAGTCGATACAGCTATGTCCTTCTGTCCAATCCAAGCATAAAAATTTAATATAATTTTTGATACACTTGTTATAAGCCTCAGCTGGGAAGACCTTCAGTGCCTTCAAAGAATTTTGTGTCTTTCTGTTTCGGTTTGCTTTTGGAACGCCATTCTCTAGATTGCTGGACAGTTTCGATGTCATATTAGAAAGTCTCCGTCGCATCACCAGTGATCACGCGTTTGGGGAATGTAGGGTCCTCAACTACGTTACTATGTATCTCTTTTTCACCCCCTACTTTTTTCAAAGTTCTCAGGTCTTGTGATTCGTGTATACCATCATATCCAAAACATTAATCCAAATGTGTGGAATACAGCCATATGAGATATTGAAATCCTAGAGAGATACTCCAGCAAATTTCAAGCACAATTTCTTTAACTTTGTCGATGTCATCGCCATTAACAGAGGTGGATGGCATGAGGCAAGTTAACGTTGATTACACGATCTTCACTGAAGTTTGAAGGGCACAAATAATTGTGCTCGTGATAAAGTAGACTCCTCAAAATACCTCTGCACTATTTTCAACCATTCTGCAGACGTGATACCATTGGAAGCACAAAATTTCAAGCAAACTCGTTGTTCATTTCTTTTTATACAAAATGGCATAGAGAGATCATACTTCACACGAACATAAAAAGTTATATCAATCTAGAAGAAGCTTGTTATCGATTTAGTATCGCAGTTTAAATAGATCAGTCTGTGTCAAATCAGGTGTCCTTCCTCTTATCGCCTTATGCCTTTCAAGGGACCATTATACAAAAAACTGTGATGTGATCTGCAAAATGAAATCACTCCATGAAAAAATCTCAAACCATCTATTTTATATTAATATGTTGAACTAAAAAAATCTCTGAAAATAAAATGTTTGTACTACTCGAACATTTACATAATTTTGCGTACATATGTACTATATAATATGTCTACATGTTTTGAAAGTTTGAGTGTCAGAAGTTTTGAAAACACTTTTCTGACATCTGAAGGCCAAACAAAATTCCGAGGTGGACTCATCACTCGCCAACAATTTTGAGGCGTTTTTATTTTCACACCGCCACTTGGCAAATTTCAACGCGAACGACGCAATTGAAATTGGTTGCCGTCAAATGTGAAGTCGGTGGAGGCGGACTTTACGGCAAGCGTAAGTGTCGGCAACGGCGACAGCGCAGACATTGTCGTATATAGAATATACATTTATATATTATACATATGTGTATATAAAGTTTTTTTTCGTTTTCGTTCTGCTATTCGCTTTCGACCAGTCTTCCACACACCCAATGAATGTACTTGTTTGATATTTAGGTATAAATGTGTTCTTATAAGTGTTTTTTATCCCACTTTCTCAATTCATATAACTTGTTTTCGTGCTGTCAACATTCGTATGTATTTGCTTTCATTTAAAAAGTAATAAATTTTGAATGAGTGCGACATTGTTTCATTGCCAAAATAAAAATTGAACAAACGATAACAATCGTAATTGCTGCGCCCAGCTCGAAACCCTCCTTTTTGGTGCTCAAATTTTTATTATTTATAATACTTCACCATACACACTTACAAGAACTTGTTTCTGATTCGGCGAATCTTTCGGCGTATTTTTAATGTTGTTTAGAATTTTTGGAACTAAATTTTATATTTATAGTACCACATGAATAAGTTTCAACTATCCCAATAATGGTTCAGGAATGTATATTCGAGTCAACACTGTTCTAGGGAGTTAGCATTATTATTACTTCGAAATTAGTTTCGGAGTATGTGTGATATGATGCTCCAGCTTTCACTACGACAACATAGTTATGATTTTAGCCTTAACTTTTTTACCAAGCTTATTACTTGTGACCGCTATGCGCATCTTTCTTATAAAATTTTAATTTTTGTATGAGGCAATAGTCCCAGAGGATTCATAAGTTATGTTGAGATCATCTGCTTTCTGAGTCAGGATCCCATAAACCTTATGCAATTTTATAATTCTGAAAAAAAAATGTATCTCCATCCCTTCTAGTGTCGTTTCGTTCGGGTCAGTAAGCTTCAATATGCAATGCCGGTAGAGAACCTCTAAAAATGCCTGGAAGTAAGGAACTCGACTCATTTTTCATTACTTTCAAAATTGATTGTTATGCCATTCAGAGGGCTATACACCAGCCTTACAAGCCAAGGGGCTATATCCACCAGCGAATTTCAAAAAATTCGATATGCTTATACTATGTATATAAATATGAGCTTTTTTGAGAACTTTTGATTGATTTAGATTCATTTTCAGAATATTCTCAAAAAATTTGAAGTTGATGCGATAAATAGTTCTGGAGATATGAGCATATTTAGAAGGGTTTTTAACTTAATGGACCTAAAATTAAGGAAACCCAAAATTTTTCCAAGTTAATCACCATTCAAGAAAAAATGCGATTTTTCCGACTAGCAGGTCGCTATAACTCTTTAAACGACCACACATCAATCGAAAAGTGGCATTACATCGATTTCCAAAATAAAAATAAGACCGAGAATGAGATAATGAGATAAAATTGGAAAGCTTTGCTCAGTTTTTTTTTTTACATCCCAAGATGCATTACATCATGAGTGCTTTTCTTCCTTGAGACTAAAACTCTGAGACTTACTTGTTCGGGATCATTTAGCTAACAGTACTTATAATATCGTTAATACTCATGGACTAGTCTTTACTTGTCAAGAGTTAGATACTTACTAGGTAAAAATGTATGTACATATATACCTGGTCTACTCTATTTCGAAACACTTTTTCTGATCAGAGTAAAAAATTTTTAATTATTCATCAATATTTATTTTGTCGCCTTCAAAGTAATCCCCACAAGATCCCAACAAATTTCTCACTCCTCGCACAACTTTTCGTAAGCACTTTTTGGGATAGCCTTCAGCTCCTTCAGCGAATTTCGTTTTATATCTTCCATGAACTGAAAAGGGGTTTCATTCCGATGATTGTTGACTTGTTTGTATGTCAAACTCATAAACCCATGTCTCATCGGCAGTTATAATGCTCTCTATGAATGTGGGATTGGAATATGCACGATCAAGCATATCCAAAGAGACCTGTTTACGGTACTCTTTTTGAAAAAATTCAGCTCTACCGGGACGAGTTGGACAAGAATGCGTTTCATACTCATAATATCCACCAAAATGTCGAGCTCTTTAGCTATCTTTTTAACACTTGCCGGATGATTTTCAAGCACCTTCACATTTTTAATATTTTCAGCAGTTGAAGACATTCGACCTCTCGTCCAGAACGAGGCATGTCTTCAACGATCTTTCGACCATCTTTGAAAGCTTTGTACCAATCGTTGACTTGTGTTTTTGATAAAACTGAATTATTGTAAGCTTTATCCAAGATTCGCAACGATTCCGTAAACGAAATTTCGTTTAAGCCAGATCAGCTAACTATAAAATATATATCTCATAAAACCGACCCATCGGAAAAAAGATGTGCCCGCGTTGACAAGTTAACTACTTACTGGTTTATCTCAACTGAAATATACGTGGTTTAGTTAAAACCTTACTTAGAACTTGGACCTAGTGAAAAAAAGCTGATTTTTGGTAGACATTTTTACGAAAAAAATTTAAATTTCAGTAACAAACTTACTACATTTTTTTCAAATATTTGTAATCGAAAACAAATCCCTCGTCCAAGTGTTTAAGAATTGCATCTCAAAGATGTGTGTAAATTTTCATAAAGATCGGTTGAGTAGTTCTCGAGAAATCTTGATAACCGACTTCAAAAACACAGTTTCGACAAAAACGCAATAAACGAAACTATTACTCGGATCAACTAGAAAATTTAGATCAACATTCTAGAGGTGTTGCAAAATTTAACAAAACAAAATATAAATAAATCCATATTTTTAAACCCGTAACCCGTAAAGAATCGACCAGCTCTAACGTGCATACATTTTTATATAATGAAAGTATGGCATGGAGAATGTGCCATTGATCAGCGCCAAAGTGCTACTACTGCACAAATACATACCAACATGCATAAATTTTATCCACTCGTACGACCTCCACCCCTACTAACTACATACGCTTGGCAGCATTTCAGCGTGCGCGCCAGCTATTTTTAGCCAAAGAATTATGGCAATTGCGTTCATCACACGGCAAATTCTGCCTCATCAACTGCAGCATTTGCGACTGACGCCCGCGCCGATGCCAACACCCCTTTGGCGCGACCAAGCGGCTACGGAATGTGGGAAAACAAATTCCCGTATGCCTTCGGACCCCCTCGCGTAGTCGAAGAAAAACAAGAAAAATTTCAACCCAGAAAAAAAGCTGTTGCCGTCATCAGCGACCATTTCGCCAGCAAATAGCCAACAAGAGGAGCTAAATATCATATATACATTAGGGTAATTACAAAACAAAAAAAAATGTTTCGTTTGATACTCTGAAAAATGGGTTCCTAGCCACCTCTAAGGAAGCCGCTCCAAGAATGAGTTCTTAATTGTAACGGTAAGGTCCTCCTACTTACAATTTTCTATTTTTTCTTATTATCATAAAGAAAGTTTTATAACTCGCTTCCAACTACTTGGAAAAATATCTTGTTTCTTAGATTTTGTAGGAAATTAAATGCTCTACAAAAAGGGTCTGTACGATTTTTTCATAAACCCAACCGTTTAAAAGATATTAACAGTTAAAGTTTGATTATTTTTGGGAATTTTTTTTATTTCTTATGAATTTTATAACTCGATGGACTAAATTGTTATGAATGATGAAACTCATAGGTTTTTGGAGAGGCTTCCTTAGAGTTGTCTAGGAACCCACTTTTCAGAGTACCAAACGAACAAAAAAAAATTTTTTTTTTGGAATCACCGTAATATACATATACATACATATACATATGTATGTGTAGCACATATTTACGGTGCTCATCAGTGGACGTGCGCTCACCACCGGTACGTGGGAGTCCCGCAGTAAAAATCACGCAAGGCAAACAAAGAATTAAAGAAAAACATAAAAAAGCCTAGCAGCAACAACAATAAAATTATTTAAGAAAAATATGGAAAGAAAAAATCAATTCAAACTACGCACGAAAACGCTCACATGCAGTGTGCGCTCATCACCATGAACAACATGGGCAGCAGCAACAGCACCAGCTCCACCGCACACATAAAACTAATCTGCTGCCATCATCGCCACCGCAACGCGTTTTTTCGGAAACAACTAAAAATATTCACGTTCAATGTATTTTCGGACCATCGGGCGCACACCGTCACCATTGCGAGTCAATCAGTTGCAAGAGCAATGTGAGTACACCGGAGCGTGAGGAGGCGAGCGCACGTTGAAGATTTATTTTTATTTGCCGTGGCGGCCGCTGAATTTGGCTGCTTTGCCGGTGCATGTGACCAACGGAATTCACCGATTCTAAAGCCGCCACCGGCATTGTTATTGTTATTGCCATTGCTATTGCTTTCTTTATTGACACCGTGAGGTGACTGTGCGCCAACGTGCCCCGAGCAGCGTCCGCGTTGGCGCCCAATGTCGACATGCACACGAATGCTCGAGCATTAACGGTAGCTACATATTTGCAGACAGATATATGTATACACATGCATATATGCATGTATGGCAGCGCGTGTGTCGTTGCGGTGTAGCAACTTTTGTCTATGTTCTTTTTCTACTTTACACACAGTTGGCTATTGTGGGGGCCAAAATAAGCCAAACGCCTCGAACAGCATAAACAACAACAACAACAACAACTGTAAATAAATGGCTATATTGGCTCAAGCCCCGACTGTGGGGGCACTTTGCTAGTGGCATGCAATTTCACTTGTTCTAGTTGTTGTTGTTATATTTCTATTGTTGGCAATTGAAATTTGCAGTTTCGTGATATTTTTGGTGCATCTCGATTCTCTTTCGGAATTTCTCGTGGCATCTGCTTTGGGCCAATTTGTAATTAGAGCGCGAAATATTTGTGTTACCATGGCTGTGGGGCGTTGCTTTGGTTATTTGACCACTTCCGCAACGACAGATTTCACAATTTAAAAAAAAAGGAAGTAAATATATATTGAGAGTCTTTAAAAAAAATAATAAATATATAGGATAGGCTAGGGGTCATCCAAAAATCACCAATGGCCGCATGTTTTGTTAGTTCCTCCAGAAAGTAACTCAGTGAGGAGGTAAATGTTATTTTTCTGGTGCTATCCTATATTATTTAAATGAATTTTTCACAGAATATATACCAAATTCAAATTGATCCAAACTAGTCCATTTAAACTAGCAGAGAATCAACGCACTTTGGTAAATGTTTTGAGTATGAAACGTCTCAAGAGCTGAACTTTTGCAAAATCTGCGTCGAGTAGATGATGTACAATTTATGGTCCCATTCATCAAACGTATCATTACCGGTGACAAGACGTAGGTCCACGATCCCAATAAGTGTAAGGAAATTCAAATGAATCGTTGGTGTGTTTGTATTACCTCAATAAAATATTTTCAAGATTAAAATTTTTTGTTATCAAAGTTCGTAAAAATGTAGGTTTTTGCTTTTTGATTAGGTGAATGGCTTTTAAGCCAATTTCTCATATAAAAAATAAAATATTTTATTAAATTTTTTTAATGTTACAAACATACACTAATAAGAAGAAATTCCGAAATTTTTGGAAAATAATATTTTAAACTCGGCCATTGCGACGCCATTTCCGGTGATCCCTCGGAAAAAAGATGCACCCCTGTTGGCACGATAACTTCTTTCAAGATCATCCAAAGTGAAAAAATACGTATTTTAGTTAAAACTTTAATTTAGAACCTGAACGAGAGAAAAAAATGAAAATTTAATTTTTTTCAGACATTTTTACAAAAAAATTTAAATTTGACGACAATTTTATTTCAAATAGTTGTAATCGACAAAAAAATATACCTCAAAGACATGTGTAAAATTTTATGAAGATCGGTTGAGTAGTTCTCGCGAAATCTTCTTCAAAAACACAGTTTCGAGAAAAACGCGTTTATAGATGACGCACTTAGCCTAGCTTTATAATATAGCTGTATACTTCATTGTCGTTAAAAATCAAATGATTGCATGGAAAACTCTTTTATTAGTTTTGAACTTTACGTGCAGCTTGTTTTTCTATTAGACTTTTTGTAAATACACATAATAAATCAGAGAAAAAGCCTTTAAAATTAGAAAGAAGTAATATTTTAGTATATGATACTCAATAGAAAGGACGAGAATATAACAAAATATTACCCTCTACCTGCCACATCCCGACCTTAAAGGGTCAGTAGGGCCTGTTTTTTGACATTTTTTTTTTTTTTTTTTTTTTTTTTTTTTTTTTTTTTTTTTTTTTTTTTTTTTTTTTTGTTGGAGAAATTTTTATTCTACATACAATATAAACTTTTTCACATATCATGAAGTATATCGTGGAGTGTATAAACAATTTTTTTCGGAATTTTTTGATGACGTCTGTCGAAGAAATGGCTGGGTGAATGCGTTTTTCACTGGCGGAAACGATTTCTCTTTGGATTATCTAAAACACAAAAAAAAACAATTTAAACTTAAAAAGTACGTGAATGGTTATCGTTACTACTAGAATTATGAAAAAAATTTAATATATAAAAAGGTACATAAATAAGTTTTTTTTTTTTTTAATTTTTCTCCATTTTTTTTTTTTTACATAAATTTTGTCATAACATTGTCAATAAATTATAAAAATAGAGGCATTTTGTGAATATTAAGAGGCAAGCATTTTGTGCCGTTTGAAAAACGCGCTTAAAGTTTAAGGTGTGCACTCCTAGCGCTCCGAACGTCGAGCGGCATTATTATTTTTGGGCCCTTTTCGAAACTTTCCAATGATAAAGTGGGTATCTACATTAATTAAGGTTATAAGGGAACCGAAAATGCAAGAAAAAACTTGGAAAAAGATTACCCTACTGAACCCTTAAGATGGGCGTACATTATTTTTCTTCAATTTTTAATATATTATCTCTATTTTCCAATTGATTTCATCCTACTATTACTCTTTCGGCTTCAAAAATGATCGACCCTGGCATATATGTAAGTCGTTACTTAAATACAATAGAATTGTTAAACATATGAAAATTTAACCTTTACGCATTACAATTATATGCACATATACATACATATGTAAACGTATAAACGCCTTTTTTAAAATTCTTTGGAACCACGCGTAAAAGGTCACCTGGCATAAAGAAGGCACAACAGCGCCAAGTTGCCGCTACTGAACCGGAAATAACGCCAAAGTTAACTCCAAATAATGTAAGCTTTATAAAAAATTTAAAATCCCCTCAAAACCACATACTTAACATACATATATGTATATGTGTATGTAAGTGTGCGTTAACAACGTTTGAATGGCCTTCACACAATTTCCAGGCCCGATGACATATTAGCCCGTTGCGTAAAGCCATTCGTAATTGCTTCCCCACACGCGTAGCCACCTACCCGAGTAGCACCGACACGTTTAAAGTACGCTGCTTGCGCACGAAATACAATAAACTAACAACAATAAATAAGCGTCGTTATATCACATCCAGTCGCGTCGCCGAGCGGGGGGGATAGCAGGCGCACAATTCACCTGTAAGTGCCAGTGACTAACCAATGGAACACACAAACCACCACTACACTAGTATGTGTGTGTGTGTTTGCGACAGCGATAAAGACAATCAACGCATGCGGCTTGAAATGCACTCCTGAGAACTCTAACAAGCGAGTAAATCAAAAACCGAAATCAACAACACAAATAAACGACGAAACTAATAGAAAAATGTTAAAAAGAAGCAACAAGCAGGGCAATAAATTCACTGTTGGCGCGACAAAAACAATACATTTTTACAAATATGTGTGTGCGTGACTGGCAAGTTGACTCCATGCATGCGCTGTGGCATCCAATGGGCGGTTGAACAATCAGCGGAGCATCAAAGTGAACGCCACACGCGTTACGGCACCACCGACCACCGCAATCAACCGCATTAAACACACAAACGAACCCATGAGTAAATACCACAAGTCATATATACATATATACACACATCTAAATTTTCATACAATTAGTTGGCGGTGGGAGCGATGAAGTCGCGTGAGTACAATAAATGCCCAGCACTTGAGGTTTCAGTAGTTCTTCGTTCAGTTGGTAAGTTTTGAGTAGCGCCTCTCCTACAATAATACCGTGTGAGTGCGGGCGCTGTTAAGAGAGCGTGTAAAGAGTATATGAAATTTAACAAAGATGGGGGGCTCCATTATATGAGTAGGTTAGGAAGTATTTAAAAGCTTCGAAGAGGAAGAAATGGATAGGAAGTAAAAATATGCACATGAATTGCTAAAAAACAACAATTAAAATGACATAAAATGCATCAAAAAATAAATAAAGTGCTGTAAAGACAAGCTTAGAAGAACAAGTTATAAAATGTATGTATTAAGAAGTGTTTATCAAAATATACATAAACAAAGGTGATTTTTATGTTAAATACATATTCATAACTAAGCTTCGTATAAAAAATAAGAAGAAAATATTGTCACTTGAGGGTTTAAAAAATCTATTTTTTTGCTAAACTATAATTTAAGTTCTTAAGGGGTTATATAGGTTTCCTCGGGTAAAAAATTGCCTTTTTCCACATCTTTTTCCTTAAATTTTATTTTATTTATTTTAAATATTTTATTAAATTGGTTTTTTTTTTTTTTTTTTTTTTTTGAAAAAATTAATGTTTTAGTTAAAACCTTAACTTAGAACATGAACGATGGAAAGAAACTGAGAATTTGATTTTTGGCAGACACTTTTATAAAAAAATTAAGATTTCAGTGAAAATTACGCGACACTTTTTTCAAATAGTTTTAATCGAAAAAAATCCTTCGTCCAAGTCTGTAAGAATTGTATCTCAAACCTGTTTAAAAATTCATGAAGATCGGTTGAGTAGTAATCGACAAACAAATATTCCACACAAGTTCTCAAGGCTGTATCTCGGAAACTATTACTCAGAACAACTTCAAAACGTAGAACGATATTTTAGAGGTGTTGTAGAATTTAATAAGACAAAAAACTCGACAAAAACCCTTAAATTATAGTTCAATTGGTAAAATATTAAAAGTTAAGTTTTCAAGGCCATTTCATTTTACTTACCAAGCTTTTGAGTAAGTCGATTTCGGCACGAAAAACGAGTTTTGCTCCGAAGATTTGTCTATTTTTCATAATTTTGTAGCCAATTCAAACAATTATTCTAGTTATTTTTGAAGTATGTATAAATATATCCTTAAAATTTTTAAATAATGGATAAAGTAGTTTTCTTTTTTTAATTCCAAAAATCGTCTTTTATAGACTGTCCACTAGGTGTGCCCTTAGTGAGATGTAAACGAAAATTTGCAGTTTTGCATAAATGAATGTGGAGAATGTTTCAAAATCTTTGGATCCCATCAGTGATTCATGTTGAGCAAAGCGAGGACTACCGACATTTTTAGGTTGAAAAACAGTTAGTGGGTAGAATACTTATCGTTTACTTAAAAGAGGGACTTTACATTGCTAACTTGTCAATAATTCACTTCTAGGAATTCAAAAATTCCATTTCACAAATTGTTTCCTGGAATAATTATGACACATCAAATTACGTGGCTATGAGCAGAGTTTGAAGTCAAAATTTAAAGCTATGCCATTTTTTAGATTTTGTAATGAAAATTTGTTCTTGACTAATTTCGATATATATTTTAATTGTAGATCTGACACAATAATCTCAAGTATTGGATATAATTTGGGTAGGATACTTGCTCACATTAATTATAGAATGTTTTATTTTTGTAAAATCACCAAAATCACCAGTGATAAATGTTTTACTACATATTGAGATATGGATAAGGATACAGTCCTAAGCAAAAACTATAATATTACTTTTTTCGAGAAGAAACTTCTCATAAAAAAAATAAGGTAGTCATACGAGAGGCTTTTGAGAAGATTCTAGAGGATATCATGCAGCGATAAGCAACAACAATAGACACAACATCCAAAGTATTTATTTTAGGTAGGTAGGTATGTGTTCTGCCGAGACAACAACAATAAGAAGTAAAATTCTAGAAAGCCTTAATTTTGCTTCAAAATATAGATTCACAAATAATAGTAAGGCTTTTCTTTAGTATATACTATTTAATTTATTTTTATTTTTTTAGGTTATTCTGCTAAAATAATATGCACCTGCTTACATTCGAAATTTAAGTTATTTTAATTTTTTTTTTTTTTCAAAAAATTCTTCATAAAACACAGCGACTGCTTTTGCCATAATTTCTTAAAGAGGATTTCCCCCACTTTGTATGCATAAAGCGCACGGCGCACGGCACACTCAGCGACACGCCACACTACCCCAAATGGCGCTTATTAGTTATGAAAATACTTACTCAAAGTCACGTTAACTTTCGTATGAATCATCCGCAATAACCAAAGTACAAAAACAAGTGCCAGCAGAAAACCCATACAAAGAGAGCGAGCCCCACAATGCTGACACTCAAATTGAGCATAAAATCACTCAATTTTGCACAACAACAAATACGCGCATCGACTGAGCGATTGTCGGCTTAACCGCTGCGGAGTGGTGTCCCAGTACGTCACTTACTTAGACGCTATAATTAACAACTCGTTTGACCACCTATACACACACACATACATGCATTGCATATTCATATAATTGCGGCGCTCATGCGCTCTGCCGCGATAATTCAGCGATGAACACAAACAACATTTGCGCTTGGCACGGGACGTCATAGCGCCCCAACGCTCACCGCTAAATTACACTCACCCGCACGCTAGCGCACACACAACACGAGCGAGCAAGCAAGCAAGCAGCAGGCAGGCCGGCCGACAGCCAGACAGACACACGTTCCGTACCGTTGTTGGCCGATCGTATATTTTGGTCGTGTGGCGGCTGACTGCGCTTGCCGTAGCACCTACAAACACACGCACTCATACAAATACATACCTATGACTATGTATGTGGTATATGTCGTGCGGTCGTGCCTCACCTCTGATCTCTGCACCTCGGCGCGCTGCCGCCTCGCTAGCTTACCTGTGTGCGTTCAGGCTACCGCATAGCAAATTTCAACGATGCTCCCGTGGTCGTCGCCGTCGTTGCCTACATCTCCGCTACTCTTCGCTGCCTTAACCGCACACAACCCTGTGCAACAGCACCGTGATTTAGCCAAACGAACCTGTCGATCAAGCGTCAGTTGTGCACTGTGGTCCAAACGCGATACAACAACTATAAACATTTGCACTAGCAACACCAACACCATCAAAAAAAAAAAACATACTCATATAGTCAACGCCAGCAGCGCAATTTGCCAACGCAGTCGTTATAATCAGCTCCTAAAAATTCCGTAACTCACACACACATACACACGAACAGCACATATAGAACCCAACCGCGCAGCGCAAAATACCCAGCAACCGAATCAAGGCGCGCGCAGGCAGCAACCAAGCAAACAAACAAACAAGCAACAACAACAAGCCACTACCAGTAGTAGCAATCGAGTCTGGGCCGACCAGTGACGAGTCTTTTAATCGCACTGCGACTAGAACATTGAATTCATTCGCTGAACGAACGTCGTGGTGAACGCAAGAGACTCGGTCACAAGCGGAACTCGCAAGCTAACGGTTGACGTCTGACAAAAGCAAAGCAGATATTTACGTTAAGTGAACGGAAGCAGATATTCAATCCAAAAAAAAAAAAAGTCAAGCGAAATTTGTTGCGTTAAATGAAAGTGAATTTTTATTGAAAACTAATTGATTATTAACACTTGTGGATTTTATTTATAAAAGAAGAAACAAATAAATAAATTGTGAAAATATTAAAAATTTTATATAAAAAGTGAGAAAAAGAACTGAAAGTGAAATTGGCAAAAAACAAAAATTTTGACTTGGAAGCCAAAAATAAACGCAAAATAATTGTAATAATTGCAAAGGCGTGCTTAAAAAGCAACAACAAATTGTGATAACCAATAAAGTAATTTGTGATTTGTTTACAACTCAACGCTATTGAAATATGGTAACAGGAATAACTGGTCCAAATATGACAACCAACGTTATTGGAGCGCCGGTGGCAGCGCTAAAAGATTCGCCCGCAGTTAAAAGCGATCGTCGGGTAAGTTTCAAAGCAACAAGAAAAAATACAACACACAAATAAATAAATAGTAAAAATTTTTACAAAAACTCAAAAATTAAGTAAACCTGTGCCGCGCGTGTCCACACTTCGTACAACAAGTATTACACCCACCTGCCGCACAGCGCCCATTTGTGGACGACTGTGGTCAGCGTCGTTGGCTTTTGTCGCCATTTCGGGCAAACGATGCGACGGCACGCAACATTTGCCCCACTCACGCATTGCTGCGCGCTGCCATGCACACATAGCAGCATTTAGCTAGAATTAGACCCACACAAATGCTGGTTTGCCCCAAATCCAAATCCGGCGCGTGCGGCCCACAAGCAAAGCGGCACCACCAACCCAGGCAACGCTCCGTATTTGTGCCTATTTTCATTTTGCATTTATTTTTTTCTTATTGTTATAGGAGTTTTTACGTTTTCATTCACAATATCGTCAGTGTCGGTGTTATTGTTGTAGCGCGCATTTTACGCGCGACGTTAGTTGGCGTAAGTGGTGCCTAATTTTGGGAAAGTCAACTTCTGTCAACCGCCTGCGCTACCGCCACTTACGGCAAAGTCCAATGTGCCAAGCGCTGGTTGTGTTGTGTGCCCCAAAAACGTTCGCTGGCAGTGGCGGACGCCAACTACGTACGGTTCGTTTCCTACGCGTCTGTGACACCAGCAAACAGCTGGGCGGCTATTCATTCATATTCCATGAATGGCTGCAACGTAATTGGAACGATTTTTTTGATGACTTCACTAGCGTGTTTGTTGACTGTCGTGTGACGCCTTCCACTCATTGCAAGCATTATTCATGTGTCTGCTTTTGGACATTGTTTGTTTTGGAAGATTGCTTTATGGGTGTGTGAGTGTGGATAATACGATTTTGACAGTAAAGCGCACGTAATATAAAAATTCAAAAAAATTAAACTAGTGTTGTAAAACTTCATAAGAAAATTCATCATTAGATAATTATAAAAGCGCTGCGCGTATATCGCCTTTCTCGAACGACCTTGCGCGCCGCGCTGATTCTTCTGTTGCAGAGCGCTTTTAAAATTCCACCCAGCGCGTTGATTTTTCTGCGGTCGTAAGCGCTGCTTTATAGGCCTATGGCTGCCGTCAGCAAAAGTATTTTCACATAACCGCACATTCATAAATACCGTAATAAAGTCTGTCTGTGTGTGCGCGCGCGTATTTTTAACTAATGCGCTGCTATTTTTGGCTATTTCTCAAATTGGTCAGTCAGACTTTTATTTTTTTTGCCCAAGTGTGTACACAAGTCACATAACAACACAAAATTTGCGCGACGGGCTTTCATTAACCGACTACAAATTTCACTACACCTTATTGTTGTTTGCGCACTTTTTTGGCGGCACTTAAAGGCATTTAACGCCATTGTCGCAGTCGCCAGACGTGGTCGGCGCACGGTGCTGCTGTAACGTTTAGCGGATGGTGTTGGTGTTGGCACACGGCGGCGACGCGCAAATTCGCAAGGCATTTCATTTCGGACGCGCAGGCGTTTTATTTATAGTTGCCAACACATTCACCACACTGAAAATAACGCACGCGATTGTCGCCGCCACGCCACCTTGCCAACGCGCCACCGCGCTTGTTGGCCGAGTGCCATAATTGCGGCCACGCTATGTGTCCAATTAAAGCGCGTACCATGCAAGGCGTGCGCGAACATGCGCCACACTGCCAATGGCATTAATGGATGCAGCGCAGTCACATTACCGACAGCTGTACAGGCCAAACCAGGCGCGCGTGTTTGTGGAGGTGGTGCGCTGTAAAAGCGACGCAACGCTCAGTGAGGGCCATTGCACACCCGCGTTGTGTGGTACGCGTATTCCAAATGCATTACATTGTATGTGGCCGCAAAGTTAGACAGTTTTATAGGTAGACAGACAAATATATATAATTATCTCACCTCATTGTAGAAACAGTTTGCGCGCTTTAATTGGCAACTGCAAAAAATGCAACCTTTCAATTTAAGTCAAAACGACTAATGAAATTTTTTATTGTTTTTTACAGTCGAACAAGCCGATTATGGAAAAACGCCGACGCGCTCGCATTAATAATTGCCTAAACGAGCTGAAAACGTTGATTCTGGACGCCACAAAGAAAGACGTAAGTACAACTATACAGATATATGTATACATAACGCCTACCCTTAACCCACACTACCCAGACATCCGCTAATCGCAAAGCTCATGCGATTTTGGTCGGCAATCTCATTTGTAGACCATGCACCAAACGCATACTCTTTCTGCCCTCACACCACTCACCAACTGCAAACCATATTGCAAGCAAAGTAAATTAATTTCCATTTTCTTCTTTTTTCTCACTTCCTTTTCAATAGCCCGCGCGTCACTCCAAATTAGAAAAAGCCGATATTTTGGAGAAGACTGTCAAGCACTTGCAAGAGCTGCAGCGCCAACAGTCCGCCATGCAACAAGCTTCCGACCCTAAGGTTATCAACAAATTCAAGGCCGGCTTTGCCGATTGCGCCAACGAAGTGAGCCGTTTCCCCGGTCTGGATCCGGCTGTGAAGCGTCGCCTGCTGCAGCATCTCAGCAATTGCATTAACGGTGTCAAAACCGAATTGCATCAACATCAACGTCAAATGGCTAGCGCTAGCGCGCAAATGTTGCCCTCACCACCCAGCTCTCCCGAACAGGATCCGCATCATCTGCATCAACAACAACATGTTGCTGCTGCTGCCGCCGCCGCTGCCGCAGCCGCCAGCGGGCATCCCTTCCTTGTGGGCACACAACTGCAACACACCATGAATGGTTACTTCCTACCTAACGGCATGCAAGTGATACCCACCAAATTGCCAAACGGCAGCATTGCGCTGGTATTGCCACAACAACAACAACAACATCACCTACAACAACAACAACAACAAGCGGCGCAAGCGCAACAGCAGGCCGCACACCTGCAGCAACAAGCACATCAACAATTGAGCGCTGCGCAAGCTGCCGCCTTAATGTCAATGCCCAGCCGCACCGCCTCGACCAGCTCAGCTTCGTCGCACAGCTCATCCGTCTACGAGCGCACGCTTTGTTCGCCCGCCAACAGCGTCGCACATTATGCGCCACCAAGCCCCGCTAACTCATATGAGGCTATGGATTGCAAACCCTCAGTCATACAGCATGCGCCTACACTATCACAACAACAGCAGCAGCAATTAAACCAACAACCACTTTCGTTGGTCATCAAGAAGGACATCAAAGTAGAAGATGAGCAACCTTGGCGCCCGTGGTGAAATGTTCGCCCCCAACCCCCCGTTGGTGAATCACTCAAGTGACTGAAAAACGCCCCCGCGTAATAGTAGTGTGGGGCGTCTAAAATATATACCAAAGCGGCGTAGGGCCCATTAGTGGCTGGCGTAGCAGTCAGAGCGTTCGACAGCTATTGGCACTCCTCCTCGGTCAACATTCGGCGGTACATGCCAGCTGTTTATTTGCTTGGCAAATACGGACACTGGTTAAACACGCTGGCGTTGCGATGCGATGATAACCGCAACGTACACTCATTCGTAGCCATTTCGCGCACTTGCCTTTGTGTAAATGACGTTGAAACTGAAACTGAAAATATCGCGCGCTACATAGTGATCTCAATAGCAACAGCAGCAGCGCGGCGGTGGTAGGCGCTGCAGTGAGTATGACGCAAATCACAAAAGCATTGGGAACGTGTCGAACGACAGCACTTAATTGACTACCTCAGCAATACAGGGGCGTAGCGCGGTTAGCCGCACCTCAGGGGCGCTTCATTTGAATTTCACTCAGCTATCTCATTGGAGTATTACAAGTAGATATATACATATATATAGAAAGAGAGAGAGAGAGAGTAACTAATAATTGGCGAATCGTCAAACTTTGTAGTCACTAATAATTTAAAAATCATAATTTTTTAAGAGAAATCTAGTTTATATTGCTTTTCTATGTATTTTTAGTTGATATCTTCATTTCTCATTTTAAGTTTCATGCACTAATATTATAATATTTGTGTCAGCACTTGTGAACAGTTAACAGAAATGACAAAACAATGAAATCTTATAGGTCTTCCCAACTTGTAAAGTAATTTGCACTTAATGAATTTACATTATGTGCAATAAGCATATACATATATATAAATATTTGTATTTAATTATAAAATTATTAGTAAGTTATTTATGCAGTTTATAAGAAATTAAATTTTTTCAAAAAAGAATCAGGGAAAAAGTAAGACCTGAAAGAAAAAATATTAAATTAAACAAAAGATAATAAAACTGAATTTTATCACTTGAAACTAAAAAAAAAATTCTTTTATTTGGATATATCGCTACAATTAGTTTGGCATAAAAGTGAGTGCAGAGAACAACCCTAATAGTTTGGAGCAAAAGAGAGAGGAGAGCACAAAGTAACCCAATGTCAGTGAAAAAGTCGTTAAAGGCACAGTGGGCGCATTTGATGCAAATTTTTTAGAAAATTTTATGAAAAAAATGAATTTAATAATTAATAATCGAGTGAGTTTTATCGCTAACAAACAATCGATGTTCGAAGTTCACGTGTGATCTGAGATAAAGTCGCTTTAACACGATTATATCAAAAACCGCCTTTAAGCAAAACAAAAATATGAAATATAAATAGAGTAATATGAACTTTGTGGTAGACAATTACTATCAATAGTTTAATCAAATCCGATTAGATTAGGTTAGGTTAGGTTAATCTGATAGACCAATAAGTCGCGCATATAGCAGTTTGGTCCTTTGTGATAACAGATGGAATTCAGTCAGGTCCAAGAGGAGTACTCTCTCTTTAGGAAGCTTGCGCTTGACGCGAATTTTAACAAATTTTGCGGTCTTACTATTGATATCTCCTCCAGTGTATCACACTGTTTGGACCACAGATGCTTACAGTGTAGTCTTGCCAATACGGGACAAGTGCACAAGAGATGTTTCCCTGGTGCCTTGCTCTAGACATTTCCTGAAGTATTCTTGATCTGTTACTCTCATCCCGAGGGCGTCTGTCGCCACCAGACAGTTACCAGTTAATATTCCCATCATGTTCCTACAGCCTCTTCTATCGAGTGCCAATAGTGATTTTCTGTTTTTTTTTTTTTTCAGTTTGCTGTCAGATTGCTCGTTCCATCGGTTTTTGACTTTCTTTACCATGCTTATATCAAGATAGTCGTATAGACAATGCATAGGTTTCCCAATATTCATCCCGTTTTCGGATGTTAGCCGTATACCTTTCTTGGCAATCTTCTGCACTATTTCATTTACCTTGTGGCCTGGCAACCAGTAGAAGCTTACTTCTCTCAACACTTTCCAGCTGCCCTGCTTCCCAAGATACGTCTGGCCGGAATGCGATATGAGGTTACTGATTTTATTGTTGCTTGGCTATCTACGTACGTGTTGACTCTGGAATTGCCTGCAGGTGCATCATTAGAGACCAACTCCGCGGCGGCAATAGTAAACACCTCAGCTTGAAATATACTGCAGTGTTCCGATTGGATTTGAGGATTTGTATTGACTTTTTGTAGCAAATTTTAGAAAAAAGACAAAAACCAAAAATCGCTGAATAAAGTAGAACAACACTTGCATGCCGAAGATGACCTGACAAAAGTTAACGATCTTGTATTCTCAGAGCACCGTTGAAAGGTCCGCGTGATATCTCGGGTTATATGCAGAGACCAGAGGTCAATAACCCGTCGAAACAGAGAAATTCAGCTTGAGAGGTATATGGTTGCATATCACACAGACTCACATCAGCCGACGTCGCCACAGTGAAATTGGTAGAACTAAGCTAACTACTACATCCACCGAATTTTTCAGATTTGAGTCGCGCGTAGCTCTAGTCACCACCTATTCATGCTTGAAAGCTATTATAACTTGTTAATTATTAATCTTCGGTACTGAATGGTAAAAAAATAATAAAATAACGCCAAAATTGGTATTTCTACCAGATCAATATGTACGTTTATACCTCAGATAAATCATGAAGCACCAACATCCTCACACGAATTCATTGCAAAGGTTGTAGTATCCATACACATAGTTATCTAGGCATCGGGTTCATCTTACAAATCCAACCGAATTCGTATACAGAGGTTATATGATCTGAAGCTCTTTAACTCATCTTAGTTGGGCTAACCGGATTACTTTCATGATGGCTTTTTGGCTTTATCTCGAAAGTTTCAAGTTTAAAACATGGATAATTGAAGAACTTCACCAGGATCATAGGGTTATTCAGAGAAAACTTAATATGATTTCAGTTCCGTGATTTCACAATGGGCCTCTCAAAATCCTACCTTCTACCTGGAGATGTTTTCAATATAAAGTTAAACTACACCTAGAACAATTTATAATAATGCGATAATCTCCTAAATACGAATAACACTATACTATATATATTCATAGAGAAAAGTAACCGGATATTTGCGCTTGAATTCGCATTGTCTCTACCATTAACTTCGGACGTTGCAGCTGACCACGAAACCTTTATGCTCTTGAGCTTTAAACGTCAAATACCAAATTATTTTTATAAACTTAAATATTTTGCTTTTTTTTTGTATAAAAAAAAAATCTCGAAAACGCTCTAAAAAAATATAAAACAAATTGAAAAGCTCTCGAGGTCTGTGTGTCCGCATTGAAGCGTTCTTTCGAATTATATTATATATGTATGTATGTAAGTAGGTACGAGCATTGTTTGATGGTCGTCGGTCGACAGTCGGCGGTCATGGTGTGTCGCGTCGCAACGCCTAGTTTAAGCCAAGTTCATTAACTGACATTCCAAGTTGAAAGCGCAGTTTTTCGCACACGCGCCGCCGTCAAAACAAAAACAACATAGTGAAATAAAATCAAAAAATAATAATAGCAACAGCAAAGCATTAAACAAGATAATTAAATGTTAAAGCGTCGCCCGTCCGCGCGCGTCCCCGTCCGCTTAGTGGCCAAGACATTGCCAATCGCCACCGTTGTGCTGGGACTGCAATGCGCATCGCAGCCACGTCGGACGTCGGCTTGGTGTGAATGCGAGCATTTAAAATTCAAATTACACTTGAAATTATGAAATTAATTCGCATCACGTTTAGATGGGTCTTCGGCATTTTACTTGGAAAACAGCGAGTTATTAACGCGGCTTAGTAAACAAAGTGCCGACGACGCGCATATAAAGTATATTTGTATACACATATCAGTATATATATATATATAGGTATTTAAATGATTATGAGCATTATGTGTATCATTTGATAACGTACAAAAACAATGATAACACATGCATGTATGAATATTAAAATAAGGTCGTGGCAATAAGCGCATTAAACACCATAAATCGATCATAAATTTCAGGCAGAACCTAATTCAAGTGAAACGCTCGGTAATGTTAAAGATAAGATTTTAGGCAACAATATAAACTGGTTAGTATTTATCAGTAGAGTGAGAAGAGATTACAACCATAGACGGGTCTACTTAAACGCGACGGATACGGGGACTGCTAAGTCATTGCTCAAATTAGGTGAGGGATTTTTTTTACCACTATCATGACGACAAAAAAATCATTATGCGGTTTTAGTCAAAATTATGTAAAGTAAAAAAAAAATAGTTAGTTATTGTGAACGAATCTGGGATATACCTTGAGGACCTTAGTTCACTTTTCATTGGTTCTAATCCATTCTCAATTGCATTCATAACTCAGCAAGTAAAGATTTATGAAACGCAAGAAGTAAGTTGCTAAACATCATTAATCGAAAATACGATAAATTTACCTTAATCAAAAATGCTTTAAATGAGATTACAAAAATGTTGTCCCTTTGTTTTTTAAAACGAAGTTGTGAAGTTTCCAATACTCAGATAAAAACATCGCAGGTCCTATAAAGTATATAGGTATATACAGTATGTCAAGAATGACTTAACATATTACATAATTGATTTTTTTTTTTTCATTTTTTTGTTCGATTATACTTATATGGAGTATTTAAAGGGAAGTGATACAAAGAAATGGCTAGTTAAAAATGCAAAATCAAATAAAAAGACAATGTAAGCAAATATCCTTCAATAGCCCTCAACTTATGGTCAATATAACCGGCCTACTGAGCGTACTATTCTCAACACCATCAACCATCTTGAGACCCATCATTCATTATGGGGACCGAATAGACCACATCCACCACGCAATGAAGAAAGTATAACAGCCGTAGCTGAGAGTGTAGATGAGTCCGTTTAGGGTCGATTCGGCTCCTATCGCAGCAATTCGGACGACTTGGTGCATTTTACTTTGAAATCTTAAATTAAAAGCATACAAAACAGAGATTGTGCAAGAACTGAAGCTGATCGACCTTCCCAAGCGTTATCGCTTCGCTCATAGGCTCTTGAAAAGTTCCAGGCAGATCCGACGTTTTCGAGCCAAATTTTGTTGAGCGATGAGGTCCATTTCTGACTAAATGGGTGTGTAAACAAGCAAAATTGACGAGTTTGGGACATTTCATGCAGAAAAAAAACGGTTTATCGGCCAGTGTAATCATGCCGTTGAGAATTAGCACGCCAGAATAACTATCTGATCTAGGCGACATTTGGTTTAAACAAAACGGCACCACTTCCCACACGTCGCGTCAATCAAGTGATTTATTGAGAGAACACTTCGGTGAGCACATAGTTTCGCATTTTGGGCTGGTCGGTTAGCCATCGAGATCGTGTAATATCACACGGTCACACACGAATATGCATCAAAACCTGTCAGCACAAAATGTTTAGAAATGTCTTGCGTTTGCTTTTTCGGATCCTGTGAACTGTTAGGATAATGTCATATTCTGCGATGAGACCAAGATGAAGTTGTATTACAATGATGTGCCTACTAGAGTATGGCGCAAAGCATCAACTTCTCTAGAAAGACGTTAAATTTGTCACAAATTTCGTGATGATTTGGGGCTGGATGTCAAACAAAGGAGGACGAAATTTGGTTTTCACATGAAACACTATAATGTGATGTGGCTCCTTTATAGCTGCGGCAAAGTAATAGATACACCTGCACAGAGCCCGAACTTGAACCCCATCGAAAAATTTTGCAAGTCGCTAAAAAGCAACCGAAGAACATGACAGCACTTAAAACCTTCTAGAGGAGTTACATACTGTCTAAGTAATTAGAGTGATAAGCTGCGCCAATTTACATATCTTTGTCAGTCTCTCTGTATATAGGCGAAGTAGTCCCTTTTGAGATATAATTCTGAAATTTTGCTCGCGCCATTTGGCGGAACCAGCGATATCGGATCACGTTAACATATAAAAACTGAACATTTGAAATCTACTTCTTGCATGAAGAACTTTTTTTATATGATAAGATATCCTCACGAAATTCGACACCGATTAATACCCAATGCAACGTTAAAATATCTGAAAAAATTTTGTAAATCAGACCACCATACAAAGTGAAAGTATATAATGTTATTCAGTGGAAACTTTTTATTTGTGATGCGCATTATAGCTTCTGAGTTGAATACCTATGTCCAGTAACGCTACGATATTGTTCTTTCCAGTTCAAAAAGTACGGATATCCTAAACCTAAACTTACGGGATCTTTTTCACGCATCTCCGATCGGCCTTCGAATTAAAAATTTCCTTTAAATTTCAGAGAGTGGTCGAAACTTTAATAAGCGAGCAAAAACTGATGAAGAATCTCTTGTTCAAAAATTTCGCTCGTTTCTTTCTTTTACTACAAATTGCTTCAGAGAGGGCATGGTGTGTGAGGGGATTTTAGTCCCGGTGTTTTCACAATGGGACTTCTAAAGGCTTAAGTGCGTCGTCAAACTTTCGTTCTATAAGGCAAGTACGTAACCTTAGGTACTTAATAATAACTTTGACAACACAACAACAATTATAATATATGAAATTATTAAGAAAAACACTACTTTAAATTCTGTAAACAAAAACCAAAAAAAAATTGTTATTTTTATATTGAAGCAGCTATTAATAAAAACAAACAGATTTCAAACACGCATAATAATTTTCGATTAGCATATATACGTGTGTATGTATGTATGTGTGGTCATATCTGATTATTAAAGTATAGAAGTGGTTTTATGAAAATTTACTGCGTACTCATAAAGTGATTTAAATAAAAACTTGCTCGCTTTTGGTACACATACCGCACATATATACGTACAATACGTATGTATAAATGAAATAATTTATATTGTGAAGCGCACACGAAAAACCCAACGTTTGTATGCGTAACCTTAACAGTAATGGCACTGGCAAAATAGTTACACTTCAATGAGTCACGTGTTGCAGTTGACTTTTATGCTTGGCGACACAAGAAAGCTGTGCGAACGAGAGTAGTTTGGCGTGAAAATACCAGGTGGCACAACCACAGATGGAATTTCCACAAATAAATATTTCAGTGGCGCATTGGCATCTCCCGATAACTATTCAATACTTATGCATATTCATAACTAAACTTCGATCAACTTAGAGGTGATATTAACATATTTATGTATGTATTTATAATTAGATACCGTGACGATAGACATCGCGGTAAAACTTTCCGTTGCTGTTCGAACAAAAAAAATTGTCAGAGTCAAAACACAGACATTTTCAAAGTGGACGCAAACCTCCTGGGCCTGGCTTCGCTTAGAATCTCCAATCGGCAGCAAGCAGCAAAAATTATATCAGTAGAATGGGAACAGGTCGGCCGTACCGTCTTGTGCTCTACTACTAGATGACGCAAGAGGTATAGTAATCTCTTTGCCCTCAGTACGACTAGCCTCTTCCTAGTTGTGAGGTTTTTAACAGCCCCATCCAAGCTATAAGGTTAGTAATCTTACCGGACGTCATTTGCAGAAACTGTTTGGAAGAAGATAAGGTGAAAACAACCCAACACTTCCTTCTTGACTGACCCGCGTGTGGAAGATCAAGACTTAAAAACTTGGGAGCAATTACCTCCAGACATTCCACCGAACTAGCGCGAATGAAAATTAAACGTTTGTGTCAAATTTGTATTGGAAAGAGTTCTTCCTTTCTATGGCTTCACAAAATACCACACACATATAGCAGTCCACGTGCGATCTCTCCAAGTCAGCCATCTAACTTAGCCTAACCTGTTTTATTTGCTCGGGATAGAGTTAAACATTAAGGGAACAGAACCGATCAAATCAGTACACAAACAGATACGGTCACATATAGTGTATATAGCCCGTTTTTTAAGTTTTTTTCTAGAGCCCGGTATATGGTTCAGAAGCTGTTTTATAGAAAATGCCCGTGAATTGTTCTAGTTAAATGGAATTTTATTTATAAATGTGATCCATAACTCATCACTGTACTTCAAATCAACAACAGAAGATATTCCTAAAAACAACAAGCAGAAGCATTTAGCAGTCTAAAAATTCAACCCGCGATATCGAATAGGAGATCTCCGGTTCCCACGTCAGTCGGATCTACATATGTAACCTTAATGGACCCGAATTTTTTATCCGGTCAAAGACTGTCAACTCGGTAAAATTCTCCGCTCCAACAATAACATTATCAGCAGGAGATCTACCATATTATATGACTTTGAAGGCTTCAACAAATATAATTTAATAAAATATGAATCTAAAATATCAGTAAATATTCTATGTATTTAATTATGAACCAAAAAAAATTTTTACCGCCAGTAAACAATTGGACGCGCGCCGATTTTTTAATACGTCTCGTACTTGTTTTTTTCAATTAAACGAAAAACAATGAATTCGTGCAACCGAAAATTAGCGGCGCGTAAACACATAACCGGAAAACAAACACCACCTCCGCCCATATTACATACATACATATGAACGTAAAATTCAATTCCGGACTGGGTGGGAGTGCAATAGCTGGTAATAAAAACTAAAAGTCAACAAAAGGCAATAAAAATAATGACAACACAACAAATCAAAGTCGCGACTAGCGGCTGTCCGCCGACGTTTGATATGACCGAACAGCGTGTATGCGAAATTTTGTAAACAACAATATGCAATATGTGCGTACTATATGTAGAAGAATAAGAAGCAGCGACACTAACAGCCAAAATATCCATTCGAGCTTTATGAGCGAACGAACTGGGCGCTGCAAAGGTATTTGGCCCGCCGACCCTGAGCGAATCACGGTAAAAAATAAACAAATTATGCGAGGGACAACAAATTCGAACACTTCGACTTAGCATACGCATATAGCGATGTATTTACGAGTGCGGTATGTTAGGTACTTAGTATTACTACCAGATAAGGTTACTATAGAAGGAAAAATTAACTACCAAGTACCAGCTTTGAAAAAGGCGAATCTACTTTGAACCAGGCGGACACAGTTCTATAGGACTGAGAAGTTAGGATCACCGTTTTCAGAGATTAATGAGTTTAGTGTAGAACAGATTCCGCCTACTTCAAAACAAGTGCGCCTTCTTCAAGTGGACACTATTCTGTGGTTAGACGAGCGGTACAACTAAACAAAAAAAAAAAAAAGGTTAACTTCGGTTGCACAGAAGCTAAATACCCTTCACAAATGCATTTCTGTTAGTAACTATGTGTTAAGTTTGTTTGGCACCTATATGCTTTAGTTAACCGATCTGAACAATTTCTTCAGGGATTACTTTGTTGTCTTAGAAAATCATCTATATCAAATTTTGTGAATGTATCTTGTCAAATGTGAAACTTTTCCATACAAGCATTTGATTCCGATCGTTCAGTTTGAATACCAGCTATATATTATAGTCCGATATCGGTCGTTCTAACAAATGAGCAGCTTCTTGAAGAGAAAATGACGTTTGCCAAATTTCAAAAGATATCTTGAAAACTGAGGGACTACCTCGTATATAATATAGATAGACAAACGGACATACAGACAGACCGACGGACATGGCTAAATCGACTCAGCTCGACATACTGATTATTTATACATATATATACTTTATATGGTCTCCGACGCTTCCTTCTGGGTCTTACTTCGTGATAAACTTAATATACCCTGTTCAGGGTATAAAAAATTGGTGGACGCAAATTATCACAGTAGTATAAAAGGATGCGTGATGTTACATCAATAAACTTTCTTTTCCACTGTCCAAACGGAGATAGAAGTTTCAGTAAGCTTATCTTAGGCGAATTGGCTGTAATAGATATTAGCCATCTCAAAAAATTTGAGATAGCCCCAAAATACTGTCTCCATATAAAAAGACATCACATTGGATCAGTGGTCCTATCTGTAGAAGTGAGTTCCTACGTAATTTTACAATGATTACCTTACCTCACTGACGCGGACAAAACAGTCACGAAGCTTTGATTTAGTGGTCAATTCGACGCCAAATCGGAAAAAAGGACGCCTGCTGCATTTGCGAAGCAAAGTGAACCTCCACGATGGCAAGGCACAAGCTCTGATCTCCTCCATCCAAATTGTTCGACTTAGGGTACGAACTGCTGAACCAATCACCATAATCTTCAGATTTGCCTATTTGCGACTCTCTTTGTTTCCAAACTTGAAAAAATTAATCGTGGGGCAGAAATTTGTATCGATATGGGAAGTTTATGCCGGCATGATTCGAACCTGTAGTCCAAAATTTTCGTTTTTCCCTAAGTCAGCTAAGTACCTATCGGACCGTTCTCGTACATTACCACTAATAGCAAACTAAGCTCAAACAGTAAAAACAAAATAACAAATTTCAAAAACAACAAACAAAAAAAAGCAACCGTTTCAAAAGTGACTCGATCGCAAAATCGTAAGGAAAAAAATTACATTCGCCGTTTGATTTGCAAGCAAGGTGCAGCGACTCATAAATATGCGCATACATAAATAATACATACTGCACATTTATTTATATATACTTGCCAATTGGCTGTATTTTTAGTAAATAAGTGTGATTTTCGCTTTTTTCTAATACAAAGTAGCGGCAAGCATACACAGACACATTCGAAATGGGTTCAATGGCTCAAATGGCGTTAATGCAGCGGTGCGTAGCTGTTGCTATTCCGCGCCGTCGCTAATCTGCTGGTTGTGCTGGTGGAGTCAAGTGTTGTCTCAACTTGACCGTTAAACACCTTCGCAGCGTTCACTTACATTTCGAACTAGAAACAACAACAGCAAAACAAATTTGGCATAACTGAGTCGATAAGTCGATAAACTCTGAAATAGGGAAGCGGATCTCGCTGACTTTTTTGCTGTTTCAATGTTTTTGTGCGTTAGGTTGACTATTTCGCGGTTTGCGCAGTGATGAACGTAATCTTATAGTTTATGTTTATAATATTTATGAGATTAATCTTTTTTACGTTTATGTTATTCTTCAGGTATTGTGAGACTCACGCCTTTAACCGAACCTTAAAGGTGTGGTGATTAACCAATTTTGAACTTTTCGGCAGGAGTGCTTTTGATATCTATGGGTTTCATAGAGAAACGGGACGTGGATGATTCTAAAATTGCACGAAACTTAGCAAAATATATTATACAAAATTAAGAAGTTAGTGCACTCTACCTTTGCTAAACCATAGACTATAGCTATAGTGATATCTTAATTAAGTTGTTTACATTTTCGCTGACCAAGAAACCTTCTTCTTCTTCATTGGCATAGACACCGCTTACGCGGTTAAAGCCAAGTTTACAACAGAGCGCAGTCTTCCTTTTCACTGGTTGATGCCAATTGGAGATCCCAAGCGAAGCTAGGGCCTTCTCTACCTGGTATTTCCAACGGAGTGGAGTTGTTCCTCTTCTTCTGCTTCCCCAGGCGGATACTGAGATACTTTCAGAGGAGCTGGAGTCGGACGACATGACCTAGCCAGCGAAACCGGTGAATTCTTTTAATGTCAATGTCATCGTATATCTCATATAGCTCATCGTTCTATTAAATGTGATATCAAAAGGGTGTCTCTCCTAAGGGGGTCTTCTTTTCATTGGGAGCGTTTTTTACGTGATAGGTCCCAAACCCAGCGCACAACCGGGAGGAGGGATCGTTCGTCTTCTCACTTTAGCCCGCCTTCAAACTGTTGTTCTTTGGCTAATTGATCTAAGACCGGAAGTCTTGAGCTGCTTGAGTCATATGTAAAAGAATCGTGTCTAGCGACTCCCAAGTGACTGGCACTCAGAGAACTTTCCTTATTCGCGAGAACTTCTACACATGACTCCATCTTCCCTGACCATGAAACCACTTTAACAAATAATGTCAGCCTTGAATTCTACAGTTATGGATTTTCCAATATGTGGAGCTTGGATTATTCGAGTAAAAGATCGGCGTTGGATAACTATAGCATTTGTCCCTAGAGACAGAATACCCTCGTTTACGGATATGTTCTGCTTTAAAAGCTTTGTATTGAAACTGAAGACGTCCAGGAGTAAAAGTCTAACGGTTATATAGACTGGAATGACATTATCGAAAACGTGTCGTATTAAACTCATGGAGCAGATGGAACTTCAACGAAGGGACTGGAGGTTAATCCAACATCCGGTCAATATATAAACGAAAGAGGAATAAGGCAATGGTACTAGCCAGCCGGCACTTGATTTTCGGTCATTGGAACCACGTTAGGCACCACTACTGGCATGATATCATACTCGACCTTGTTAATGGACTCGAGAAAAGGAGGCCCACGAGAAACTAAACATATAATTTTCATTCCCCAATAGAAAAGATTGGGGCAATGGTTTTATGATCGACAATCTCAACAGCGAAATCTACATACTCACTAACGGATCAACGGGAGCAACAGGATCAAGAGCGGGCTTCTTCTGTAGAAATCCATAGATACCCTAAGCTTCCCAAACCCCCTGGGTACTTTCTGTAGTACAAGGTAGTGGTGATGGTCCAACCAAAAAGTTATAGGCTAAAGGGAGCTTAGCAACATTGTAGGGATAATCACAGGGTACCTTAAGAACCCACCTTCAGAGAATGGAAAATGTGAATTCAGATGATGAGACGCTGTTCCATTATCTATGCGAATGACAGACACTGGGAGGCTGGGGTGGAAAAGAATCAGGTTTCTTACCAAATCCACTGTTTTTTCTCTACGGGCCTTGTGTTTAGGGTACACTAAGAAAATAAAAGTGATTTTAGAAAACAATAAAAGTTCTGTCTAGTCCGCTTAGCGTTAAAAAAAAAAAAGTTATATTCAAAATTTCAGGCTTCGTATCACCCAATCCTTGAACTCGCAACTCTCAGTGTGATAGAAACGGGTTAAAGTCATTTTATTTCATCAATAATATAATATGCCAACTCAAGCGACCCCCGATCGAAGCCACTAATTTTCAACGAGTTCCTCTGTTTTCAACACAAACTAAGCTTTCGGTTGCTCTAAAACGGAATTTCCTAAGCCAACGAATGGCTCATACCACAGCTTAGCTCAACCTTGAACTCTACATTGCTTCCATTACTAATTAGAAGTGAATAGCCGCAAGTGTAGACAACTGTTCAGCAGTGATATATCGCTTTCTTTCATAAATGTACATAAAGTTCCCTGACCCGATGCTCTGCTGCTGCTGCTGCTACATTGTTACAACCTGACTTAACTGTCAGTTGATGTTTGACGTTTCCATTGCTGCTGAAGCTGTCAAGCTTTGCACCTCAAAGGTTCAAGATCACCTGCAAGCAGTCAGCCACTTTGAGTATCATTAAACTCATCACCCACAATTAAGTTTCACTCAAGACTACATATACATGCATACATATGTAAGTATATCATATAATTGTTATATATATGTAGATATGCATGTATTTTTGTATGTATGTCTGTGACTTATAAATTTAAATAATAAAAAAATTAAATTCATTCTGCTATGACAGCAGCAAACTAGCAAAATAGTGTCATAATTTGTTTTTGTTGTTGTACTGTTTTGTTGTTATTGTTTGTTTCAAATTCACACGATTAAAAGCACGTTTGCACGCATAGCACAGCTATTGTTCTTCTGCTGCTGCGTAGTGCAGTCTGTATAGAAACACAAAATGCGAAAAAGCTTTCAAAACACAACCACACTGAGCGTATTTATGTACATTTACTTGCAGCGCACAAAACAATTGTCAATGCAACATATGTTTTTCATTATTATGTATTCGCATTTTATTTGCTTTGCTAAAAATAAATTAAAAGTGAAAACAATAACAATCACAAAAACAAAAACAAAAGCAACATCAATAGCGGCTAATGAATAAACATGATAAAACAATAAGAGCAGACGAAGTTTCGGCTACAAAGTCGAGGGTAACATTCAAATAGCAAATACAGATACAATAAAAATAACACGTTCGCTCACATTGACCATGACCACGAAAGACCTCAACCACCTGCCGCCTCGTCACGCCCGTCCTCCGTCTATAAAGCGCATACACACACAAGTATTACTACGCCGACTGCATTGCATTGCGAGCATTGGTAACTTGCACCGCTCTTGACCACTTCAACAGGTCTCCGGTTTTAAAATTAACACAATAGAGTGCAGTGGCGTCTTTCTTTTGTACTGTGCTGTGCTTAATTTCGCTTTGTGAAACTTTTTTCAAACACTGTTTTTTGACCACAAAATCATTAGCTATTCGTCCGGTAATAGATTATTGCGTTTATATGCTAATGAAAATGCTTTTAATTATTTTTGGTTGAGTTCGCGGAGTGCTTGGCGCATATATTAAACAATTTTAACGAGGCTGAGTTCAGTGCAGTGCACTGCTAGCTTCATATTGTCTAAAATTTCTATATTTAGTGCTTCTCCGTATGTTAGATATTCTTTCTTATTAACTGATCTGTTATTTGATATACTATCAGAATCAAATTTCTGGTGCCGAAATGTTCAGAATGATGGTAAAGGTCTTCAGTAATAATTGTTTATCGCGAGTAAGTGTTTTTAAGATGGTACAAATTATTCAAAGAGGGTCGAGAACGTGTGGACAATGAACCACGTCCAGGAGGGCCAGCGACAATAACTGATGATCAACACGTTAATAAAATGAAGGAATTTGCGCTGCAAAACGACAATTAACAGTCAGAGATCTTACTGACATCGTTGGAATATCGGAAGAATCAGTGGAAACTTTATTTATTTTTTTTTTATTTTATTAAAGCTTACATAATAAACAAATTATTAAATAAACTAAAGTACGCAGCGCTAGCATAAAAGGCTTTCGGCTGACAGTGGAAACTATTTTGAATGATTATTTGGGCATAAGAAGAGTGAAAGCACGATTGGTTTCAAAATCACTAAATTTTTTTTTTTTTTTTTTTTTTTTTTTCAAAAACAGGTCGCGTTAACTTCTGTGGAAAATGATTATGCTTACGACCAGGAAACAGACGATCAATCGGCCGAATATTGTAGCAAAGGTGAGTTGTGCCGAAAAAAACACCTCAAAGAGATTAATAATCAAGTTTTCATCGATTATCGAGTGGTCGTGTAATCCGAATTCCTTTCGGCCGGCCAACCTGTCAACAAGGTATACTGTTTGAGTATTAAGTATCGTTTGAGCAAAGCTATTCGTAAAAAGGTGCCGGTATTATGGGCCGACAACTGTTGGCCTTTGCACCACGATAAGGCATCGTGGCATACTGCATTGATTCTTCGTGAGTTTTTGATCAAATTTAGAACCAATAACTCCGTGTCACTACTGGCTATTCAGTAAACTCCAATGATCACTGATGGGAAGCCGTTCTTGAATTCGAAAATTTTTTAAATTTTTAAAGTTATCGCTTCAAAGGAAATAGTTTTCCATACCGGCACTTTTTGCCCATCCGTTTTTTGGTCGTATAAAAGTCAGGGTCCGTTCCGGTTACTTGGACCCGACTGTCGTTGAAACGGGCTACGATATAGGCGATCGGAAATAAGCAAATTCTTGTCGAGAGGAAAAATGTGCAGAATTCCTGATTGATACCTCAAAAGCTGAGGCTTTCCACGTTGATCATTATACAAACAAAAAAGCAAAATATCAAATCTAAGGCAAAGCCTTAAAAAAATTATAAATTTTTTTTCATGCAGCTCTACAAAATGGTCTGGAAATTACATATTCCTATTGAGTAAGGGGCAAAAAATACTACAAATGATACCGCCAATTATATTAAAGTGGCATGCAACAGCCAGATCTGTGCTACAATGGAATGTGTTGATTTTGAGCACGCGGCGACCTTGAAATGTACATACCCACATATTTCCAAATTAAAAATGCCCGGCCAGAAAATACCGCCTAGTACACTAAAAGACGGGCGTGCCGAATTGCCGAGCAAAACAAAGTGATGTACAGAGAACACACACACACACGTATATACAGCCAGAAAGTTTAACTAGAATTTATTAATAAAACAGAAAAACAAGTCAGAACAGCGCTTGCACTTTATTTTTTTTTTTTTTCCTTTTTTCGTTATTATATTTTTCATTTTTGTTTTGATATTTGTTTTTAATTTTATATATGTATTTTATCGCTTTATTTAAAAATATACACACATTTGCGATTTTAATTTACAAAAATTCGCTTATATTTACAAGCATAAGCACTTACTACACACATCCATCCAATATATTCAATATTTTTGTTCATCCCCGCCGACCTGATGAAACCATAATTTAGGTGGCGTGCCGCGGTAGCACAAATCGCAAAGGAATTTCCAAACGAATTGCGCCGAATTCACAAGGGCTCGACAACAAAAACACACACGGAGCTACCAACACAGTTCGAGCCCAAGCAAGCAAACATCAGCGGTAAGGTGGCGCTCACGTGCAATGAAATGTGATAAGCGACGGACTATGGTTGTGGACGACGGGGATAAGGGTGTTGTAGTACTAGAATGGCCAACAGCCCTATGGGATAGTTATCGGGTCTGATATATACACTATATATAGCGCTATCAACACGTTATTGAGTACACGGGTACAATTTGTTCGAAAAACAACACAATCGAAAACGATAAATGCTTGACAACAGTCCAAACTTAGTTCGGTGGACCGCACAACGGAAGCAATGTCATTAAAAATAAGTATATATACTTTATGATCGTCATTTGTGTACGTTTGTTTACACCAACTTGTGCTCGAAGTACATACATATATTTTCCATTTTTTATTAGCAAATATCAATCGCATAGCCTTCACCCAGCTGTAGCGTCACACACTTAATTCGTGGCCAAGTTAAACGCCTACTGCAATAAACGGTATTGTTTTCGGCAGTATGTATTTCCAACTATTTGTATGAAGTATAGTATTTTTAATAACTTCATCACGTGTTGCGCACTTTAAAGTTGTCGAGCGCTCACGTTTTCAGGCAACGGGATCAGCTACGAGCATTTCCATGCTTAAAAGTGGAACGCTTCAATTGTTTTATGGATCGCTACAAACGTTCGATCGGCATTATCAATGTTAATATGTGGATATAACAAATTTTGGTTGACAGATATCATTTTATAATGTGATTCTTTCTCGGCCGTTTTGACTTATGACGCTTATTTAATACAATAGAATAAATGCTGATATTTTTGAAGGTATTATATAGAACATAATGGTGATCTTGACTATAAATACAAATCCAAAGAACGTGAAGAATAGTATGAATCGTCGGATATATATTCTTATCGCAAGTTCTGAGGGTTACTTGCGCTCTCGTAGTTAGTTGCATTTTCCATTGTTGCCAAAGTGCTACTTCTGTTTTGATCTTCGATTTTTGCCGTTCTTTGTTTCCTGGGAAGATTTTCCCAAAACGTCTAACTAGGCATTCAATGAGTACAGTTATATCTTTTTCTTTTAAGTTTAGGTTAAATTTTGGTAACAGCTGACTCAAAGTGAAACTTTCAAGAACTTCATCAGAAACCCGCATTTTTAAATCTTGCATTATCGTGTCAATGAGTGGAATTTATGCAGAAATTTTTAGCAGTCTTCACAGCTTTGAAATGGTTGATTGTTTCGATGACTCTGACGATTCTGTGCTTTTTACTTAAGCATATAACTTTAAAGCCACCCGTGGATCCGGCCTTGTATCCGACCAATCTGGTCGTCTAACTCCCAAATTAACCACAAAGCTTACAGATCTTAGATATTATATTATAGCTACAATTGACTAATAGATTTAATAAATCTTCATAAAGTCTTGAGAGGATTTTTTCAAACGCTCCCCCACTATAGATTTTTTTGACACTTCAGTTTTGAGAAATGTGATTCTTGGATTAGAACTAGAACTAGAGCTTTTATAGTGATATTTTCTCAACTAGTTTTTAAAGACTTTCACCGCCTCTGACAATATTCTTGACTAATACACCAGATTCCTTACATGAACTTTGATTGGTCAGCTATATGCTATAGTGACCCGATCTTAACAATGTTTTCCGAGATTTCAATAACCCATGTTAAATTTCGTAAAGATATATCGTCAAATGAAAGAGTGTCAATATTGAGCGAGGCACACTGAGAAGCTTATATAATGTTTTTTGTGGTCATTCACTAAAGCTTTATTAGGTGTCTATTTAATCTTCAGCTATTCGAAACTAAATTATTAATTTTTGAATTTTTTTATGTAACACAACAAGGAATATGTATGAAACTTTCTCAATTCGATGAAGAACGAGGTATCATAATAGCTCTATTTGTCTTAAGTTTCACCACATAAATCAAATATGAGATTTTCAAGCAATTCCGCTTAATTCGAAAATGAGACATTTTTGAAATAATTGAAGAAGTACTTTAAACGATTTAATTTTCGGCTGTAGCGTACACAAAATAAAACAAAAAAAAAAAAACAAACAAAAATGTTTCACTAAATATTTCGCATTGCTATTTAATTGATTTTTTTTTATTTTTTTTATTTGAGCGTACTTAATTTTAAATGCGATATTTGTAATATAATACCGAAATAGGCGAATTCGATATGCAGCCATATTAACAGGCACGTTTACTATAACAAATAAATCAAACAAAATATTGTGAAAATGCCAATGAATAATTAATACTAAAATTTCAAAGATTTGTGAAATTCGACATAGGTATAAGCAAAAACAATAACAAAACGAACGCCTGTTCCGCTCAATTTCCTACAAATGATGATTCGGCAATTGTCACTATTGCAATTAAATATTAATGGTTTTGTTGTCGTTGGTCGTATGTATGCTATTTTTTGTTAATACTGTTTTTATTTCTCATTAACAGTTTTGCAAAGTAATGATATACAAATTTCGCACAATATTAGCAAAATTTCGAAAAATAAATAGATATATACATATAAACACACTAGACAGCGTCTGTACGAGTATGGGAGATTAGCTTGAAAAATCGCTGGCTACATCTTGTCTTCACTACACAAATAGATGGTATATACTAACGAGTGATCCAAGTATAGGTACTTTTCTCAATATCCTTTTTTTTTGAAAAATCACTCGTAAGTAGTGTCAATCTGTATAGTTTGTTGTTTGTTCAGAATTGTTTTATGTTTCATCATGGAAAGACTTTTTCCTGAACAAAGACTACAAATTGTTCAACTTTATTACGTAAATTCACTTTCTACAAAGAATGCGTTTCGGGCGCATCGCTTAGCTTATTGTCAACATAATCGACCTCCTAAGCGTACTGTTCACAACACCATCACCCATCTTGAGACCCAGAGTTAATTATTGCATAATATTGTACCGAATAGACCACGTCCAGTACGCAGTGAAGAAAATATAACAGCCGTAGCGGAGAGTGTAAATGAAGACTGTGAAGAGTCAATTCGGCGCCGTTCGCACCAAATCAGACTAACGTATGGAAAATTTAATGTCTATAAAATACCGCCCAAGCGAGATTGCTTCGCTCTTGAAAAGTTCCAAGAAAGTATGTTTTCTTTCCAAATTTTGTTCAGTGTTGAGGTCAATTTCTGATTCAATGGGTAAGCAAAATTTCCGCATTTGGGACGAAACGCACTCTAAAGAAAAACAAGAGCTGCCATTTCAACCAAAAAACATAGTTTGCATAGTTTGGGTTGTTTTGCTAGCCGATGGACGAATCATCAGTCCATGATGACCGACTAATTGATGTCTGAAATTGAAGCTCGTGATCTTGGCCACATTTGGTTTCGACAACACACATCGCATGAATCAATGAATTTATTGCGAGAATACTTCGGTTAGAATTTTTCCTGTATCGATAACTAAAGTATAAAGTCATTCGCCAGTTACCAATCGAAATACTCGAACGAGTCATCGAAAATTAAGACGTAGTCGTGGCAAACAATTTTTAAAAAAGTAGGGAACCACAAAAATGATCACCTCACTACGCCAGAAGCCATACTTAGCCCTAGACAATTGTAATAAATCATATGTCTATACATTGGGCACAGAATACCGACAGAAAAGTTACTATTGTCTTTGACCTCCTAGGGGATCCAATATCCTATTTCACGATAAGGTTGCAATGGGTTTTAGCATATATCCCTGGAAACTGTGAAGCAATTGAATTAGCCGTAACAGCCACTACACTATACGCCAGTAAAGAAGAAGATATGCCTCTGGCTACTTGCAGCTATTTGAACAACATAAACGTTATTAATATATCTGTGGCTCAGTGGATGCAATCACTGAATTGCCTAACAACCAGGCAAACGTGGTAAGAATGGAATAAAGGGTGCACATTCTGACTATTAAATTTTAAAAGAAAAGATATATGATTTCTAATAGGAGTAATAATAGGTCTGTCTAATTGGCATGCCACATAACGACTTGTGTAGAAACTGTCATGAGGTAACACAGAGTAAGAGGAGTCTATAATTTTCTTTTTTTTTTTGCAAATGCAAACACAGGAAAAGAATCACGCAACCATCGGTCGAGGGTTTCTTGACGACATCTGAAAACTAATGAAATTCATCAGTAGAACGGGGTGGTTTAAAGAGGAGACAACATAGTGAGGGGACTTTAGTCTCGGTGGTATCACAATGGGCCTCCTAAAGGCCGATGTGTGGCGTCAGAAAGCCAGTCTAACCACCTACTTAACTTAGTCTAAGCCTGCTGAAACAGAGCAGAAATCCTTTTGATAAAATTAGAAATATTAGAATTAAAATTAGAATAGAAATAGAATTATTAGGAAATCAGAGTCAAACAATTCAAGGGTAAATAAGTCGCTTCAATTTTAAATATTTGAGCAACTACTATACCAGTATTCACAAATTCAATGAAGACAAATACAACAACGTTTCATAAGTGTGTTGAAAAAAATTGGAGCTAAACTTTAAGATTGAAAATTTTAAAGAATTACAAACGATCCTTGAAAAAAAAAACATTTTTCATTCAACATTCTTTAAATTTAGCAAAGAAATGAAGTGAAAAATTTTCTTTGAAACACATTAGAAAGACTTAAGCTAATCGTGCAAACAGGATATTTACTTTAAAATCAAAACAGGTCTTTTCAAAACAACACAGCTTCAGTGGATCATCAAACAGCCCTAATATATTTACATATCTGTTCATACCTATGTATATCAGATATCTTCAAAGAATTAATTGGATTTACACAATAATTTAAACGTAATAATATCACCGGATCAAACTAAAAACATGCGGACATACACATTTACGGTAGCATCAGTGTGGTCACACGAACATGCGATAATCAGCAAAGCATACACAAATATTTTGAGGGAATTCCCAGTAAACGACAAAAAATCTTTTTAGCAATTATTGGGAACTATTTACATAATTTACTAAATATGATCAGAATAAATTGCTGATCTACGATGATATTCATGTATTCTTTGGCAAAAAGCTAGGATTCTATACGAGGGCAGTGAACTTATTTCCGACATGGTATCAGAAGCCCATAAAATATTAACACTATATACATATAAGTAGGTACATGGAAATAAGCTATTGGTTGCAAAGGTATGTATATATATATATTGACGGCCACGCTTCACTGTGGTTGATACATAGATAATACTACTACTTCTATCTATATGATTTCTATTAGTTGGATTATAATTATTAGTTAATGCGATATAGCATTTCTGTGAAGCAACTTGTGTTAGCTTACAAAAAAAAGGTTCATAGAGCATTTTGAGTGTTAATAAATCATTGCTTTTTGGAGGAAAATACTGTTGAATTTGGGCTCAGGGAAATCCAACGATTAAAAGTTATTTGCTAAGCTTAAAGAGGCGAAAGCTCTGTACAAAGTGAGTGCCTCGCAAGTTCATAATCCAACAGAAACAACGAATAACTGATTCTGAGAAGTGGTTGAGTGCTCTCTAATCGGAATAAAGCCGAATTTTTGCGTCGTTGATAGAAACATAGCTCCATCATTTCCCACTGGATTCCAAATGATGAACCGGTTCTCAGGCGTGGGAAGACGAAAAAGGCGGCTAGAAAGGTTATGATATCAGTATTTTAGGATGCATATGGTATAATACATACTCAATAAGTGATTACTGAGACAGTTATAATCTATTTCACAGCGTATTTGGTTGCACTTCTTTCTTTCCTCCCAACCAATTTTCAGCCGAATCGGTTCAGTCGTTCTTGAGTTATAAATGGTGTAACTAACAACAACTTTCTTTTAACCAACACATAAATAATATAATTTTATGCATCTTTACATATTGTGGTCAAGATTCTAGTAAACTTGCGTAAATATGGCTTCTGAATGATATATAGTTAGAATGACCAAAGCTCTAAACGTCATCCAAGTAACTACTAAACTAAACCTCTATCCAGAGACCGTTTGATGAATTTTTCATCCCATTTTTAATATCCGTGTAAGTTATGCTCAATTGAAGGTCTATCACAATGTACCATATATTTTAGGGTCTCCTACTTAATGAACTGAGCATTTTTCGATCGTAATTCGCGAAAAGCTTATCCGAAATCAACTTCATAAATCCATAAATAAATGATATTTCACCAAATCTTTCCAACTGTCATAATGAAGTAAACAGAAAGGGCTGTTGAAAACCTTCTAGCTTCCAACTTATCAACGAGTTTAGTGCACAGAAACTGAGCTCAAACATCAAATGTTTATTGGGAAACATACTTACAAATACTTTATCTGGCACAATTGGAGTTAACTTGTAGACTCGTGGATGGACAGACTATGTAAATAAAAGTTTATTTGTAAAGTTTTCGCGTGATTTTGTTGGTATTGTAAAGCAATGGAATTTTCCCACAGTATTTTACCACTAGCGAACAGACAGACGTGGCTTCGATTGCCGACGCACGCACAGAGTTTTTTTCCGGATTCAAAGTTATTGAACAAAAATTAATACATAATAAAAAATCGACGCTTTTAAACGCTGAGCAAGGTGTTAATGAAATATTTTCGTATTTGCATGTTCATTTTCAACAATTTCGATACTGTTAAATGGAAAATTTCCACTCAATTTGCCTGCAATCATCAAAAGAGAACAAAAGAGTAGGAAATTTTTTACTATCTACAATTTAGATATATTTTTCTATTTAGAAAGTTAAAAAGAATAACAACAAAGTAGGTTTAAGGATCATTTACCCGTTGATATTTTTATTGTAAGCATATTCACTTTCATAAGGCTCGGCAGATCATGAGTTTTACTTCAAACCAAAAGGTTTCCTTAGCCGCAGCCCCTTTTTTTCTCACAGTTAGCCCAGTTTTTTTCAGGACCGTCTGGTGTTTGAAGCACCCATATCTCTGTTGCCAGTATTTGATCCCACACTTAAGAGGTTTCGACATTATGACATAGTTTATTGGTTAGACAAATAATTATTTTTCACTCTTCCACCAATTTAATAACCCACCTCTTCTTACTTCTTACGCGGTTATAGCCGAGTTAACAAAAACGTGCCAATAATTTCATCTTTTAGCGATTTCGCGCCAATTCGAGATCCAAGTCCCGTCACGTCCTTCTTGGAGTGGAGATCTTCTTTTGCCTCTGCTTTCTCCGACGGGTACTGCGCAGAATACTTTCAGGGCTGGAGTGGATTCATACGGACGACATGGTAGCCAATGCAGCCACTGTCTCTTAATTCGCTGAACTATATAATTCGTACAGCTAATCGAATACGATATTCCCCCCAGTCAATGCGCAAGGGACCGTAAATCTGTCGCGGAACCATATTCTCGAAAACTCGGAATGTCCACATAAGATGTTGTCACCGTTCATACCTCTGCACCATATAGCAGGATGGGAATAATGAGTGACTTATAGAGTTTGGTCTTTGTTCGTCGAGGGAGGACTTTACTTTTCATTTGCCTACTAAGTGGCAGAAAAGCACATGAGTAGCAAGAGTTATTCTGCATTGGATTTCAAGACTAACATTGTTGTTGCTTTTAATACTGATTCCAAGATATACGAAATTATCTACGACTTCGAAGTTATGACTGTCAACAGTGACGTGAGAGACAAGTCATGCCCTCGTTCACTACCAGCCCCATTTGCTTCGCTTCCTTATCCATTATTAACACCAACAAGCCACCTATCCAGTTTTTCTTCTTTTGTGGTGGGAACATTTGCTCATTGTTAATTCTGCGTCGACTTTTTTTACCTATATGTGCAATGCTAGAAAATCGATTGGGGAGCTTCCAATTATTACAGATACAGCTTCGATTGAAACTGTGCGATATGCTAAAACTACCCTTAGAGCAACTGTGCGATATATTCTTTCTAGGGCTTTCCGTCGGTTATATTTCCTTGGTGAGTCTGCCCAAAACTCTGTTCCGTAGAGCACTCCATTCAGTGTAGTTGACATTATAACATTCCGTTTCTCATGTGTCGGTCTCTCTATGTTGGTCATCAACCTACTGAGTTGGAAAATTATTTTAAACGGCTTCTCCGCAGCTGACTGCTTTTGTTCCCGGTAGTTAAGACCGAAGGATATTTATGCATCGAGTTAATTTACATCCTTTTGTGTACTTAGAGTCTCCGTTATTATCTTCATATCTACTATAATTGTAATATATTTCTTTGCTAGCAATGCCAGCTTGCTTACTCCAGTGGCAAGTTGAAGGCCACATATTTGCTCCAACCATAATCTGGTTTAACTTTCTACGCGCATCTTGAGTGTCTTGCGCGCCGATTAACGCAGATTTTTCGTTTGCGTATCCAACTGAGTATGGATTGTCGGGCACTTCGAGGCTTAATATACTGTAGCTGACGTTCCGGGATCTGGGTGAAGGATTGATCCCTGCGCAGCTCCTAATAGATACTCTAATGCACTCATAACTAATCTCAGACACTTCTGTACAAGTTACTATCATCTGCTTACGTAAAACTCGCATATTGTAATAATTTGACATTTAACTATGTATATGCCAATACCTAGTGTATATGTATATAGTTATATCTGTATAAATACATATGTAGTTGGTCATATATAGACAAAACCATATAATTGCTACAATTATTTGTGGGCACGTTTTATTGGCATCATAAATTAGCTTCATTTAACTGAGCGACACGATCATCTTAATGAATAAACAAATGTATATTCATATGTAAAAATGTTTATATGTATGTGTCTGTTGGTGACAGATCATAAGGCATAGCAAAAGTAGGAGTAGTGTTAATGAATATACAAATAAATAGCCCATCGTAAATTGCTCGCTACACGCGCCAAGCACGAACAGACGGAACTGCATAGGAAGCTGGCACGCCACCAGCACAGTTAGTAAGCATATCCAACTATCGCCAACAACAATGTGAAATGGCAAGCGCGCGCTATCACCTGCCGCAACAGCAATCAAAGGTGGCCTACTCATACTATGTAAGTACACATGTACATATATATGTAATGACAATTGATGAATGGAAAATTTATCTCAAACGTACGAAGACCGCTGAGCAGTGTTCGTCATTGGATGGCGGTCGATGGAACGTGAGATCTTTTGATCGCTTGATCGGTCGCACCATGGTGATAATAAATTAAATTAATCGATTAGTACATACACTTAGTAGCTTGGCAGCCTGGCCGATCAGTGCCAATGAGGTAGCGCCAGTAACGCCGGCTCAATGCGTTGCCGCTTAGCTAATGCACAAAGTAGTGTAAATTGCTGTGTCGGGAACGTGAATGAATAAACGGCTGAATAGCTGCGATAAATGGCATGACGAAGGTGAGCTGACAGCGGGCGATTGCGCGTGATTGTGGCGACGTGCAAAAACTTCGCAGACAGGTAATTGCCAATTAATCGCCAAGTAATAATTGTCTATGAATGCGCACGTTAGCTTCAGCGGCGGCCGCAATGATTACTTGACCGCACACCAAGGCACAGAAGGTAAATCTGAGCTGTGGTCGGAGCAAGCGGCAGTTACCGGCACTGGCATGCGCAAATCGGTAAAATAAATAATAACAAAGCAATTTTCTAGGAATTTGCTGTCAAAACAACAACGTGAACATAGCGCACCAAGTGGCGCGCTTCAGCTAAGTGATGCATGTAGATCCGTTTTAACGATATAGATATGACGCGCGCTTAATATAAAGGCTTAGACGAAAAATGCTACTATCACCCTGATCAGACTTGACCAAATTATGAATTTTTGCTCTTACTATTAAGCCAGCTGTATATACCAAGAACGCTCAAGAAAAATTTCTTAGGCTTCAGCTAATCTTCTACTTAATCTGACATTGTCTACTTGCTTATTGCTAATTCATCTTCGCTCCTTATGCTCGCAACGCAGATGAAAATTCATTTGACGCGTTCATTAGAAGGATGATTTCCAGCCATCCACATGCAAAGTCATTGCCCGCCTCAGACGCACATCATGTGCCTTAGCCACCAACTTGGTTTAGCTGTGCTGTCGTACAAAAAAGGCGAAACCGCGCTACCGCCAGACGGGATTATCGGCACTTGAGCCGCACTTGTCGCCACCTCCGTCACCGTTTGCCATCCTCTTCAATGATTGATCGTGCTGTATTTTGCTCGAGGCTACACACTGTTACGTGGACGTTGACGGGTAGACGTGTTTGAAGATAAACAATCTGTTTTTTTCTGGTTAAAATTTGTGTTATTCAATAAGCCGCTCTCTTCCCAATCGCAATTCTAATCACTTGTGTGGTCAAAAGATTTGACGCAATTCGAGTATCTTTATTTTCATCGCAAAACAACAACAGTTCGTATTAGAAGCGGTCAAGTGAGTTGACTATTCAGCTAAGGTCAAGCCGAATTGAGTTGTGTATTTATCTTTCAACAAAGGACAGTGGTCCATTTTGCATTCTTATAGCTGCAGTCGACGGCTTAGGATTAGTGCTTTTATATCAGTATACCTAGAACAATAGTCAGAAGTAGTGAAAATTAATCAAATGTTAAATACTTATATTACTTTATATTTGAATTCAATTATGTTAACTCACAAAGAGATATTAGACCTCAGCAATTTGTCCAAGTTATAGATTTCCACGCCAGACAACAAGACACTATGTCGAAGATTGATATGAGTATATCACCAATATCTTCTCACCAATATCTCGTCATCATTCGTGAATTAATTGAGTTTAAAAGAACTTCAAAGAACAAAGAATGAAAAATAGTTTCTTAGTTTTTACTTGAAGAACTTTCATACCTCCTTATGTTGCTTGGTTAGCAAAATAGAAATCATTTTAATTTTTTATGTTCAGTTTCTGTTGCGGGAAATTTGAATCTGAAAGATACCCAAGATAGCTTCTTTTTTGACGTGCTTAACATACTTTACTTTCAGAAATCCCATGAGAGAGCAACTCAGATTTTTTAAAAATATTTATTATGGTAAGACAAAACCTTCAACAAAGATATCTGTCGGAAAATTGATTTGTGTGATATATCATTTTGGAGACGCAGGTTTAGGTATTTTCATATAAGAGGACAAAAAGAAATTTCGTATTAAAACGGTAAGAACCATTCGTAAGTGCTTTGCTTTGTACTGAGGCTGATGAACAGAATAAAGGTCAGTAGAATTATATAGAACCAAACATCAATGAATCAAAATTGTTTTGAATGACTTTACGATTACTTTAAGTTGATCGAGAGTGAGAGTCCAATACCTGCATAGATGCCAGCAAAGTTCTGCAACCAAATTTTGAGAATGTATGAGGTGTCATTGCAATTTTTTAAATGCGAAACCACAGAAAAGATATTCCATTATATTATTACATCCCCTTTTATAGCATTCTCAGAATCGGTCAATCTTTTCATGTTACCGCCAATACTGAAGTAAAAGACTTTTTCTTCTTTATTGGCGTAGACACCTCTTACGTGGTTATAGACGAGTTCACAAGAGCGCGATAGTCGTTTTTCCTTTTCACTGTTTGGCGCCAATTGGAGATTTCAAGTGTAGCCACTTTCCTCTTTATTTGCCACCTCCGACGTGTACTGCGTCGGATATCCTCAGAGCTAAAGTTTTTTTATCCATTCAGACGACAAGTGTAGGCGCTGAACTATATTAATGGCGTCGTATATTTCGCACGGCTTACCGTTTCATCAACTCCGTTGCCAATGCTTAAAGAACCATAAATCTTCCGCAAAACCTTTGTCTCGAAAAATCGTTGCGCCGACTCATCAGATACTGTCATCGTCCACCAAGCAAAAGATAAAGGTTTTCTAGAGAAATAGGCAAATTCCTTGTTATGAAAACTTATCCTAAGATCTATCAATAGTAAGTGAAGATATTTATATCTAAACAAGTAAGGAAGCTAAGTTCGGGTGTCACCGAACATTTTATACTCTCGCAT
>NW_017537489.1:1017011-1087829 GCF_001853355.1 Bactrocera latifrons | reverse complement strand
CTCTTTTAGTTTTAGGACTTACAAACAACCGTTATGTGAACAAAACTATAATACTCTCTTTAGCAACTTTGTTGCGAGAGTATAAAAATATTTTTCGATATTTTGAATATCCTAGACCGGCTAACCCCCTAAAGAAACTTTAATGGCTGATCAAGAGTTGTCATTGCAGATCTCAGTCAATCTGAAAGCCTATCTGTTAATGACATTCAACAATTTGGGTCGAAATTCCAAACTCAAAGCGGTTTTATACAACATATGAACGAGAAGAAGCCGCTAATGATACAGACATTTGATGACCGCATTCTCGCATAAATTTTAAATATACGGTAGCTGGTAAAGTGAACAAATTTTCGGCAGAGATTTAGGCATGCACATGAATATGCATAATTAATAAATATACAACAATAAAATTATAATAAATAAATGTGTTTATAAAATACATAGAAGAAATAGTTATTATTAATGGTATTAGAGATAGTATTGTGTCTACGACACAAGATCGCATGAGTTCGATCTTCGATTGATAATTAACTGACGGCATTGTTCTCGAAACATGTGCAATTTAGTTCACCCTACGAGCGTGTGATCAATTTTTGATGGCTGGTGACCACCGTGGGGTGAGCTGAGCTGACTCGTTTTGTCATGTCTGTCTGTCCATCTGTCAATATATACGCGAACTAGTGCCTCAGTTTTTGAGATATCAATCAGAAGAATTGTCCTCAAGAAAATACTAATTTGCCGAAACCGCCGACATCGGTTCACTATAAAATACACCTGCCGTATATGGAAAACATTTTATTTGACTAGATATCTTCACAAAATTTACTGTTCGGAGCAACGCTGGAATCTCCGAACAAATTGTTCAGATCGGAGGACTATAGCATACAGTTGTTATACAAGCTGAAGGATCCGGTGGCCGGTTATGTTATCGGTGCTTTAAGTACACGTATATTGCTGCGTGAAATATCGCTATGAGGTTATTATAGCTCTGGTGCAGCCGAAGCCAAACGTTTCTTCTTGCTTTTTAAATTTTGATTAACGTATTAATATAATTTTATTTTAAGTTTGCATTATAAATATAATTTTTATTTATTTATTTATTTTTTTAATTTTGTTTGTCTAAGCTTTTTACTGCTTTCTGCTTTCACGGCGCTCGGCCCACGAAAACACATATGCACCGAAACACAAGCAGCTTTATTTTGCAAGCGTTTTTTACGGTAATTTCGTACGAGCTACTGTGCCTCTTTTTTCATTATTTTTCAATCATTTATGTGTTTATTTTACGCTTTTATAAGGCGACTGGTTTTGTTATTGCTCTTAAGTCGCAATTGTACTTGTCCAGTCGTCGTGTTTGTCGCTTGGAGAAACGACTTCGGTGACTGCGATTGCAACAACGTCAGCGGCGACGCAACCGCCAAACGTCAACGTTACTGTCGCTGTGGAAGTCAGAAGCAGCAACAGATCACGACATCGACTGCATTTCGTTTTGCAGCCATGCGACCCACCCCACGCCGCTGTCAAACGCTCTCCTGCCGGCGTTTGGCGCATGTGAAGCGTGCACAAAGCGCGCAGCATGCGAGCGCATGCATATGAGCGGAGTGCAAATGGGTCAATGGACCCACAGTAAATTGGCCAAAATGTCGACCTTGTTAGACCTTGAATTCTTACGTTGCCATCACATCGACTTGAATTTTTTCCTGTTTTTTCTGTATTTTTGTGTGGTTTTTATGTTGTTGTTATTGTTATTTGGGTTTGTAGTTATTTTTTTTCTAGCTGTATTGTTTATTGTTTTTGTTGGTGTTTTTATATTATATTTTATCTTTTTTGTGCTGTTGCTCCTCATGCCATGGCGCTTTCGTGAGTTATTGTTGTTTTTGGCGCAGCAATCAATTTTTTACCCCGTCGAGCGCAAACAAAAAATATTGAATATGAAAAATACAAGAAAAAACATAAAGAAAACAAGAAATACACAAGCATTTTAATAAACAAAAAGTTGTTGATTAATTTTTTCTTGCTGGAATTTTAGCTTGTTTTATGGGAGTTTATAATTCTAATGAAATGACAGCCACACAAACATACAACAACAAAGTTTTTTGGTAAATTTCGAAATTGAAATCAATGATATGCGCACACAGCTATGTACATCTGTATTGGTGCCGCGATTAATAACGCACGAGCTCCAAGTTGACTACTTCACCGCTACTGTATTTGCTCAGCGTTCGCGGCTGCCTGAAGCCAGACGTTGCCAACTAAGAGATGGGAGCGTGCGCAGGAAACCAAGAAAAACGTAGATCGCGCCATGTGATTGTAAGTAGTTCAACATATATAACAACTACAACAATATTTAAGTAAAACCACAAAAAGCACGGCAGGCTGCACACGCCCCCCAGCGCTGTCGCTGAACTAACTTGCAAACTTGTTTGCAGTCAACAAAAACTAAAACAAAAAGTCAAAATAACAACAACAAATTAACATGGCATTTTATTTCAAATTCTGGGGAATTCAATGTGCGTCACAGGCTGCTTAAATAACTGTTGAGCATTAGCCGCCACGCCCCCGCGCGCCTCTGACACCCGTCTGGTGAAATGAAGTTTCGAAAATGCTTCAACACACGGCTGTCAATGTTGTTAGAATCGGCTAATATGCAAATTAGCTTTCTTGTTTGTGTATTTTATTTGTATTTTGTTTTTGTTGTTGCCTTTGCATGTTTATGCTAATGAAATTCCAAGCAAGGTGACTTTTTTATGCAAACATTTTTTTCGATATAGCCTAACATTTATTTTCGGGATTTTTGTAGTTGTTGTTGGTGTTTTTGTTTTCTACCGTTCCATCACACCGGTGCAAAATCTGAAATGCAAATCGCACTTGACGCACTTCGCGTCTGGTATTTCTCCTTTTTTCTATTTTCCAATTTTCGGCTTTGGTTCTCAATATCGGCACACTCGTCAATAACACTAACAACGAGCCGCAAACAACAAACCAATCAGCATAAATGACAATAACATGAGATCACAACAAGAAAAACAACAAATGGTGGCGTACAAAGCAAATATATACAAATTTTTACCCAGCATAAATTACCATTAACTTGACGAAAGGCACACTTTGGACCCCTCAATGGAAAAACATAGAAAACAACAACAAGAAAAGAAACAAAAACAGATCGAAGTGACATTATGCGATAAAGTAGAATTCGAGCAAAGCAACTGACACAAGGCAACATCGGTAAGGACAAGACCAAATTCTGATACATTCGTACATATGTATATATATTGTATAAGTGGATTGAAAAGTCTTAGGTCTGGCCGAGAAATAGCGCCAAAACCTAAAAAATTGCATTAAAATTTCTACCCTTACTTGGGAGTACTAACCTTAAATAGATTTTACTTGGCATGACAATAACAAATTTCGAAAATTATAAGGTTGATCTCCAAGTGACGCTACTTATTATTTCCTGATAAAGGAAAAAACGAAAAAAATAACATCGATGCAAAGCAATGGTCTGTTGCTGAGTATTATAATACATCTGCCCCGCATATTCAATCAGTACTTGACAATTATTTGTTAAATTTTATCACACAAGCACATATGTATGAACACCAAGCAAATCGTGAGATGCATGAAATAGCATTTGAACTTCTTATTGGATCGATAAGTTTTCCAGTTTTGGTCCCCTGCAACTATTTTCTCTTTTCCGACATAAAAAGTGGGCCAATGAAAAAATATTCACTCAAATCTGGAGGTCAAGATGCAAAATGCCTATTCTAAAACTCGAAACCTAATAATATGAACGGATATTTCAGTGTCGGAGGACATTATTCTGTCTGACAATTATTTCGAAGAATAAAGCCAACTATTTTTATACCCTGAGCAGGTTATATGTATTAAATTTATCACAAATTTTGTAAAATCCCGAAGGGAACGTCAGAGAACCTATAAAATATGTACAGATATAAATCATCAGAGTGACTTGCTGAGTCGATGTAGCCATAACCTCTGTCCGCCTGTATATCTGTATATACGCGAACTAGTCACTCAGCTTTCGAGATATCGATCTGAGATTTTACACACATCATTTTCTCACCAAGATGCTACGCATTTATCGGAACCGGTGATATCAGACTACTTTGACATAAGTAAGTTGTCTTTTATATTTCGGAATTTGAGAATAAAAACAAATTTTAATTATCCAAAATCACTTTATTGTTTTTTTCAAAATATTCTCTTTTAAGATCTATATTTTTGCATACTTTTGAACCGTTTTATACTCTTGCAAATTATAGGAAACGAAGTCAGACAAATACCTTACGATTTAAAATATCAACCTCAATGTCGGAATCTAAGCAATTCTATATATACATATATTAAATATAACTTATACACTGACCATACATATGGCATAAGATTTGTTAGAAAACCCAAAATCATTATAGTAGATAGTATATGGGTATTGGGGGATTTCATTAAGCTACCTCACATACAATCACCAATCATATGGAGCAAAGTCAGCCGAATGTTCGAAAATCTCCGTAATGGTTAATGGTCAAGTTTTCGCCCAATTGTATCTACTTTAGGCACAACATCACAACTACGAGTATTATAATTAAAACACGATCTCCCAATTTCATTGAAACTATAGATACTGGGGTTCACATATTCGGCAAGTAGGGTAGGGTTGAACAGTTTTGGATGAATTTAAACAATCTTTGATGAAAAGCTCGCACACCTTAAGGGAATTATTACAGCAAAATTATGATTATTTATTCCTTATATATTAATTACATCTTGATTTGTGTATTGGAAAGTGAAGGGATCACATGAAATTTTAAATTGTGTTATATTGGAAGAAGGCATGGTTGTGGTCCGATTTTCACGCTGTGACATAGAGTGTGAAAATAATGATGTGTACTAAATTTAGTAGAAATCGGTCGGTCGGGTCCTGACTTATAGGATTTCACCAAAAAGTTGACAGTGCCACGCCCATAGTCCAATTTTCATACCGGCTCTTATAAAGCTCTCTCATGCCATCTCGAAAGTAATATTTAATATGTCTGGCGCAATTTGTTATTGATTTATTACGCTTTTAGTAGCTTTTAACAGTACCGTTATATGGGAAGTGAGCGGTGTTATCCTCCAATATATTTTCATACTGTCGATAGAAGTTCTTATAAAATTCATACTCAGCAAATTTTGTTGTTGTAGCTTAAGTGGTTGGTGTTTGTAGATTAAACTTATTAGAGGGCGGGGTCACGCCCACTTTTTCAAAAAAACTTTCACATCCTCTGTACCAAATTACAGCTTTATACCTTAATTTAGTACTTATTTATCCTTATCACTTATCGTATAATATATGTATGTACCTATGTATGTATACAATACTATATCTATCTCGTTTAGTTTCAGGTGCTCGCTACTCTGTAGCAACGTATAAGAGGCTTTATACCCCATACATTTTAGTGTTTTTGAATTTTTTTTCTGGAATCCACTTAAAATTTGGCTTCCGGCTGTAATGTCAATCAAGAATTCCATACAAGTATTTACACATATGGACTTCAATGGCATAGCTAACTATATATTTGTACATTTGGATTTGTTTGTACATATGTCAATGAGTACACTAAACATTTAAATGTCAATAAATTGCTTGACATCACAAGGTTTTTAAATATTTACACTAAACTTAGTATGATTTTACATAAAATTTAGGAAATTAGGAAATAATACCGACAATTATTAGTATTTACGACAAACAAAGCACAGCACGTGTCTGTTATTGACACTATTTTCCATTGCCACTCCCACTACCCACAAAATAACGCTTATCAAGATTTTGTATTTAACATACGAGCCGTGGTAACACACCCGACCGCACCTCTTCTGCGCCAAAATAGTCGCGTTTGCGGATCCACCTGTATCTACCGATATCTGGCTTTGTTGGCCTGTCAGCGCGCGATAAGCTGAAACAGCAACAATATAAACGATGGCCTTGATACGGATTTCGGTACAAAAAAACAACAGTAACATAGTGATAATATCAAATATCAGCGATACGAGTACTTGGCGCTGAGCTGTTGCTCGACAAGTAACAGAAGTAGAAGAGAAAAACCAGAAATACTTAAACTCGTGAAAGTCCAAAACAAATCTAAAGTGACGTTCCTAAAGTGATGGGGGGGGAAACCAACACGCGCTCAATCAAGTTGAAACACAAGAAAGTTAGAAAGACACACGAACACACAGTCAATTGAGTGAATATCGTGCTGTAAGAGGTACAACCAAATCCATAGTCTTGTTGTTGTATTTCATGAATGATTTTCGCCACTACAGAAACAACGACAACAACCATAACCAAGGGAGTTCGATTGTTGCACAAAGAGCTTTTAGTATTTATTTGTTGTTGGCCGCAAATGAGTAAACTATTGTGTGCCCACACACACACATCCGCTCATATGCATACGTAATGGGAAGTGCAAATGCGTGTGCGCTGCATTAAGCTTGATTGATGCGAAATCACCTATTTACTATGCGAGGGGCGAGCGTGCTTTTGTGCGCTCCGCGTCGCCATGTTAGAAAAGGCACGCGCACGCGATCGTGCCACTTGTTGCCTCGACAATTGACTTCGCTTCGTCCCTTCACCTTCCGTCGTCGTGTTATCCATTGGCGTTTGTCGGCCGTTGGTGGTTGGGTGTTTTTCAAACCGCAAGTGGAAGTGGAAGGTGCTGGGGTTAATTATTATTGTCGCACAGCGCCCTATTATCGTTATTATTTCTATTTTTCCGCTGTCACTAATTTTAACCAGTTTTAATTCATATTATCATATTATAGCACACGCTGGGACAATAATGACGATAATGTGCATAAATATTTGAAAGAAATTTGAAAATGAAATAAAAGAGTCCAAATTTGTATGACGTTGGTCAAGCGCTTTTAAAAAAATGTCTGTCCCATAAGTAAAAATAATAAATTTGTTTGAAAATAATGAAAACAATCGTCTACTTCCATAGATTTCAGGTACAAATTTTCAAATTCAAGAAAGGTTCATTAAAAATAAGTTTTTCTTACTTTTATATGAAATGTACATCTTTTTCTTTACTGGCGTAGACACCGCTTTCGCGATTATAGCCGAGTTAACAAAAGTTTCGTCTTTTCGCAACGTAGTGCCAATTGGAAATTCCTTTCGAAGCCAAGTCCTTCTGCACCTGGTCCTTCCAACGGAGTGCGGGCCTTCCTCTTCCTCTGCTTCCCCCGCCGGGTATTGCGTCGAATATTATCAAAGCTGAAGTTTTTTCGTCCATACGTACGACATGACCTAGCTAGCGCAGCCACTGTGTCTTAATACACTGAACTATGTTCACGTACATACAATAAAATATAAGGTCTGGTAAAGATAATAATTATTTTTGCATTAAGTTTTGTATCCTAGTTAAAAAGATCTGATTTACATCAAATGTGAACCGTTTGTCGCGATAATTTCCTTTCGTTTTGAGGATAATTTCATAATATCATTGTCGTAGAAAAAATAGTCTCTAGTTGAGAAAAACCTGAGACATTCGATTTTCTTTGTGTCGAAGTGTCTTTGTATTGGCCTAAGCTGTATTATTACTTCTTTCATACGTCCCAATTTTTGATAGTACAGTAGATAGGAGATCCAATACAAAACTTGAAGGCCGCTTTTGTAGTGACGGAGAACTCAACGCTCTACTAGACTAAGTGAAAGGTAGTTCATTTAAATTTGAAGCAATTTCTTCGTCCATAAGTCAGAGTCGTGTTAATGGTGAGCTCTATAGGGTATGTTAGCTGGACATAACATTCTTCATTTGCGATTACTTTGAAAACAATCAATATATCCCGAACATACACCCTGTCAAGAAAGGAAACGAAAATTTTTCAATCATCGTCCAAATTTATTTTATCGCCTTCAAAGTAACATCCATCTGAAGCGCTGCACATGTGCCAATGCTTCTGCCAATCCGTCAAAACATTTTTTATATGCACTTTCCGGGATGGCCTTCAGCTCTCGTGTTGAATTTGTTTTGATGTTTCAATTGAGTCGAAGCGTGTTCCCCGAAGTGGATATTTCAGTGAGGAGATTAAAAAAAAGTTACATGGGACCATATCACGTGAATACGGTGCTTGCTAATTGATATTTGTTGAGTGCTTAACCAAAATTTAACACAAGTACTGAGGTCGACTGACATAAACAGCTGCTGTAAATACACTGTTTGACAGATCGCTCTAATTTTTGGCATCCTAATTAAGGACAGTTGTACCAAACTAATAAAAGAAATTTACATGTCTTCCATTTAAGCGGGAGATGAGAGGGGGAAATGAAGAATTTCCAATACTTTCTAGACAGGGTATATTAAGTTTGTCATGATATTACACCCAAAACTAAATGACGGAAGAAGACCTCAGCGTGATGAGCTGAGTCGATTAATCCATGTCTGACTGTTCGTTCGTCTGCTGTATATACGCATACCAATACCAGTTCCTAGGTTTTTGAGATATCGATCTGAAGTTTGCAAACTGTCTTTTCTCATCAAAAAGCTGTTCATTTGTCTGAACCGCCGAAATCGAGCCACTGGCCGCTCGAAATGAAACGCTTGTATGAAAAACATTTTGATTTGACGAGGTATCATTAAGTATTTGGCAAAGATTATTACCCAAAGCTTTGCTGCAATTTCCGAACATATTGTTCAGATCGAACCCCTTTAATTTATCGCTACCATCAAAATTGAACGATCAAAATCAGAATAAACATATTTTTATATCCTTTTAACCACTTGTAAAGTGTACTGTAGCCTCGGAGCAGCCGAAGTTAAATTTTCTTATGTGTTTTGATTTAATCGTTCCGAAATACTTGATAATTTCATAACTCGAATATATTCGTGTGTATGTAAAAAACAACCCACTGTATCTACTTGTATTCGTTTGTGTTTGTTACTTTCTTCTTATTTTGCTATATCCCCACATTTTTTTGTGGCGCGCTCCGTTCACGCGCCTGACTTTGGGGAATTCCGATTCTGCTGGCTCGACGTATGGCGGAGCTATTAACTCGGTCGCTACGCTGCGTCCCCCATTTGTCTGTGTCAAAATCAGTTGTTTGGTTATAGCTTATTTACCCACACAGACGTTGTTGTTGTTTTGTATTGTCTACAAGCGTTGAACGTCGATTGTCACCACTGCCGCCGCTGTCACTGCTGCTGACGCTGTACACCCCCTGCCGACAATGGCGAACAATCAAATCCAATTATCATTAACGCTTGCCCATCGCACCTCAACAATCGGCGAATATGTAAATGTGCGCCTGAACTGGAAATTACTCTCACATAGAACAAAGCGTTAAGTGAAACTAATCGAAGTTCAGCGGCAGCAACTAACAACAATGTTGTGGATATTTCTGTCGAAGCGTTCGCCATTTACATGTGTGTATATATTTGCATAACTGAGTGACAGTGTTATGTGGCGTTCACAGCATTGACTTGAGCATGATAAATGTTGTTGTTATTATATTATTATTGTTGTTAGTTTTGATTTTTTTCGCTTGGTGTTTTGGTAGCTGGAGATGTGCCGTGTCGCCGACCGTTTGCTGACGCGCGCCACTTAATAATTTCATGAGTTCATTTGGTGGATTATATATTTCGCTTTGTTGTTATTGTCCGTAACTGCCTGGCGCCAACGACTTACCAAACCGCATTGCGAATTTTGAATAGCTGACAATAATAAATTCGGCTACAGCTTCAACAACAATAACAACTAGTATGTAAATATAACTGCGCTAATGGCTAATCGCTCGCCAGTTTGCTGTTTTGTTTTGTTTTCTTTTTTTTCGTCAAATTATACATGCAAAAATGTCGGCTAATTAGCAATTCAAATATTGCCTTTGTTATTTACTGTTATTCGAGACGGCCTGTGCTTGGCAGCCCCCATTGAAGGCGTCTCTGTGCTGCGATCAACCCTTCTAGTGCTCGCTTTGGTTGATCACTGACCCACCAGCCACCATTAACAGAGTAAGTACACATACATTTGTGAATATTCTATCAGTATTGGATAAACAAAAGTTATTTACAAATTTACATACATACACACATACATAATTTTGTAATCCAGTACAGTGTACAAAGGTTAATATCATCATTTGTATATATGTATGTAGCTATGTAAAAATTTGTATACTAATCTTCTTAAATATGTTTGTACATACTTATTAACTATGTCTGAGTATCTGTGTATGTATGTATTTAGAATTCTATAACTTAAGTTGTTTCTAGGAAATTTCATATTATCAACTATAACTACATATGTATGTATACAGACAAGCTCACATTTATATAAGATAGGTAAGGTTAATCTGATAGGCCAATAAGCCATAATAAGACCAGTTTTGATCTTTAGCGATACTAGATGGGGTACAATTTTTAGGTTCAAGAGAAGTATTCTCTCTTTAGGCTGCCTACGCATGACAGACTCTGTCGATACCTCCTCCAGTGTATCATACCGTGAGGAGCTCAGATGCATACAGCCTAGTCTTGTCAATGCGGGACAAGTGCGCAGGAAATGTTCCATTATTTCCCTGGTAGACACTAGACATTTCCGACAGTCTTCTAGACGTTTCAGCCCCACTCTGCGGCTGTGCGTTGCCACCAGACAGTGACCAGTTAGTATTCCGATAATATTCCTACTACAGACTCTTCTATCGAGTGCCAATAGGAATTTTGTTTACTTCACATTCATATAAATTTTAACAACTAAATTTGACCCGGGTGGGTCCATACCAAACCGATAAAACAACGTTTTTTATGTTCGTGTAAAGTTTGAACTTCATTTGTCAATGAAGGTATATTTGACAGCTCTTTATTTATTCCACTAAAAGTTTTTATGACGACTTTTGCCATGAAAGAATAATAAGCAATACATTTGCTTGCAGTTTTGTATTTTTAAAAGATTGGACACAAAGCGTTCAGTTAAGGTCACGAGGTCATGTCGTTCCCACGACAGTCGAGTCTACCTAACCGGAACGGACCCGGATTTTATCCGACCAAGCACGGTCAACTCGGCATAATTCTGGAGCTACAACAACAACAAGTCATCAAAAACTTGTCTCTTGTAAATCGTTAATCCATCCTTTTAATAACGATAACATCGTAAAAGGTAAAGAAACAATGCTTGAAAATCGTCGTGGTGATATCATAGAAATAGCAGAGTACCTTAACGTTTCTTTTAGATCGTTTCAAGACAGTTTGATTAATATTTTGGATATGAAGCGTGTCAATAATAGGCTCAACCTTTTGCAAACATAACATCGAGTAGATATCGCAAAAAGGATACAGGTAACATAGCGCTAAAGACCCTTCATTCATCAAACTCATCATTACTGGTGAGTAGACGCCAGTTTATGAATATAAGGCCGAAACTGTCCGACAATATTGGAGATTCCAAAAATTAACCGGAACCGCATTAAACCAAAACTCGCAGTTACTTAATTTAAACTCAATTTGGTTTTCCAATCGTGCAAACTTTTTAACGCTGCGTCCAATATTCAGTCGATATAATCGCCAATAGGTAACTCGATTAACCATGGATCGCACCACATTTACTCCAGTGGATAATTGGAATCCACAGAGATGACCATTGCATCGACCAATCTACGAATTTATGCGGACTCTGAACAGTTAGTACTATTGTTGATAAAGCCTTTTTATGAAGAAATTTAAATTTCACACTTTTATCCAAGAAAAAAAATGTGTTTAATTTTAAAAGGCTTATGAAATATGCAGCTTTCGATTTCATTATAAGGTAGTACTTTGAAGTATTCATGAATCAGAAGGAATTAAATTGAGCTTTGACCTGCGCTATCACATACTCGTACTTATACTTACATACGAGTACTACATATATCCATACTGGTATTATATGTACCTAATGTTGTGGCGGATGACAGCGCAAACAAGGAAACGCGTACGTGCGGGCATGACTTCCAGAAATAGCTATAAATGGAAATATATTTATGCACGTGTGCGTGTGTGTGTAATTAAGACTATATGATGAGTCATGGACTTATGAGTGACAGTATTGTCACACTTTGGCGTCGGCCGACATCATGCCATAATTTCCGTCGAGTATACTACACATACATCCATATATGTATGTACTTTTATATAGATATGTATGTATTATGTTTGTGTATATGTATGTATATATTTCACACTTTGCACTTTTATTGTTTTTAGTGCATATCGGTGCTGCTCGTGCCAGCAACTAACACAATGCATTCGAAACCTTATAAAAGAAATAAATGTTTGCCTTCGTCATTTATTGACTAGTCTTAGAAGTCATTGCGGTTTTAGTTGCTAATTAATGCTAAAATTATTAGATAATTTAATGAATTGCACATGCATTTGGAATTCACTAACAAATGAACGTGGTACCAAAATTAAAAGAAATTAATGAAGAAAATCTCGATGCCTTCCAAAAAAAATCTAATAAAAAAAATGTCTAAATTATTTTTGAAATCGTTCGGCAATTTTTAAGGAGAGCCATTTTAAGCCATTTTGAATGTTTGGTACTTTTTTAATGAAATCAGGTTTGCAGTAGAAAAATGTGCTGTGAATCCGCTTAGTCATGCATTTTGCTTTGGTACAGGATTTTCATTAAATATCTTTAATTTCTCAAAATTTTATTCATTTGGTAAAAACTCAGGCTCAGTATCTTAATTATCTAACATTATCTTTTGATTTTTAAACAGTTAGAATATAAATTTTGTACGTATTAAATGTCTTCAAATGGTTATATCCAGATAGTCATTTTCGTAACTTGATCATTATACCATCATTAAGATATAAATGATCATCCTCCGCTTAATGAATTGTTTTCGAGAACTACTTTTTCAATATTGGGTAGTCGAAAAAGTCTTTTCGTATTTTTCAATAGATGTCGTTACAGTCATATATCTCCAGTGCTTCATATTAGTATAAATATAAAAAAAATACGTTGAAGTTTGATTAGAGATACGAGAAGACTTTTTCGACTAACCAATATTTCTCTGTACTCCCAAGCGACAATTTCAGTTGATTTATTCGTATGTATATCTCAAACATACCATAATAACGTAATAAGTGGATAAGAGAAAGAGAGAGAGACGTTGGATGCTTCTGTCAAGCCTCTAGAATTCGACTTCAAGGGACTGTATGAAATATCGAAATTAGATATCAGTCGCACTTAAAGTTCACAAAAAGCGTTGGCGTCCTGTGTGACGAATACTTCAGCTCAAATTAAACTTTATGACCTACATCTGGCATAACTAAGAATAGGTAGGTTTATGTACTTTATTAATATTTATGATACATTAATATTTTTGATACGTGCGACTCACTACTCTAAATCAGTAACCGAATACAAATTTTTGCAATCCCTTCTTTTGGCTATACTTCATACATATATACGAATTGCTGGAAGAGTCCCTGTATTCATAGTATGAACTCTAACAATGCAAACAAAGATTTATAGGAAAATTTCATTAAAAGTATTCCCTTATTATACTTTTGCGGCTGATAACTGATTCTGAAGCTCTGTGATAAAGACGTTCCTATCATGGGAAAAAAGTATTACCATGAATTTCTGGGTTTCATAAGGTATGAACTACACCGACTACTTGGAAATAAAAGTAAAACCGTCAGAGGGCTCTGTGACGTTAAGCTATTGCGCTGATCCGACGAAGAATTCTAGCAAAAAACATTTAACTTAACAACGCAAAAAACGCTCTGACTCACACTTTCATCATCACGTTGAAATTAGTCAAACTAAGCTACGAACTGCTGTCCTTTGTACTATAGTCTTCAGATATGATGTCTTTCTGTTCCCAAATATGAAAAAGTCACTCGCAGTCACCTACTTCTAAAATCTCGAGGAATCGTAGAGCACACCTTGCAGCTGATATTCTTATAGTCCCTGCTTTCATCATTAGAAAGTAAAGTAAAATTATGCAAAATGTTTTCAAAATATGACTTAACTTCTTATTTGCTAGAATCCCGGATTTTGACCATCAAATAAAACTCGTCATATTCCTAGAACACTATCAACACAATGGATCACTCCCAATCGGGCTGTATTAAGGAAAGTAGATAACTTACGGGACACAGTAACAAGCGTTTTCCTTAGCGATTTTATCGCAACAGGTGACAACAGGTCGCACACGTACACGTCTTTATGATTTCAGCAAACCGATTAATCGCATAGTACACACACACACTTAACTTACTAAATCTATATGTGAAATTACCAGCAATATTGAGAATGTTTTGTGAAATTCGCTTGCAAACATGCCGTGAATTACATTCTATGTGTGGGCCATCACGTACATTTCAGCACTTACGCATAGACGGCAAGTGCACGCTAAGGCCACTGACCACCCAAATAACGGCTGCACCGTACGTTTTGCACTGCACGCCCGCAGCACTAAGTCAAACAAGTCAACGCCAAAAAGTGCAACTTTTCGTCAACGCTAATGTTTGGCACAAACACTTACACTTTTCGATTTTTTCGTCGTCTCATCGAGGTCAATGAAATCTGCGCCGAATAAGCCGAAATCGTTAAAGTTCTGCGAGTCAGACCATGTTACATAACGTCAATAGTAAGCACGATGACAGTGGTGGCAGATGCGTGAATGGGTTAAAGTACATGACGCGTCGAATCGAAACGAAAACGGCGGGTGAGTAAGACCCTAGAGTTGTGGTCAGCGAAATGCTGGCAATTTAAAACCTCCGCAAGTACTTAAGTATGTATGTATGTTTGTGGTAGGTAAATCAACGAAAGTGCTTACATTTGTGCACCGTTCACCGCTTTAAGCTGGTGAGTCGTCAGTCTGTGATCGTGTGTAGTTGTTGTGGTTTCAACGCCGAAGCGTTGCACCAGCGCTCAGAAGGCGGCCTGCCATTGTCAAAGGTATGCTTACGTAAGTTGCACAATTGCTTAATTGCTCGATTGCCATACTTTACATAACCGGCAAATAAGCTGATAGTGCGGAAAATATTTTGCACGATACAAACTTTAATAGTTTCATTGGCAACAATGGGGGCATAGCGTTGGCAATAGCACCAATAATTATAACCGCAATCACACAAACGCACCGACATACAATAGATTCGTACAACAAGGCGTCCAACTGTTCTCCATTTACGTTGTGCTGTTGTTGTGTTGCCAACGCCTGTCGCGCTGGTGAGCACCTCTTTTGCTGCGATTGATAGTTGATAAGCTTATTATTTGCGGTCGCTGAACGCGTGTTGTCATGCACGCGCCACAAGCGTAGTAGGTACCACAACAACAACACCTACAAAAAGAGGCGTATAAAAAGTCAAAGCGAACCATTAAAAAAAGCGAGAAAAAAATGGAAATTAAAAATAGCAAACAATAGACGCCGCTGTGAAAGTGAAGAAAAATTGCAAATCACAAGCAATAAAGCGGAAAAAATATCACACATTTGAAGCGTTCGCGAACACAACAACAATGCGGGCGAAAGGTATTAGAAATTAGGTGTGTGCGCGTGACGTGCACTCACACTCACACATACATATATGAAAACCTACACACGTAAGTAATTAAGCTGCAGAAATATTAAATTTACAACAACAAAGGCTGCACAAACGCTTCCCGTGAAATGGTAAATATGTATATAATATATGTATTTCCACTGAAATCTATTCCTCATAAACATTCTGGAATCGGTTTCCGAAATCACATCAGCACAAAATAGAATCAATATATTCGAATATATATATAGATAATCATTAAATCTTTTATGGGGGGGCGGGTTGTAGATAATTTCGTCTATTTACGAACCAGTACAAACACCACCAACAATGTCAGCCTGAAAGTTGCAGGACAACTGTTGTTAACAGGTGCTACTTTGGACTGAGAAGGACCTGGCTTCGCTTGGAATATCCAATTGGCGCAATCGTTCCATCGAATGCGGTATTTGCCGTGGCCAATGCGCAACGGACCATAAATCTTCCGCAGAACATTTCTCTCCAAAACTCGTAACGCCGACTCATCAACTTGTCATCGATTCCATTATCAATGTTTACATGCCAAAGAACTATCTCCTCGAGGAGGTTAAATTTTTCGCTAATGATTCTAAGCTCTATTGGAAATTTGCGCGAACTAAACTCTGTTGAAAAATTTTTATCTACTCTAGTCAGACTTTTAGACCACTGCTACATAGTTTAAGAAAGCAAAAGATTTACTGCTTTGAGGTACGTTTTCTTTCAGGAAAGTGAGTTTTGATTTCGATAGTTTTAGATTGTTTCGAGTTGTGGATAATAGGCAGACTGATTCGGGTTGCAGATCACAACGATATAACTTGATGACACATGACTGATTACTCCGCAAAATATGGCATTTTATTTAATAGTTATGGGAATGAAAAGAGATGGAGGTTATTAGTTAACTTGTTATTTGTTATGTGGGCTCTGCAAACGCTAGTCAATCGTAAGGAGTTGAAAAGAAAGCATGGAAATATTATACGCTTCGAAATATTATAAAGCTTCGATGATACTTAGGTATACGTTAAAGATTTTATCTAAAATTGGCTGAAACGCTTAAAGCCAACAGGATTCTCTAATTCACTTCTGCTGTCATCTATACTTACAACCACAAAAATCTACCCAAAAACTTCCAAAGACATAAAAAATGTTGAGTGGTCACGATCCAACTGCAGTAATGCTAACATTTCCTATAAACTTGTAACCGAACTTATTGCAGGACCAAGTAAATGATCAGCGTGACAAGCTGAGTCGATTTACCCATGCCCGTCTATCTGTCTGTATATTCGTACATGCGAACGAATCACCAAGATTTTAAGCTTTATATAAACTTTTGCACACGTCCTTTTCTCCCCAATAATATTTCGGAACACTCACATTATTGTTCACAGCAATGCCACAATCTCCAACAAATCATTCACAAGAGCAACTATGCATTAACGACTGAATAATCTTCGACTCTGAATAGGACCAACTCTGCTGTTGCGGATAGAGAGCCCGTTTTAATAAAGTTAAAAACCCTAGCTAAGATCTAATGAAATAGAGCAATGACACTTTAGCAAAACATTGTTTCTACATGCGAAAATAGTACTTGCATGGACTACTATTGCAACACTAAATCTGTGTACTATAAAAATATTAAGAACTCCGCTGATTTTTTATTGAATCTAAAAAAGATAGGCTTGCGATATCTTTACACTTCATAACTCGAATAAACCGTAATCTCGGGCGGAAGTTTTGTTATGAAATGTAATATAATGTAAAGAGGCCTATCATTTTATACAAATATCATCAGGAGCAATGTAAATTTAATCTATAATACACCACTAAAGGGTGATACATTTCGAGGCTCCCTACTTTTTTAAATAAAAAACACAGAAACTTCAAATTTGATGGGGAATGTTTATTTTTATTCGAAAGTACCTTTTTTGATATCTATTTTTTCAAAGATGATTGTTCATCCGTTGAATATAATTTTCGATGACTCGTTCGAGCTTTTCGACCGGTAACCGGTGAATGACACGCGGGATGTTTCACTCCAAAGCGTGAATCGAATTGGAGTTGTCCGCATAGACTTAAGCCTTTACATATCCCCACAAAAAAAGTCTAACGGTATAATATCACACGATCTTGGTGGCCATTCGACCGGCTTTTCAAGAGCCCATGGAGCGAAGCGATGTCGCTTGGGAATCGATCGGCTTCAGTTCTTGCACAAGATTTATCTCGACGTAAATGCGCCAAATCGTTCCATATGTCACTCCGATCTTCGTGTACACACTCAGTTACGGCTGCTATATTTTCTTCACTGTGTGCTGGACATGATATATTCGGTCGAATATTATCCAATATTGAATGCTGGGTCCCAAGATGGGTGATGGTGTTGCGAATAGTACGCTCAGTAGGCGGAATATGTTGATCATAAGTTGAGCGAAAGCTGGTACGATTTGTAAACGTGGTTCAGGTGTAAGTCTTTCCACGATGAAATGTCAAACAATACTGAACCAAGATATCTTGTTGGCTTAACCGGACTCACGCGTGATCTGCCAAAAAAAGCGTATCTAAAAAAGTATATATACTTGGATCACCCGTTATTAAAACTAACAGTAATACTTGAAAGTAATTTTAAATCATTTAAACGGAAAATTCCGCTACTGCAAGCCGAAATAGATATCATAAACTAACATACATTCGTAGCTAAATGTTTTACTGTGTTTAAGTATAAATATAATTAAGAATGTATGTCACTAGTATGTTATAAAATCAACAAAACTTAAGCACAACATTCAACATAACATTTAGGCTTTAAACAAACAAACCGCCTTGGTGGAGTGTGTCAAAAGCCACGCGCGCACCAGCCGCGAACAGTCGTCGTCGAGCGGCAGTCGTCGGCATTTAGCAATCAGCAGGCGGCAGGCAATGGGCCGGTAAACGATGAACGATGGGCGCTGGTCTACGACCGACCAGTAATCGCTGTGAGGCGACGAGTTCACTGTCTAAAGTTCTTGCTGACGCACAAGATCGCTATCAACCATAGCCAGTGTGGCGTTCGGCTGGACCCGCTGTCGTGTTGCGGCGCTTTACTGCAGTGTGTGATTGCTAGTCATTGCGGTCGGCATGTGTGTGCGCTTATCGACACAAGTGGGTATGTAGGCTTGTAGGCGCAAGTTAATGTGAGTACTGATATATGTATGTACATATATAGATGGCTGCTCGTGTTGTATGGATGCAATGGCAACAGTCGATGGGCGGGCGCGTGCACAATCGAAACGAAAACACTCACCCTTATCACATGTTGTCCTCGTCAACAACTGCAGCTACCAGAAAAACCATCAACAATAATAATGTTGATTACAACTAGACCAAGCGACAGTGCATAGTCGTGATTTACATATTTATATACATATAACGTGTATAAAAGTGTACATATATACATATGTATATACAAACATGCATATAGTATATGCATAGAAGGCAAGTTTTATAATTTTGTCAAAATAATTAAAAACCGTTAACATTCTGATACTGTTTCTTTCTGTATCGTAAGCCGTGAAAGTGTTGGTGGCAAAATCTCCTAAAGTCAATTTTTCGTGTATTTACTAAGTAATTTATAAAGTTAGGTTCTATGGCTGATCGCAATTGACTACATCCAGTTTCATGAAGCCAGAAGAGAGTCTTGAATCCACCACAAGCAGCTTGCATTTTATTGCTATTTAAGCTAGCTCATCTCGATGTGGCTGTGATAGGATTAAAAGCAGTTTGCTATATGAGTAATATGAGTAAAGTAAAGTTTTAGTCCTTATTCTCTTTATGAATAAATAACTGTTCCTAGTAACCCTGGCAGACCTACCCTTAAGATCCCACTTTCAGACAATTGGAAAGTGTATTCGACGAAATGCGACATATCTTCCATTGCTGCAATGCTTCAGAAAAATTTAGGGGATATCTGTGAAAACGTCTCCTCGACACCAGAGGCAGTTAGACTACAGTTATACTGCTCTGGCTAAGATTAAAACTGACACAGTACTAGTCATTAAAAAATGTGACGGGACCTATACGACCAACGGGGAGGAGAAAATTACGGCACTCCTGCGTGCACTTTTCTTGAAGACAACTAAGGAAGAGCCTTAAGAAACCCATCTGACCTAGATTGGGAAGTCAAAAGACAACTGTAAACTGTGGACTCGTTCACCGGCCAGTATCTTTCCAACACTTTTAAAATAGGGAGATCAGGTACTACTACCCTACCTTATTCAGCTGATGAGAGATAGACTTGCAGTTGGTTTTTTCATAAAAAAAAAATCATAATCTAACAATTGGTGGAGAAGTCTACCGTTCTTCGTTAGATTGGTAAAACCATGCATTACGTCTTCCCCTACAAGAACTAATGTTTAGCACATCCCGTCAACTTGAGATCACTAAAAACTCACACTTGCTGTACCAAGTCTGTACCTTCCATTTCACAGGAATGTCTTTATAATATATGAGGGTAATATATTCTATGATGTGTCATATAAACGTAAAAAGTCTAACAATAGTATCGTTGAAAAAACAATTTTTTGCCACATATGCATATAGATATAATATATTCCACAATATATTCCAAACCCCGTAAAAATACTTCCATTTTATTAAAAATAAAATCTCACCTGTTGCCGCATTTCCCAATATTTGCTTCTAATAAACAAAAATATTAATATACTTATATGTAAATAAATATTTATATATAATATATAGTACAATATATGTATATGCTAAGTATGTACTTATACAAACATACTTACAAACACACAAACATCTATGCAACTCTGAGTGTGACAAGAGCGCACAACATCGTGTTGTGTGAAATAATTATAATTCTACACTCGATTGTTTTCTATTTTCATTTGTATTTCGTCTATTTTTAAAATTTCTACCATAACCGAAAACAATCTATGAGCTCATTGATTTCATTTCCAATTTTTTACACCACAAGCAACAAATGTCGCACAGGTGTGAGTCGGCCTTTTCTGGCCTCTATCTTATCAGTGCCGTGAAGTGGAGTGGTGTGTCGTTCATAGGCGGCCTCATTCAAATAACGAATTTATGGTCAGCAATGTCAGTTGGCAATATCCGCTTCAAAAATGTTCGATAAGAAAAAATAAAGCACTTAAAAAACGCTTTAAGCGTGAAGCACGGAGCTGTGTACTCTGATAAAAGCAATCAGTTTTTAATTTTCCTTAAGTATCTATATATACGTACATATATGCACATACATATACAAAGGTCTACTTCTTTTTTAAATAAGCGAGTGAGAAAAGAATGTTCGGCTCAGAAAAGATTTCACTGAAGGCATTCATCACCTTTTTTATTTAAGCCGGAAGTTGAATTGGAACTTTTGTCGCCCTAAGAAACTACTGCGGCTCCATTCATCTCACAGTTTTAAAAGTCTATTTTCTTACTGAAACTTTTCATTGTTGGATCAAGCACTACGGCGCTTACAAGACTAAACAAAAATTATTATTATGTGAAAATTATCTTCCTTATTTTAAATTCTAATGAAACGATAATCATCAGAGGATATATTTCCTATTTAACAGGTTAGACGAATCTATCTACTATGTTACTGTTTGTTTTTAAGAAAATGCAACTTTATTGTAAGGATCTGGTTACAAATGAATTATTCGAAATATTGTCCATCACTAGTCATAACTTTTGCACATCTTTCTGGGAAAGCTCAAACAACATTACTATAAATGTTTTCATCTTGTGATCTTATCCAAGAGTCAAGCAATTTTTCAATGACGTCTTGTTAGTGGAACTGCTTCTGAGCCAGACTATGTGCCATCGAAATGAACAAATACTAAACGAACGCTGTAATATTTGAAGACATAGCGCGTGAGGTAGGACTTCCCATTTAATTGTTTCCATATAGTTTTTAACGGGCTTGGCAACGTTAACCCCAACAGGTATTGAGATCATAAGAAACAAAACACAAGTTCCTTGTTTCTGCATCATTTCCAGCGCATTTAGGCGGTTTGGCTTGGCGCTTGACTGCTAATGCTGAAGCAAACTCTTCTGAACTTACTTGAGCACCCAATATCTATACCTGTCGGGATTTTTGGTAATTTCAAAAAAAAACCTTCGCATGATGTACTCTTACGGATTCTAAAAACATTATAAAATAGTGTAACAGTAAAAAAATAATAACTTCTCTGCTCAAACATATGTAAAGGCAAAGCACTCTAGGCTAGTAAAATTTTAAAGGTTTTTTTCTCGAAACTATATTTTTCAAATCAGCCGACGCTGGTACCCGGAAGGTTCACTTAAAATATCAACTGCTATCTCATAATAATATAATCTATTCAACTATATATTTCGTTACTAAGAAGTTTTTATATTCAACACCTTTCGAATTTTTCTGGTGAAAATGTAATTTTTTCCATTCATTTCACGAATAACCCCTTTTTTAGTATTTTTGAATTAGCTAAAGTTCCCAAAAAGAGCTATCGAAACAGGTGATCAGCAGACTGGCACAGTAGTTACTTTTTCGTATCAAATTGTCAATATAAATATTATTCATACACTCAAATGATTGATTACTAAAGCCTGCAAAATAATAAAATTAGACTCCTGTTTCCTTACTCCCAGAATTAATAATAAAAAGCTTTTATGATCCAATCCCTTGAGAATTATATAATTGATTAATTTAAATTACACATACTCACATGTTTCGAGTGCTTGACCTTGCCAATTTTCTATTTCATAAACAAAAAATAATCACGTTCACTTGTTTGGCTGATGGCGTTTAGTCATCAATCAATACAAAATACACCTACATGCATGCCCACGCTCTTAGACATAAATGTATGTATGTATATGTCAACTAATTTTCTATTTTTATTCTAAAAAATATGGATTTTTGAGTATTTTTACAATAACCCTGAACAACGTGGGCACATAAATAAATAAAGTGGACACATCAGCCTATATATAATGTATATATATATGAATTCAATATATGGCTAGCTATAAATGTAAGTTTGTGTGTATGTACGTTTATAATGTATTTGTTTATAGATTTGTTTACATTCTGTGAACATCATGGCCAAAATGGGACAGACACCGCCACAACCCTGCCCAAGCCAATTGGCAAGCACAAGTAACCATCCGATGTAATTAATTTAATTATAATAACAACGTACAGCAGCAATAACAATGATAGTAATGCGCGCGACTGTAGCGCTGGGGCATTTTTACGTGCTGGCAAGAAGCAGCACAAAGGCAAAATAGATCAACAACACAGCTGATCGCTTTCCCTCGTTTAATCACGTAGGCATTGTGGGCCGGCTGTCGAGAAGCCGGGTAGTCGGTCAGTCGACCGAAACGAGCGCCATCAAAAACAACCTTATCAGCGACACCCAAAGTTAAAGCGAACGATGCCGTCACCGCCACCACCCTCACCAACTTCGTAAAGCCTGCCTCTATGTATGTAGGTATGAGTGTGTATATTGAAGCACAAACATTGAAACTGTTTTGAAATTATAAATATCTATGAGTGACAATGTGCTTGTGTATTAAAAATCATACGGCCATATAGTTATATAGATTTGAAGTGTATGACAGAATTTAAAATCACTATGTATAAATTTTAACTGTCTCCAGACTAATACCTTTCTAATGCCGTTCGCAGCAATACTCGCTTTTTTCATTCACACTATTAGAGTGTAAAGGAAGGCCGCAGAGTTCGAAAACAGCCAATCCACTTTCCTAAAACTATCGGTACATTCTCAACAGAGAGCGATTGAGCGGTTTTTCACTTGGTTAAAAACAGTTAATTCTGGATTTACGGATATAAAGTGCATACAGAGATTTACTAAAAAATATCAATACGTTCCCAACAGGGCGCGATTTAGCAGAGAGGTATACTTTAGGTTGGACCCACCTTGGCCGTTGAATTAGCGCCAGCTTATGATTGTCGAGAGGGTTTTGACTCAGCTAAAATCAGCATATGGAGCCCTTATAAAAAATGTATAATTAAAGATTTGAATTTTTTGCGGCTGATAGAGGCACAATTCTGTTACATTTGTCGGCAAGCTGTCCCCGACTCGCCAATTTCTTTGTCAAAAAATGAAGAATTTAAAAGCAATAACGAGGACATAGTAAGTCACTCTTTATTCCTGCCGATGACAACATTTGGAGACACGACGTTTCGAGTTTTCGAGAAAAACGCTCTGTGTAAGATTTATGCTCCTTTGAGCATTGTCAACGACGAGTATCGCATTTGACGGAAGGCTATACGAGTCATAAGATACAGTGGCTACGCTGGCTAGGTCATGTCGTCCAAATGGATTAAAACACTCCAGCTCTGACTGAATGTATTAGACGCAGTATATATCGTGGGAAGCAAAGGAAGTGAAAGACCTTCACTCCGTTAAAAAGATCAGGTGAAGGAGGACCTGGCTGCACTTGATATCTCGAATGGATGCTGTTGTTAACTCGTTTATAATCGCATAACCGGTGTCCACGCCAGTAAAGAAGAAGAGGTTTTATCGTTCAAATAAAAATTTTTTATGCCAGGACTTTTCATTAAAAAGCTGCATTAAAGATATCATATTTTTAAGTTCGTGAATTAATGAACTACTGGCGCCTTTGTGCTTCCTTTCATGTCATTTTTCTTTTTTGAAAATTTTCAAGCAAAGATTACAGCTGGTATTGGGTAAAACAAAGCTTTCATACAATAACTGTTTTGTAGCTCGTAAGCTTTAGATGCATATATATAGTGAACACAAATACTCGGACTGCTCTCAACTAACTCGCTCGATATTCATTTTGCACCAGTTCGGCTGGAGTGACGAATGCATAGCAATTACTCATATGTATATAAAAAACCGCAAAGTACAAAAATATAACCCTATGCAGACACACTTTTACACGTACATACAAACATACATTCGTGTATACAAGTGCACATTATCAGTCGACGCCACCTCCTCCGTCTGCCACGCCATCGCCTACCGGATGCGCCTTAATCGCCGATAAGAATTTGTTGTACACACCCCAACTGACATGCTGGTGAGGTGGCAACAGTCCACTAACCATCGTCGCTAACCAAGTGAACCGAGTCAGCAGACCTCGAGATCGTGTGCGTCGCAAAGCCCAGATGTTTCTACACAAACAAACGTTGTCGCGACATTATGGTATACTAGTTAGTATGCCCGTAAATTGTGTAAATATTTGCTGCGGTTAGTGCAGCACGACGACAACTATAGCAATGCTTGTTGGGAGTGTGTCTTACCAACAAAAACAACAAGAACAATAGCAATTATTCAAACATACATATGTGTAAATATACGAGCAAGTGTGAACGTGACAGCGGCACCTTATTATAGCTAATGTTGTTGTTTGTGTTGCCTTTTGATTTTTAGTTACGAACGAAAGTGATTGCATGTAAAACCAATAAAGCGCCGAGCACCGGCGCTCCAGCCGACAAGTGCTCCATCAACATTAACACCATTAGCCACACCCGCACACCCCGCACCCAAGTAGGCGTCTACAATTAACCGTATACAGTGCTCGTGCATGCTCGTAAAAGCGGTAAATAGCATATGCGACGATGGAATTGCCGTGTGAGAAGTTGAGCGGGCGGAGAGGTGAAGTTTGCTTCAATCGACGTGTTGCCTCCAGGCATTGCACGCTGCCGCTGATAAGTATATTACAGCGTGGCAGCAGGGGGGCAGGGGGCGTTCAGAAAATAGCAAATAACCGCTGATAAACGCCTCGACAAACAATTCGTGGAAAATTTCTGAATAACAGTATTAAGCTACAATCGTATATGTGCTTATTGACACACACACACACACACACATGCATACATACACATAACTGCTATTCAGAATTTGCATACACTTGTACGCCTGTATGTGGGAGTGTGAGTGATGTTGGCATGCTGTTGTTTTTGTTTATTTATAACTCAGCCACTCATCAGTCATGGCACACGCAAATCTGTTTTATTATTTTCCTTTATTCTAGATAAACACAATACAAACAACACGCGATACAACGACAACACAATAAAATCAAGTGTATAAATGGTGAAGCAAATAATATGACCGTACAAAAATAACATTTATAGACACCACTGACGCGGTTAAAGCCGCGTTTACAACAGCGTGCCAGTTGTTATTCTTTTTTACGGTTTGGCGCCAATTGGAGATGCTTAGTGTATCCAGGTTCTTCTCCACATAGTCTTTCCAACGGAATGCAGGTCTTCTCCTTCCTCTGCTTCCCCCGAACGGTACTGTGTTGAATACTCTCAGATTTGGCGTCAAATATCTCCTACATCAATGCGCAAAAGACCATGGAAGTATTTCCGCAAAATTTTGCTCTCGAAAAGTCGTAACGTCGACTCATCGGATGTTATCATCGACCATGCCTCTGCACCCTTTGGCAGGACGGGAATAATGATTGACTTAGAGAGTCTGGTCTTTGTTCGTCGAGCGGGGACTTTACTTCTTTATTGCCTATTCAATCCTAAGTAGCACCTGTTGGCAAGAGTTATTCTGTGTTGCATTTGTTGTTGTTGTTGGAGTTAATGCTGGTTGCATGATAGACGAAATTGTCTACGACTTCAAAGTTATAGCTGTCAACAGTGGTGTTGGAGCCTAGTCGTGACTGCTATTTAGCTCTGCAGCTTGTATTATTTTCTTCAGTAATAGACTGAAGAAGTCACACCATAGAGAGTCTCCTTGTCTGAAACCTTGCCTGGTAGCAAACGGCTTGGAGAGATCCTACGCTATTATGCGGAAGTTTTTGTATTACTTAAAGTCAGCTTACACAGCTCGCCGCTTTGCGGGGATACGAAGTTCAGACAATGCGGCATAGTGGCAGTACTTTTCGTGCAGTCGGAGACGGGATGATATAAGAAAATCTGGTTGATTGTAGACTTGCCAGGTCCAAAGCCACCCTGATAAGGTACAATCAATTTGTTGACGGTTTGCTCTATCGTCATCGATTGTTTTGGAATCGGGTTCTAACTACATTTAGTTATTTGGTAAAAAATCGAACTTTTTGCAGCTTCACATTTACTAACAAGTCCTAAATAGAATAACATATCGTATTTTATTTTGTTCCACATAAAATGTACTACAAGAATCGCCATCGCCCCAAGAAGAGCTTTTGAAAAATGTGATAGAAAATTGGCTTTATAACCGCCATTTTGTATTAAACGGTCAAAGTAAATCAAATATATGTTTAATAAAACATAAGGTATAGATATTCATATCCATGTTCCTTGCTCCTTGAATTTCTTTGTCAAAGGTAGGCAATTTTATTTTTTCATTCTCTGTTTATAAGAAAGCAAATTGCTCGCGAGCATTATGACTTAATTAGTGCCACAAGGCGGTAGGTCGTTCATGCAAGCAATTTGAAAGTGGCCTAAAATTATACATAAGGAATGAATAAGTCTTCAGCATAATACACATACATGGCACTTTCGTATATATGTATGTATTTCTCTTTTCGAGTTATATAAAAGCAAAGATATCAGCTGTAAATGGATATGTATGATATATATTTCCTTCCTTGCATACCGTGGTGTTAACTTAATTAAAAAATCGGGACGTACCAATGATAAGATTCAGTGAAAACAACGGCCAGCATCAGCAGCTCCCTAGTAGCCTTGCAATTGTAATTATGTGTCTCGAACGCATTGATACTCACCGTCTCGCTTTTAAGCATTATGTAAAGTAAATGTAGCGCGCTGCCGTGAAAGGGATTTCGAACCTCAAATGCTCCAACGATACAACGATGCAAAGGCTCCGCAGAAATGTGGCAGCCACTCCAATGAAAGACACGCACGCGCTGTCGATCGTCCAACTTGCCAGCCAATCATCATTGGCCATGCGGTTGATTATCCACATACATGTCACACATTCATACAAATGTACATAATTCGAATTGTTGAAATAAACGAATATGAAGGTTGTGCAAAAACAAGAAGATTCACAACCGTGTACATATGTATGTATATGCAGGTACATCTGTATTTGCAATGATAAACATGAGTATGTGTGTATAGGAAATTGTATGTACTTAAATGTTGGCAGGTTGCACATTATGAAAGCTTGTCTGACAGGCTGGCGTATATTAGCACAACCGGCAGTCACAAATGGACGCACACGACGCACAACGAATCGGCGGCAGCCGGATAAATATATCAATAATAATGTCGACATATCAGCACACCTGTAAGATATAGTATATAGAAAAATATACCTATTGTATTTACATGCATACTAAAGTATGTGGTGCATGGTATATAAAAGATAGCGAAAGTTGAGTGTGCCTTGGCTCATATTACATCAAAAGATGGATGCTTTGATCGTATACAGACCTTTTCATAGCCCTCGCAAGTCGACTGTATAATTTTATACACATAATATTAATTGTACACAAACTCATGTAATTGATTTTTTAATAAGAAATTATTATCATTAAAATATGTAAAAAAGACATTATTAAGCTTACGAAAGCTTTTCCAGTCAAATTTATTGCCGAAGGTTGGAGCATGTTAATTGAGTCATCTTATTTGGTCTTCAAATGCACTCAATTAAAATTAAGCATTAATATTTAACAGCAGCGAAAAAACTGTTTTAGATTTTGTTCGTAAAAGTTTCCTTCACAATATAATGGTTAATATCTCAACTTGGAAAACCAACCATAAGAAATAATTTTCCAACAAGTCAGCTGGGCAAATCTCTTGGTTAATTTACCCGTCATATTGATCTTATAAGGTCTTCGATTTAGCTTTAACATTCCGTAATTGACCACTCTCTTTAACAGAAAAATGTTTTGGTTAAAATTGTGAAAATGTTCTGTCTTTCAAATTTTGTTTGCTGTCATTTAACTTTCCTCCATTCGTTGAATAAAACTCCGAACTTGCATGAAAACACTTACATAAATTTATTATCATAGCTACTAATTAAGTAATCAATTAATTGTGCTATTGTATGGTAAATACAGAGTAAGCCAAATTTATTATAAATCAAATTTCAATATAAAATTTAGTTTCGAAGGTATTAACTCATTGTGGTTTTCTCTTACCAAAAGGTGCTACTTCGGACTGTGTACGCAAGTGAGAAGTAAAGTCGGCTCTGAAAGTATTCGACGCTATACCGGCCGGGGGAAGCAGAGGAAGAGAAGGACCTCCACTCCGTTGGAATGACCATATGGAGAAGGACCGGACTGCAGATGGAATCTCTAATAGCGGTCAAACAGAGAAATGGAAGAACGACTGACGGACTGTTTTAAACGCGACTATAACCGCGTAAACGCTTTTGATAGCGACATTTTATTTTACTATTCTTTCAATTGTGTAGAATTTTTAGGATACTAAAGTGTACTTTAAACTAAATTTTAGATCTGTTAAAAATCCTAGACTGTCCAAACACTTATTATTGAAGATATGTATGTTAAAAATAAAAAGTCCTAAAAAGCACGATATAGAGTTCCATCTGCGTGACAGACAACGATTGTTTTAAGCAACCACGTATGTATTTTTAGTAACCATACGGAAATGGAGAATAGAATGCAGTAAGACTCATCTCGTTATAAATACCGAAATGATTAAAATAAAAATTTTTGAAATATCTAAATAAAAATAAATTTGTTAGATATAGCATCTCCACTCTTATACAGCTCTAGCCCTAGCTAATCTAACTTAATCCCAGATATAAAAACTCTCCGTTCTGCTTAAATATGTAAATATCTACATATATTCTTTACAAGTATATTTATATATACACATTATATACATAGACGACATCACTATCCGCTATCACACAAACACACCATTTGTTGATTATTTTGGCTAACAAAGGTATAATCTTTATGGCTTTTTGTGAAATTCCATAACTAGGAAATTGTTTATAATTCTATATGTATGTTTACAATAATAGCAACCGTATGACGAATTCCCTACTATTTCAAGAACTTTGTTGTTTATCAGTTCACGTGACGATTCCTCGTGAGAACGCGCGCAGCACGACACACCACACTGTGTGGAACCGTTAATGGCAGCAGCTTATTTTCCATAATTAGGTATGAAGAGCATCGCAATTAGTTGTACCGACAACAATGCTGGCGTATGTCGAGCTTGTCGTGTTCTACAATATGTGGACATATAGTATATCTTTGAATTGCCCCCTGCCCTCCAAACGCTTCATCGCTTCATTAACACTGACCGATTAGTACACGGCAAATTGTTATCGCTAATGTTTTGAATTGCCGAGATTAATTTGTTGACGTCAATATGCAAGCGCCGAAAATAGAGCAGAGCTATGGAAAGCAACAAAAAACACAACAACAAATTATAATTGATAGACGGCTGCTGTCAAGCTCAGTGTCCAGGAGTCAGCCAAAAGTCTAGAATAACCTACATACAGGCGGACATACATCCAATAAACAGATTATAGCTAATAAAGGACCATACATACGTATATACATATGTGTATACTTAAATACATATTCATATATTCTTAATAAATACCTATTTTTAACAATTTTTTTTTTATTTGAAAGCTTAATATTTACGGTGAGCAATTATGAAATAATAAATGGGTATGTACCAAGAAAAGTTCGGAACCTTAGCTCATGTAAGTATACATAACACAAGGCCGTCGGGAGAAAACCAGAGTACGGGATATAGAATGCGGATCCCTTGATCCAACAAATTACACTGATAAACACCCGAAATCACGAAGCTGTTCTAAAGACCCCGACAGTTTTTTTTATGTGTGCGGAGAATTGACTTTTAAATCTCAGCGTCGTAATTCCACTTCATTTATTGAACAGTGTTATTTAGAGTATTTTGGTTTCCCTCTGAGAAATCAATATAAATTCTAGGTTCCACATAAGTAAATGTTGTTGTGTGTGAGCTATTAGATTGAGCTAAACAAGACCCCATTTGCTATACCAACAATTTGGACCGGATCAGAGGATCTTGTGAGTGATTGGTATTGTATTTTTGTTTGACTCAAACGAAAGACATTATAACCAAGTCTAACCCACTAAGCAGTATACAAACTTTTCTTCGGCCAATAGACCCACTCCGAGGGCACCACTACCTGGGCCAATGCTAAAAAAAGTATTTAAATATCTGAAAGAGAAATTCTCCAAGTTCAGCGGGGCAAAAATTAAAGGCGAAATATTTGTGGGTCAACAAATACGGCAAAAGGTAAAGGATAAGAGCTTTGGAGAAAAACTGAATGAACAGAAAATGATGACCTAGACCTGTTGCCCAAAATTTTCTAGGCAACCATAAATCGGAAAATTACAAAGCCATAATAAACTAACTTATAATGGCATATAAAGCTTTGGGGTGTAATACTTACTAATGTCTCATCCAGATTTCTTACCGGCAAATTCGAGTGCTCTGAGCGACGAACAAGACTAGGGGTTTCATCAAGACATTTTCTTAAACAAGAAGCGCTATTAACGGAAATGAAGCACTGGAATGCTAACAGATTACTGTTGAAGTCTTAAAATAAACTTAATTGCAAAAATTGTTTAAAAAAAAACTGCAAATAATTGGGTCCTCCCGGTCCTGGGGGGAAATTGTCCTTAATCCCGCCCTCCGATCCCCCTTCTCTCTCCAGCACTGTATGTGCAAACCACTATCACCACGTGCACAACTTTTTTTATATAAAGGGGTGACAGAAAGGCCATAATTTGAGAATAACAAACAACAACTGGCTTATTTATTTTATTGTTCATTAATGTTTTAAATTGCTTGACATACAGACACATTTATGTACTGTGTAAACAATTATAGTACTTGTGAAATACTATAGTTATCATCCACGTCTAACTATACTATATTGGCACTCGTGCCAGAAATAAGTTGTATTCTGCTTGTCATTAGAATTGTAGTTGGAGATTTGTACTGATGCCTTAGTGAGCCTACATGTTCCTTCCCTCATCAGCCAAAGGCAGACAAATATTCAAAATTCAGTACAGAGTTTTATACCCAGGGTATCTTTAGTTTGCTACGAGATTTGTAGGGAAAGTTGTTGGAGACGTTAAGAAGCAAATATAAAAGTGAATAGCTGAGTCGATTCGGCATTTCCGTCAGTCTTTATTTATTCATGACCGAGTCCTCTAACTTTTGAGTTATTAATCTGAGAATTTTTGTATATTTATTTCACCTCAAGCTGCTCACTTGTCGGAAACGACGATATCAGACTGCTATAGCATATAGCTGCCATACAAACTGAGCAATAAAAAAGTCATTGTATGTTTTTATTTGTGAAGGGTATTATTGCTATCGTCTAACCGTAATTGAAATTTTGTTTGTATTTTTTATTTTATTATTTACACAAATTTATTTATCAATGAATACTTTTGTTGCTTGATCCCGTCCACTGCCTGACAACAAAGATAATATTTAAAGAGATATTTTAATGCGGTTAAATTTAATTATACCAGCGGTCTCGATTCTCTAGCCTATGTTTGGGTTTTACACTCTTGAAAAAATGTTACATATGAAAGCAATAAAAAATTTGTTTAATTGAATTTAATAATGTAGGGAAGTTGATAATCCTTCGAAACTATCCTACAAAGTGTAGACAATATAATTTTGCTACCGGTTAATATCTGACTTTAACTGTGGAAAATTTTTGAATACACGATGTTTTTTTTTTGAATAAGATTAATATTTCAGGAAATCTTATTCAATACAAGAATTTGCAGTAAAAAAAAGTATTCTAATCGGACAAAAATTATGGTATTACTAAAAGTCTCCAAAAGTGCTCCAAAGAAAAAATCGCTAAAGGACAAACACATCCATATCCCATTGTGTATTTCAGTATTTTTCAGAAAATCCATAACAAGATCTATAGAGGGGGACATTTTTTAATTTTACTTATTCTCTTTGAAATATGGGTGTAAAATTCAATAATAAAGATGAAAAATGCAAACATATTTGTCTACGGTACAGGTATAAAGACTTATCACCAAGCACGTTTCATTGTTTAACGAATTAAAACAACAATTATTACATACATATGTAACAAAAACACATATTATATGTGTATGTATATTCCTCGCTGTTTGTTGACAAAAGTTGTTTAAGATTATAATTGTACCTGTCGACGAATTAAATTCGCTTAAACATCTAATAAAAATAAAAATAACAACAACAAAATTGTTTAACGAATGTTTGTAATGTAATTGTATAACATTAGGGTGGCTAATATATCAAAATGCTATGCGTTATAAATTATCTAATTTCATTACAAGATAATTAAGAAAAAAATATTTTTTTGCTTAAACTCTTTGTGAACGACGTTTTTACTATCGAATGGATGATGAGATGCAGTATTTAGTAACGAACAATCCCTAACAGTATCAATATACACATTTTTATATATTCATGAACGTTCTTCTATGCACAGAAGTCAAAAATAGATGTTACATGAATTAATGAATATTACACTCATGATTAAAATATTAAAAATTTTGGGCTTTAATTAATTCTTGTAACTTCTATTTTTATTCGAGTTTATTCGAGCCACCCTTAATTACATTTATGAAGTAAGCATTTCCATTGAATTTCAATATTTTGAATGATTCAAGCTCTTAATTGTTTTTGACCAGATTCAACCAATTAAAACAATAAAGTTATTAAAGCAGGTACCAACTGAGGATATATTTATACTTAGCACGCGTGTAGTAGACAAATATAAGTAGATATTGAATCATGTAACTTTGGATTTATACCTGTAGGAAAAGCTATCAAAGTATGATTTGGAAAATTAAATATACTATTGGCATACAACTGCCTTTAGCAAAAGGGGACATGCTAGTTTAGATGCCCAAATTCCGATCGTTTCTTGGCAATTGATATAAACGAGCTTTCGATATTTTTCCATACACTTTTTTTGTATCACTTGTTCATTAATATTTGCACAGTACACAAACTGAATTTAAACTTTTGCTTTTCATTGAGTTTGGTGTTCTTGAAATAGAAGGGAAAAATGCCATGTCCTCGTCCTCATGATTTCTACACTTATGGTAATCTGAAAAATAAAACAACGGTGGATACATATTTCAAAAAGCAAAACAAAAATAAAATATTTTTTTTTTTAAATAGCGGTTGCTCAAAAATAAAGATCGATTTTTTTACTACTTACTTAATATTGACGTTTTTTTTTTAAATATTATAAATTTCAAGTTTTTTTTTTAGAAATTGTATATTGTGGCATCTACATAGCAAAAAGCGGTTTCGAGGGAAAAAACTTTAAAAGTTTTAGGTTCACATTACGTGGTCTTGTTGCCTTGACATTAAAAAAGCTATAACTCCGGAAATAATTTGAATTAGGAAAAATACTTTTGGGGTGATATTTTAAACTATCGAATTATGAAAAAATCGATTTTTTTAACGTCTAAAGTAACCCCCTCAAAAATGTATATAATATATACATATGTTTTATTGACTTATAAAACAACCCTTAATCTTATAATTTTAAAGTTTAAAAAGAAAAACTATTTTTTTTTCAATAACCCATTTGTTTAATCAATATTGCAAGCCGCAAAGTAACCACAAATAAAACATCAATTTTGTGATGGTCCTTTCTTTTTTTGAAGCAAATTTACCTAATAAACTTCACTGTTACTAAGCCTTGGTCTCTAGGCTGTTTCAGTCGATCCATATTTCGTCGATGGTCACGACTCGGCAGTGTAACTTCTTCGAATTGTGCTTAAACAGACCAAAAACCAGATTTGAGCCTAATTTTTCATTACGTTCTTTTGATGCACATATGTATATGTGTATATCTCGCATCTTCAGTAGTTGGTCTGCTCATACGAGATATTCTGGACTTTTTTCACATTATCCTCCTGTCGCAACAACTGGATGTGACTAAAGAAGCTGAGTTGCGATCACTTTGAAATTCTTTAAGCCAATTTTGACGATCGCCACCGTAGAAAAAATTCGTTTCAACATAGAAGAGATCTTTGAATTCTTATGATACCCTTTCAAAAAATAAGGATCACGACATATAATGCTCTTTTTCTATTTCTCTAAATTACAAGAACACGTCTGTCAGTGCTGAAAACGAAACTACAAGTCGGATTCGACTGAAATAACTCTTATTGACCACTTATTTGTTACGACAATACGATCTCTGTTAATAGTGAGCGGAAAGGCCAATTACTAATTGAACCGCCCTTTTATAAATGAAAGTAATATTGCGTAGGGCCTAAACCTAATCGCGAATATTAGAGTAATATTATTATTTTTTAAATTTCAATAAATTTAATAAATAATTAAATAATTAAATTTCAATAAATTTAATAAATAATTCAATTTCGATGATTAATACTCGAATATCGCAGAAAATGTTATTTAAAAAAGTTTAAAGTTAAAAAGTTGTTGACAAATGTGACTTAACAATTAGTAGTCCGAATGGCTTTATCGCAGAGCGCTTACTGTATTAATAATGAAATAATGTAATAAATAAAAATATAAGTATATTACATACATTGAGACAAAAAAGCAACCAGAATTGTATTTTGATAAGTTGGTGGGACTGATCTTAATTACTATGCCAAATATAAATGCGATCTGTCAACGAGTTTGTTTACAACAGCTGCTTAAGTGGGTATATGGTACTTGAAAATCGTCAAGCAAATTAAAGAGATGACAAAAGAGCTTAACAGCTCTCGCCAGTACGTTCGAATGATTTTGGTGGATGTTTAGCGAATGAAGCACGTTCTTGCTTGACTCGTCCCGGCAAAGCTGATTTTTTCTCAAAAACAGTACCCTGTTTATGGTCTCTTTTTATATACTTGATCATGCGAATGCTGATCCCACATTCATGGAGAGCGTTATAACTGCCTATGAGACATGGGTTTATGAATTTGACAGGCAAACAAGTCAACAATCACTAGAGTGGAACCAGTGTTCATTCGATCGTTTTCTAGGACTGGAGAAAATGTTGGCATAAGTATATTACATCTGGTGAGATTACTTTGAAGGTGACAAATTAAATATTAATGAATAGTTAAATATTTCGCGTTTTATTTAAAATTTCCGGGTACTTTTTTGTCACAATGTATATATAGTAATTCATATCAACATACATGGGTATATAGTATATAAAAATATACATCATAGCAAAGTATTTAATATTTCAGGCCTTTTGTCCTCGGTACGCGAAGTCTAATTACCAATCAACGGGGGGAGGGGCTCTATTTGTAATTTCGCACTTAAACCTTATCATTATTACTGACCCAACCAACACAGTATGCGACTAGCTTAACATATTTATTGTTGTGAAAATAAAGCACTACACAGAACGGTATTTGAATTTTAATATAAGTACCTATGTATATGTGTATGTGTGTGTGCTCCGATAAGTGCTGAATTCATTGTAAGGGCGCACTTTAACTAATTCTTATGCGATACGCAATGGCGGACACCTCTCACAATATCAATAAATGAATATCTATATAGTAACCGGAAGAGTTGTAAAAATAGAGGCTATTTTAAACTTGACCCACATTCGAATATAGACGTGCTTTTATATATAGATATTTCTGTATACAAGCAGCTTTGGCCACACTTTTTACTGCGCCATTCACAAAAACCTTCGAGACAATGGAAAATATGAAGTTAACTATTTCGTTAATAATGCTGGAAACACGACGCAAACGGAGCCGTGCACAGTCGCTGGCCACAAATGGAATACGACGCAGGGCGCCGTGCCTTGTTGATCGATGGTCCGATGGCTCAGTGGACCACCGGCGTTGCGCCACCGCATGCGCATGCCCAACCGCGCCACCTGCAACAATTGCAAAAAACATACTTATACACACATACATGCGTACACATATATGCATATGCAAACGTGGTGCCGACGTATATGTAAAGCCACAAAAGCGACGCCGAAATGCATTGCACCAATCGAAATCAGAGTTTTGTGGTCATCGTCAATTGGCTAATGCGTGTGGCATAAAATTTGCGTGCGTGCGCCAAAACGGGCTAACTCCCCACCTGCACGCCGATTATGCCGACATACACGTTTGCATGCGATCAACTTCCGCCGGCACTGTTGCTCCACCGTGGGGGTCCACGCCTCTTTGCCGTTTGCCATTTGCCGTTTAGACCGACTTGTGCTTGGTGGCCGGTGGCGGTCAGTTTGCACCCAGCCTCGTGTAGGCACACGAACTTGTCGGCGCACACGGGCACTGATTCCCTTTAGTCACTAATTCGCAACCCAGCGCCAAAGCGCAGTATACTGTATATAGCATGTGTTTGTATAAATATATGTACATATTTTCACATATGTGTGTATGTATGTGTATATGGCGACGATCCGCGGCTACTGATTGAATTTCAAATTACTCAATTTTTGTAGCCGTAATTTTGCGCTGAACCGCAGCTTGCCTGGGAACTGGGCGGCAAGCATTGCAAAAGGTTCTTTGCTTTTCGGCATTGCCGGCTGTACATGAAGCCAGTCCTCTATATACATACATGCTTACATATATACATGGTATGAGCACACACTGGCGGCGACCACCGACCGTCGACCACCGTGGTCGCAGCAAGCCACAATCCATGAATCAACTGTGAGTGAGTTGCTGCCTGCAAATTTCGGTGTCGGCGACCACACGGTCGAGTAATTAACGGATGCGATATGATAATTTCGAAGGTAGCAATTTAAACAGAATAATGCGACAATGGTATGCACGCGTGTGTTTATATAATTATATACACCGTAGATATCGATACAAGCTCGCCAAAACGAAAGTGGATAGCGAAGGATGTATAGATTGTTCGAAGGTTAGCGTAAGATTTTTGGATATTCCAAATGTTGCAGATATCTCTAAAGTTGATGAAAATTTAGACATTTCAAAGCACTAAATACTTTTTATGGTCCCAATATTCGGAGTTTGTAGTGCTTTCTAACTTTATGTGTTAGGACAGCGTCCTACAGTTCTTCTCCTTCGGTTACGCGTTTATGACCGAGTTTTCAGCACGGGGTGGATGAGTGACTTGTAGAATTTGGTCTTTGTTCGTCGAGAGAGGAATTCTCCTTTTCAAAACAACCACTGAATTCCTATGAAATTGTATCTAATATGGACTACCAGTCCTGAGGCTTTCTTCGCTCTTTGTTACTACATCTCTAGTGTTACAGCTTTTGCGGCAGAAAGGTGAATCCAAATACATTTTAAGAACTGCTGACAAAATAAGAGTCCTTAAAACCATATAACCTGGGAATGGATCCCATCCCATTAATTTAGGAAACAGAAAAATTATTCGTATTCTGTTCGTATTTCAATAGTATGTATATCTCACAGATTAATCGATACTCGTATTTTTTATTTTCTAAAACCAGATTCCCATTACGGACCCTTTAAGATAACCGCGAACCACCAGAAAAGAGTGAAATATCGGTGGGATGGAGAAAGCTAAGTTGCGGTTTCAATCATCTTTAGCCCATCTAAAGTCCAAACATACTCTCTTCTTTGCACTAGTAATTAGCAAAATATTGCGAAATTTCAAGGAATCCCACCAAGTCAAAATGAAGTGATTGTGTCGGTTAATGGCAGGCATATGTGGTTTTCATAGCTTTTGTCGAAGAAGCAGAATTCGAACATGTAAATATCGATTTATGTGTACTTATGTGCTAGCTGTGCAAGTGTTTGCGGTAATGGTCAAGTCATATTTCCACACATGCGCGCGTAAATCAAAGACACACTACCGACAATATTACCACAGCCTTAAACCACAAGATTAAAACTCGTAACTCAGTATGTATATGGGTATGTATGTACAACTGCTAGTAGTATTCCCCAAACGAACCATTGTGTTGTTGTTGTTTACAAGTGTAGACGCAATAATTGACGAAGCGTAAAAATACATTCCAGAGGCATTCGTCCATATCGCTAAATCTGCATTCAAGCTTGGATCAATAAGACCTTGCCAATTTAGTTGGGCTGCCACCTAAGCTTTATTGTTTTGCTCGATAAAAGCAACGTATATACTACATAGATAGCAAGACGAAGGAGCATTTGTACCATTGAGCCTCGATATCACAGTACACTACGAAGAAATAATTATAATATCAGAAAGTCGAAAACAATTTTCTTTTAATTAACAAAACTTTATCTTCATATTTAGTTTTTGTTCACTAAGCGATCTTTTCTAGAAACATAACTTCAACTATTATAAAGCTCAGCACGCTGTCGATAATACGACTTCACTAATGTTGTGAATCTGTAACTGTCGGAGCACATACCATAGCTTGAGAGACATGACGATAAAGTCCTCCCTCCTTCGCATCTAAATGTCATGAATGGTATATAAGTTCACAGATACTCGGCTGTGCGAACTTTAGTAGGCGTACAACTGGAATTTTGCACAAATTAACATATTTTTGCGGAAATTAACACTTAACAGACTTTGAGTAAAGACTGGCTGAGAAATCACAACTGCATCACAAATAATTCTGCTTATATATATTCACATTTGCATAGATACATATACAATGTAAGCAACAAAATATGCTGGACTGGCATACTCTTGAAAAAACTTTACTTACTCGCGTTCAACTGTTTCTGATCATACGAATGCACTCGTACACATGTACATATCTGAAATGTGTGTAACAAGAATTTCATTCAGCGTCGGTTATGCTTTGGTCTAGACAGTTTTCTTGTGAGTAATAACAGTAATAATTAGATTGTAATGCCTTTTACAGTATTGTATGCCTAGTATTGAAAACTTTATTTTTGACAAAAATTTAGCCTTCATTATTTTCCAAGCCATTTCAGCAATCTTCGACCATATCTTTCAGATCCGAATACATAGAATATAGCGGTCATATTAACTAGCCTAACCTATCAAAATCAAATCATAGTATGAAACCTCTTTCATTTTAAATCTTTACACAAAGCAAACCAAATACCAAATTTTGGTATTCTACATCAACTCAGCTACCTAACCTCAATTCTTCAGAGGTTGTTTGGTCGACATAGTCAATTTTTTATTGTCTTATTGAATTCTACAACAACTCCAGAATCCTGTCCTAATTTTCAAACTGATCCGAGAAATAGTTTCGAAGGACCAAGGTTTTTTGGGTTACTGCTAAATTTAAAAAAAAAAACAATGTGTCGAAATTTTCTTCTTTTTTTTAACTTTTGCCAAAAATACAATTTTTAGTTTTTTTTTCCTTCATCCAACTTGTAAGTTAAGAAGTTGAGACGCATCTTTTTTCCGAAGCGCCGCAATGGCTGAGTTTAAAACATTTTTATCCAAAAATTTCAGAATTTGTTTGCTAATAATGCATGTTTGTAACAGTAAAAAGTTCTAATAAAATATTTCATTTTTTATATGATGAAAAAACTGTGTTTTTTACCCAAAGAAACCCATGTAACCCCTTAAAGATGAAACATAAATTAACCGAATTACTTATTTTCGGTGTCTGGCATACATATATCGATAGGAGTTCAGTCACATTTATAGAGAAAGACATATTATGTATAAAATTTCATTTTAATTAAATTTTTTTTTTCATTTTTTAAAAATAAATACCCTCAAATGTTTCATTGCCTGCTGAGAGCTTTACTAAAATCTCTTTTGCCTGTTATTTTTACCGAACCAAGAAGCAATCAAAGCATTTTATTGACCACCAACGTATTTATACTATATGTATATAATATAAGCATATAAACATAAAGCATATATAAAAAAAAAAATATTGTCACTAAAAAGGATCTGCAAGAGTAACATTAGATTCTTAGCAAACTCGCAGTATAAGCGGCTAAGATCAAAACACGAATCTAATCACAAATACATACATACATAAAATGTATAGGCAAATACCAAAACATCTAACAAAGCAAAGAACTTGTGACAGACTTCGGCCGCTGTCGCACTGAAAGCGCCAACTAATTCCAACCGCAAACTTAATTAGTGTCATATTACTGTGGCATGACAGTTCTCGATTCAAAATTCCTCTATACTCGTATTCACGCTAAGCCGACAGCGATAGTATAATAATTCAGTGAAACATATTGCAATTTTACACAGCTTGATTTTTGTGCATATATAGGGTATACTTTATAACGACACATTCAAAAACTTAAAATTTAAACTTTATTTTTCAGATATTTTTTTTAATATGGCGCTTTGGAATTTATTAAGGCTGTTTATTCCTAACACACGCCTACAATGGCCATGGAAAAATTAAGTAACTACTTTTGCTTTCTCGGTACTTGTCGCTGCAATTTCAGGACAAATTATTGTCAGCGAAATGGAAAAGCAATAACACTGACGTCTAAATGATGAGCGTATAAGTAATAATGATGCCTCATTATCAGTCCAATCGAACTTATTATTATTGAAATAAATCGAAATAAAAGATCTCTCATTGCCCCTTAAACGAAATAGAAATCGTAGCCTGACTCTATTAGTGATGATAAAGATGTCGCAGCCTGTATACCAAAGACTCATTAAAAACATAGATATCAATATTTATATACTTTACTTTTCACTTTATGCGGCATTTTCTTATGTGCTTGCCGACAACTATAACACTATGCTGCGCTATATCTTGTGGCTGCATTCGGCCAACTATCAGGATATGGTCCTCCAGTGCTAAGAGTCATTTTTTTGTTCCACACAAGTTAATTCGGCATAAAGCAAACAAATTAGTAGCTGTCACACATTTGAAGCAACTCTCTAATTTATTGCCCTAACGCAAATTATTCCAAGTGAAAGACAAAAGACTTAAGACACAAACTTAGCCAATCAATTTGCACGCTCACGACAATGTAGCAGATACTTCATCTCTTATATGTATATTAACTTTTAGCAAAAGGTTTGGCAGTAATGCACAGAACAATTCCTTTATGTATCGCCTTCGAATATATTAATGTGCTACATATACTAAGGTCGGCCAATCAATACTGTTCACCATGCGATGGCGAATCCATCGCAAAAATACTGTACTATCGCATAATACATACATTTTTTTGTCTCTTCTGGAAGCGGTCCTGTCTGCGAAGTTAAGGAAAAATAGAAAAAATCGGTAATTCCATTATCGGTTTTGGAAGGAGATCGCGTAAAAAATCAAAAAGTGTTTGTGTTAACGGCTTCCAATGTGAAGGGAGACTCCCAAACGGCTCAAAAACAAGTACCACGGTTGAATTCGGTTACCAACTTTTGTCCTATCCACTATATTTTCCATATTAGGGACCATGTGACTTCTTTTAGTTTTCAAACTTGAAAAAGTTGTATAATATTCTCAATACACTTTTTGATGCCTTGACAAGCCTTTCCTCTTAATTTTGGGCTTTATCAAAAAAGTACGAGTATTACAAGGTGGATTCCAAATTAAAAAGGACTTTAAAAAAAACAGAACAAATAGTTTTTTCGGCAAAATAATTTATTTTATTGAAAATAGTGTCCTTCAACTTCAAATCAGGTTCATGCACGATCCAGTCAGTTTATACGGAACAAACCGGGCACACACCTTTCGTAAGTTCAAATATTCGGCCAAAATGCGATAAATCGATATTTGGAGATGTTCAATTCCATTTCCATGAATTTCAATAATGATTTCGGCTGATTTTTGATGAATACACGCACAGTTTCGATGGAATTTGCGGTGATCACGGATTGTGATTGGCCCACATGTTGATCGTCATTTATGTCCTCACGACCACCTTTATATAAAATTAAAACCGATATACCTTTCAAATTTTTAATATAATCACTACTTTTGCATATGGCTTTTTTATCCTGAATCCTTGTTTGTAGTATCTTATGAACGTGGAAATATGTATGTATTCATCACCTAAAATTCAAAACAACGTAATATCACTTTTCATAAGTATACAGGCGAAGAAAAACGATATAACAAACATCACTCATAGAAACAAAATAGAGTTTCAGTTATAAATTGGTTATATCTGAAACCGGAAGCTGAATATTTTATGCTACTTATATGTAATATGATGTAGCGAATCCTAAGCAATAAAAAACTAGATTTCGTTTTTTTTGGTGATACGTTATTTTGCATTTTAGGTGATGATATATATTTGGAAATCAAAGATAAAAAACGGCTGTCTTTATTAAACTGCTATTAACTTCCAGAATTAATAACTAGTTAGCAGTAATTTTTAGCAGTGATTTATTTGTATCCAAAAAAAGGTCCGTTAAGTTCACTTTCATCGTACTTTTTAGAATCAGATACGTCCGCCCCAAAAACTCGCTTCAATATATAGTATAACCAACCACTTAATCGACAATGGAATAAGTACTCAGAAAATATATGTCAAATGGTTCTTTAATTCGAATTCTATTACCAGTAAGTTCGAAATTGTATGACAAGTTGACTTGGTGTACGACCAAACGACAAGTGCTAAACGATAATATTTTGGTCTCGGAAAAAGACATTTTCAAACGTTATTGAACATCTGTGAAGATGATGACTTTTTAAAGCGAGTTCGAGTTCTATGGAAAGCTTCATGCAAATAACGGAGTTTTCAATAGCGATGCTAAAAAAGTAGACGGACAGGGACAGAAACCGAAGCCATATTTTTTTCCCGCTCTTTTGACATTTCGCTTCAGTAAGGTTTGACATCCATCAGTCCAATAACGAGTAAAAATAACTAAAATTTACTACCGAAGCTTTAAGAGCACTACATCCAATTTATGGTCGCCATAATCGTCCTGTAAGATCAGCAATTGAGCGTAAAGTGAAAAAAATTTGAATCCACAGGAACAGTTCAAAATGTGCCCACGTCAGTGAGGCAAAGAAGTGGCCATAAAGTGGAGAACATTGCTGCGCTAGCGCATCAATTAGGGAAGACCCAAATCAGTCTCTCACACGTCGTTCTCAAGCGTTGGGCATCTCTGCGACGTCGTTGTGACGGATTTTGCGGAAAATATCTTGGCGTACATCCATACAAGACCAAATTGACACAAGAACTGAAGCCGCTTGACCACCAGAATCGCCGTATGTTCTTAGTTGGGCTAAGCAACAACTTGAAAATTGTCCAAATTTTCATCGAAAAATCATCTTCAGCGATGAAGCACATTTCTGACCGAATGGCTTCGTAAATAATTAAAATATGCGTTATTGGTCAGGCAGCAATCCACACGTACTCCATGAGTCACCATTGCATCCCAAAAATATTGCGGTTTGGTGCGGTTTATAGGCAGGTGGCGTTATTGGGCCGTAGTCCTTCAGTGATGATCAAAACCGACACACTACTGTAAACGGAAACCGCTACCACTCAATGATAACCGCATATATTTAGACCGAATTGGATGATATGGAAATGGCCAAAATGTGGTCCCAACAGGACGGCGCCACAAGCCACACAACGAATGGTGAACGTGTTATCTCACGAAATGGCCCAGTCAATTGGCCACCTCGATCGTGCGATTTGACGCCATTCGACTATTTTCTGTAGGGCTCCGTCAAGTCTAAGGTCTATGCCAACAAGCCAACGACGATTGAAGAACTTTGTACGAATATTGAACGTGAAATTGCAGATTGCGCGAATTTGGGTCGCAAGCGTGCCCGTGGTGGCGATGCAAAAGAGATAGAATTCCATACCAAATTGCATTGAATGTACGTTCACAGGAATAGAGAATTTCATTGATATCTCAAACGGTTTTTGTTTTATTTATATCTCCCTTTTTAACATTGAAAAAAAAAATAGTTTTCAATTTGATAAACTATTGTTTCGTGATGGGAAAAACCACGATAACACAAAGTAATAGCTTGATAAGTGTTACTACAAATCTATCCCAGCATACCCAGGGATGTGGTACTGAATTTCGAGATAACTATGCTACCATAAATGATGATCTGTCCTTTTCCAGAAGACCACAAGAGAAAAAACGCCAGAAGTCATTGCGAGAATTTGTGAAATTTTGTTAGAAAACCGTAAAATTAATAAAAGTGAGTGAGTGAGTTAATTAACACCAGTGTATGTCAAATAAACGCATATATTATATCATTCTCGGATACAAATAAAAAGGGTTTACACATGAAAACAGCCGCGGTTTATGAACATCGATCGCAAAAACAAACGTTTTCGACATTTAATCGGCCATTGATTGAAGGCCACAAGAATTGCGCCTATTCGAGACAATAGATGAAACATGGAAATCTCGTTACACACTTAAGTTTGAATATCTCGGTCTGGATGAAACGCGAACAACCCTTTGAAGATTAGTCTTTAAAAGAATTCGTAATAATCAAGTTCTAATACATAAAATAAATTTTAAAAAATATATACATATGTATTTCCAAAATACTTTCTGGTAGACTTAACGTATAAAATTCAATGTCTGTGTCAGCTGGTCGCACATGCGCTTTAGCACGTGCTATACGAAAAGAAATCTGTCAGTTTTTTTAAACGTTTCGATTTTTTTTCGACGCATTTGACCCGTTAACTTAACCGGCCGTTGTCCTGATCAGACCCATATGTTATTTCGTCTGGCATGCGTTAACCAAGCGGAAACTGTAAAACGGTAGCAATCGTATGAAATACGCTCCACTGCGCACAGATCGATGATGTACCTGTGGTCGTAGGTACTATATATACCCATAAACGCTCAAACCAATATTCATATAAGTACGCATGTATGTATCAGCAAAAGCAGGCATCCCGTGCAAATTTGATACATTCGAAAAAAGTTGCAAAACTTATTTACTGTTGGCACGACATGAGGTCTAAAATCAGTTAAACAAAGCTAAGCGATTGCACTTATGGGGGGCGCTTGGATTTTTCGTGTATTAAATTTCATCGCCAACCAGAGCTTTAAGGCCCGAAAGAAGTTGGCTTTTTAAATTTTCCAGTTGACTTGGCACAATTTTCTTTTGAATACGCTTAATCACATGTGGTTTTTGCTACTTATGGCGCATGCATACAAACAAGTACTTCAACTCTATGTAAATATGTATGCATACTGTACATTTAAATACGGTACTTGTATATCAGATTCTTGTAATCAAAACTTAATGGCGATAAAGGACAAGTTGGCATGGACCACATGGTAATATGACGCCATGGCGCTGGTGTGGCGACCTCAATCACTTAACGATCAGCAATTCCTAGCATCGGTCAGTCCCAACTGCTTTATTCTTTTATTTAATTTTCAAAAATTAATATGAGTTTAAACATTTACTTTCCAACAACAGGAATAGTAGCATTACTGCCCGAGTTGCGTTGACAGTCGAATCTTTTATATATGTATTTTTCACATGGCCGCCGTAACAAAGAGAGCCTAAATATGACAACTTTATCATTTACTATTTATGACCAAAATCAAAAGTGGAGCTGTTATAGGTCTAGTAAAACAAAATTTATTATTTTTGTATTAAATTTTCATTTTTAATGATTCCATTTCAGTCAAACCTGCGCCGTTTTATATGGTAACTTTTTGCCATTTCAAAGATAAAAACTACCTTACAGACTTGTGTTGAGGCTCAGTTTAACCAACAAAATGGTTCGTCATAGACAAGAACACTTAGCGTCAGGTCCGGACCATAAGGTGGAGCTTATGGCGAGTCTCTATCGAAGTGTGTGGCCTGTCGTTGTCCTTAAGGCACAGAATTCTCCTGCTATTGACTAAAGCAGGCCGCCTCTTGGAGATTGCTTTCTTCAGGCAGTCCAACTCTTGCCAGTGCAGATGCGTTTTAATAGTATGAGCGCAGCTCAGAGTAAATAATTCCCTGCCAATTTCACCAAATACATAACAAAACATTCAACAAGCAAAGCTTAGCTCCTGGACAATCGAAGAAGTGCTTAGTTTTCATTATTTTGCTGAAATTTTCAGCAAGTGCAATTTTCTAAACTTCATTATTATATAATACAAGTAAAGAAAGGATAAGTTCGGGTGCAACCAAACATATTATACTCTTGCAACTTGCAGGAATCAAATCCGGGGGAGCAATTACATATACAGTTGAACTTCCCTAAGTCAAATCACCATAATCTACAAAAAACCTTCGAATTAGATAGACTTCGGGTTATAGAAGGAAATTTGACTTCTATTGCAAATCCGGAAATCATATATAGTATATGGGAGTTGAGGGTAAAATCGACCCGAATTTATCTTTTTTTGCCAATACTACGTACTATTAACATGTCACATACAAATAAAATGATCCCAGAAATTCATAAATTTACAATTAAGGACAGTTGTACAAACCTAGAATAAAAATGTACCTGTTTTCCATATAAGCAGGAGATTTAAATGAGAATTCCCGATACTTTCTGGACAGGGTGTATCTCACATATTGACCGATATTTTCGATAAAATGTCAAATATAGGCACTGAAGTTCACATATTCAGTACCTAAGCTTGAACAGTTTCTATTGGATTTGGACAATTTTTAATCATCAGATGGCACACTTGAAAATTATCATTCAAGCTAAGTTCTTCCCCGTTATTTACTTTATTTTTGCATTGGAATGCGAAAGAATTGGATGGAATTTCAAATTGTCTTATATGGGAAATAGTTGTAGTTTTGGTCCGTTACATAAGAATAAAATACATTTAAAAAATGTTAAAACGAATTTGGCTCTAGTAAGTCAGGAGATGTGGTTTTCAACTAAATGAGGGCGGTGCCACGTCCTTTTTTCAAATTTGTTACTGGCTCCTGTAAAGCCTTCGCGTAGCATCTCGAGTGTAAAATTGAATGGATCTGACTCCTTTAGTTATTGATTTATGGCGCTTTTAAGGAACCGTATAATCACATTTTTCACAGTAAGTGTAAGGTTAAAATATTTTTCTTGTGCAAATTTGGGTGGTTCGGAAGATATATACATTAAACTTATTGATGATTTTTAAATCACGTTTGCTTCTTCTTATTCTACTTATTTGTTTGGGCAAATTTTAGTTCTTAATTTTAACAGATTCTGTATTTACTTTTTTAATGCGTTTTGGATTAAATAATTGCGTTTTGTGGGCGTGACAGTAGTCCGATTACGCCCACCTACAACACCAAACTTATCTTATGATGTCAAGGTTATTTTAATTTTTTACTTAAGTTACAGCTTCCACGCACCGTCCGTTACGCCACGCGAAAATGGCAAGCAAAGTGAGAGTGCGCGAAAAAATCATTAAATTTTTCAAAGGAAACCGCACCTGTCATCCTGATCTTTTATATATACATATACAACCGTTTGATACACAAAACTATTATACTATAATAACTATAGCAACAAGTTGCAAGAGTATAAAAACTACATTTCTGTTAAGACCTCCGAAACTGGGGCCAGATCTTACTGTTGGCAGCACCACCTCTATTTAAGTCATTGGGAGTGAAGTGTAAGGGAACATTTAGTTTCTGCTCTTAAAAAAAATGTTAAACTTTTTTTTAGAAAGTGCAGCCGATACGAGCAATAACCAGTTAACTTTTCCTTTCAATGTGGTATGAACAAGACAAACGTGTTAAGGCTATCACTATTTTACGTATATTCTTATAAATAAGTACATAAGTATATGCATTAGGGTGGTGAACTTCTTGAAAAAGAAATGGGTTTTAATTTTTTCATATATTTTGCGGTGTCAATTGATCACAATTCTATTTATGCTAAATATTTAAGAAAACTATTGTATACCTAGTTTCAATATACTCATACGCCAATTACTTGCGTAGTCTCTTGCAACGCTGGACTTCTAGACTTCGCGTGAGCTTAACAAGCGCTGGTCAACAACTAACTCCTGTGTGACTACGAGATCCTTCATCCAAATACAGAACGGAGAACATCCACAGAACTATTACTTGCTCTCAGTAAGGTTTAGCTTATCACAATCGTAGGAATACTTTTTGTACAATGCCCAATATGCTAACTGTATAAAATAACGCGAAGTGAAAAGATCCAAACATTTTCTCTTCAATTATACCGCTTTAGCAAGATTGTGGTTGAAACATCTCGTCTGTGCGACTTGCCGCTTAGACAAATTTGTTGTAGATTCAAAGCGCATTGTCGATTTTTGAGAGTATTTTCAATCAATATCTACTTAAGAGTATTTTGATACTATATGACAATGGACGGGCGTTCCTAGCTGTCTCAAGTGCAATCCGTTATTGGAATGACCTTCTAAACGAAAATAATTTAACCAACCTGTAATTTTGAATTGAATTTTTTGTCGTCAACGTCACGAAAATGTCAATAAATTAAATGTACGAGTGATGCAAAGATCACTGACAGTTTGACCTACGTAACCTAAACCGAGCCAAAGTAATATTCTAAAGACTGCAATTACCGTTTTTCAGACAAGCCGAAGTCAAAAAAGTCCATCCGTCGTCCGTATTTATGAGTTTTCCTAGTGAAAAACAATCTTCGGATTGTAAATCGGTTTACTGACCTAAAAACTATCGCGTTCTTCGCAAGATCTACACATCCTATAGCTAAAAGTATTTCTGTCGACGATGGTGCACCCTAATACACATTCATATGAATAGATACATGTACTATATATGGGTATATGGAGCAAATTAACGCGTTCAAACATTGAAGCGCGATGATGTTTTAATAAGATTTTGTGCAGCAAATGCAAATCATGCCGTGGCTGTCACTACCGTTACTTAAGTTTATAGAGTGTCAACAAAATGTATGCTTCCAAGTGACAGCATGCCGGATCCTTTAATAACTTGGCGGTCGGGTGGCTTGGCTTGCGTTGTGTTGTTGGATAACAGCACCGTGGACGGTAACAGTAACAATTCACTGATTTTTTTTTTATCACGGCACCGATGTACCTATCAAGATATGCAATTTGTTTTAGCATATCGTTATGGCCATCAAGCGCGGCACTTCATCACCTCGTTGGTGAACCAATCAATTAACCCTTGAACATAAAAGCAGACATAAAATACATAACGGTGCTACATTCGGCAGCTCATAAATAAATCGATCGACAGTGTGGCGTAGTTAATAATTATCACCTCATGAGCGGCAACACTTGTGTCCTCATTGTGTGCGAACCGAAGCCTTCACAGTTTACTTGTTCCTTAGCCCCACAAGGTCTCCTGTAAGCATCGCGATGATTAAGTTTTGTTTATATTAAATGTGTTTTTTTTTTTGCTTTTACTTTTCCTTTTCCGCGTAATTGCTGTTTGGCCGTAATAGTGAGCCATTTAACACCTTGTTGATGCGGCACCCAATTACAAGGCGCGAGCAGTGTGTAGTTACCCTGTGGAGACCTCAAGAGCTTTTGCGATGACAATTTCACCTACAAATCATGTTTGCGTAAACATCACACATACATACAGACATGCTTACGTTATGTATTATATATATTTGCACATTACTTGAGGCACTTGGCTGGATTTCTGTTTGCTCCGTTCGTTAGCTTCTTGGCAGGAGGTTACTATTTCAAACCGATTCCATCTCAAATGTTTCGCTGACTTACCGTCTTATGATGCAATTGTCATTTAATATAGTACAATATATTCTCGTAGAAATTTGAGCTAAATTGAACTAGTAGTTTGGTTTTGAGAGCGTGTGGAATAGGTTGTGTTCGCTGATTTTAGAAAACTGGAAAAGGTTCAATATGTGTCTTGATTAGTGATATTGAAAGACAGCATCCAAGTCTATGGTGACGCGTTGCCTTCGATGGCGATAGTCACCACGTAGTTTAAGAACTTTGCCCGTTGCCAAATCTGAAGAATACGGTAAATGGAACAGTTCTTCGTCGACGGCGGAGATGTGGGCTAGTGAGCCAAATTCGACTTATAGTCGGGCGAATATTTCGACATAACCGGGGTTTATGGCCATTATGCCATTCTCCAATTAGTCGGCCTTACCTTATGAATCCCAGAAATAAATGGCCATCACTGATCCGACCGTTGAGAAAATATTTGCTTCCCTCGTAGCAAGTTTATCGCATAAAATCTTACTTTGGACTGTTCTTTAGTATCTTCACGATAATGTCTTATGGTAGAGGTACCCCCATCGTATTGGGTAATATCCTGAACGCTTCAGTTTCATCCACAGTCGTTTATATGTATCTTTCGATGTTATCGTCATTAATAGACGTGACTGGACGACTCTCATTAGGCAAGTCAGGTCTGAGGCAGAACTGATTATAATCGTCTGACTTTCTACAGGTTATCGCCAGGTGGCCATATTCCAAGCATTTGTTTAAGGTTCAGCAGCTCTCTGATTCGACATATCACCCATTCTTTTTTAATATTTATATTCTTGCAACATGTTGCTGCACTGCATTAAATTAAGATATCGGACTGTAATTTTCAACCATTCCCAAAGCGCCACGATGCATATCAGTCAAATAATTTAACATCCACCCCTAACAGGGTAAACAGACGCTGGATAAGAGTCCGACGCGCCTGGATTTTTGTACTGCTCATCAAGCCTATACATAGTGAAGAATATATTTCTATGAAGCGGTGTCGTTACACCACAGTCACAGGAACCTCAAGGGATATGTTAGCTTTTACCTCCCATCCTCCGTTCCCGGCGCTCATCATACGGGATTGCTTATTCATTCAAACGTATTTCACAACCAACTCCCCCGGTAGCTTATATACTTACATACATGCATATGGTGGTATAGACAAACCTTTCCGACTAATATGAGACTGGCATATTTCTGACCGCAGTTTGACAATGGATTGCTCGTTAAAAATTCCAATCACATGTAAAAAGGGTTGAGCTTGCGGGCCAAATGAAATGATTGCAAAGAACAATCGACCACATTTTCCTAATGTTCTTTCCAATCAAATTTTCATAGTATACTTTTAGGGATGGCATTCAAGGGAGCGCACGAGAATCATTTTAGATATGTATGCTCTTTCAAATCTGTCGTAATAATGTGATTATCATATTAAGCTCTCCCCATTTCGCACCTCATAATAAGGTTACTAACATCTTAGCAGCTGTCTCCAATTGCTGTGCCTTCGGTCAGCTCTTAATTCACAGAAATTTGTTTTTGTATTGCGTTAGCATTTTATTTTTCTGACCTGTTGAACGACTTTCTTTTTTGGAAATTTTTTGTTTGACTTGTTGCTTTTCTCTTGGTGGCTGCGTGAAATTTTCTAGCATCTCTGTTGTTATAAATGCTTATTTGTATATGTACACACACATGCACACTTGTTACGCTTGAAGACCTGTTTACATACTAAAAACTTACTATTTTTTTCTTTTTCTCATTTATTTACATATAAATTTTCATTTCGCTGCAATTAAAATTCAACAAAGCCGCTTTCTGGAGAAAATTAACGTCTTGCAAATCTTAATATTTACAAAATTTACCTAATTTAATTTATTTTGTTTATTTCAATAAAAAAAGGAAATTTTAGATAAGCTTTACCATAGGGCTCAAAACACAATGCTACCCATCCAAAATAATTTAACATATAACATAACTAAAACCCTCTTTAAAATTGCTTCCGTTCAGACAGTATCGCCAACATTTGCAGACAAAGTCTAGGAAAGATATTGTTCATTTTCTTATTATACCATAATATCAAAAATTGCATAATTTTCCGCTTGTTTCACAGCATTCTGTCTATCCAATCAGATAAATTATTCAATTGATTATTTTTTGCAGAGCATTCGAAGAATTGTACGTTTTGGTTAATGTGCGAAAATTCAAAGTCCTTGCCTTCTTTACCCAAAAATACTGGTTTTGACATGTTATCCTCTCCCACTGACTGCAATTTGCGACCACGTGTTACTCGTACAATGTTCCTAACGTAAGAAATGATTTTAATTAGTTATCATTAACATTTTTACTTGAATTGTTTAATTTACATTTCTTTTTCCAACACACTTTTTATTACTTGAGCGCCCTTAGCTGTGCTCAGATCTTGTTTATTGCAGAGTACTAAGAAGGGACAAGACTGTATTGCAGGATCGGCAAGTACGCTATATAAAGCACTATTGTGTCAACGAGATTTATACGATAAATTTTGTACAAAATTATCATTTTACGCAATGAATACTTACTCCGCCACGTCGCGGACATCTTTTTGTAATGTTACAGAATCCACCACAAAAATTAAGCCCTTGGCTGTGCGTTTATATTGATCAAAACACTTATCTCTCACTCTATAATGTCCAGGTATATCTACAAGACGTCCAGACATACGTCCGGAACGGTACTCGCCTACGTTTTCTGTGATGGAAGTGAAAGTATCTGGGAATTTTTTGTGCATCATTTGCATAAATATCGCACTCTTCCCAGATTCACTCAAACCGGTCAAAATGAAATCTCTTCGCCCAAAGGATCTTCTACGCAACAATAGTATTATTGCTATAAAGGGATTTTAAAAACTATTTTACATTTACCGTGAAAATATGCATATAAGAGCACTAACCCATTACAATGAATCCCAACACCGCAGCAACCAGTACAGTAGTCATATTGAACTCTGATACTTTGGATGTTGTATTCTCTTGTGCACTTTCTGGTATTGTATCCATTTTATATAAATTATTAACAAATGAAAAGCTTCTTATTTAAAATATTTAATTGTGCCGCTTTAAGAAGTTGAAATCACTTTGGTTAATATAAACTCCAAACAAATGTCACTTCAATGAGTTGACAGATATGACAGCGCACAGTCGACACGCATACACTAGGGTAGCAATTTTGTTGTTGAAATTAATGTATCGATAAAAATACTAAGTGATAGGCATCCACTTAACAAATCAGACCAATTATCGGCTCCCGAAAATATATTTTATGTTACTTAATTTTTAAATAAGACGTATTTCATCAGTATTATTATTTATTATGCATTTCAAAATCAATATAATGTAGTATTGTATATTATTAGCATTAGGAGCAATTTATAAATCAAGCATTTCTGTATTGGTGTAGTTTAAAATTTTGGTAGGAATAGGGTTAAAATTGATTTAAATTATCGATTAATTATTGTTGGTCTATTGACCGATGGATGGCGCGTTGTCAGTCAAGAATATTTCACCCACATCTATGAAGTAACAGCTGTTTCAGTCATTAAACAAAGATAAGCCGTATAATTAAGTTCAAAAGCTGTATTTGGCGTATGTAGTTAAAAAATGGCAAAACTTTTACAGAGAGTTGAAACTACTTTGCGCTGCTTTTACGTTTTCAATTCAAATTATTGTAAAAAAGAAGGCGAAGAGTTCAAAAAAATTCTCTACTATAATCCTGAGGATATCGAACTGAACACAAAGATCAAGGATGTTGGTTTAAGCGAAGCTATTATACAGTTTACTGGGTATGCCATACTATTCTCATTGGAATCGAAATAATTGTTAAATTTTCACATTGTATTCAGCACTTTCGTTGGTGATGATGACTGCAAAGCGCTACATACACAGAAAACTACGCAGTTATTCTATCAACCCGAAAGAGGTTATTGGATTGTTATGGTTCTAAATGTACCGAAAGAAGTTAAAAGCAAGGATGGTGTTGAGGTACCGGAGTATCGTGGCACCGAAGTACAAGATCGAATATATAGGGCCATATTACGTCAATGTTACAATATGTTCCGACTGAGTTCGGGTACTTTCCGTTCGAATTCAAATGATAGCGATGAATATAATGGGCATGAGCAATTAAAAGAGCGACTTTCGACATTTTTCAATAACGTAAGTATAACTTATATTTGCTTTACTAAAAGTAAACATATTGCTTTAGTATTTGAAAACTCTGAGGTTTCCCGTTGGAGACGTGCTTAGCTTTATGCACTCCATACAATATTTGCCTTTAGAACAAGCGCTATTTCTTCGAGCCCATAATTTCATAAACATGATTCGTGCAACGTTTCCTGCCATAAGAGAGTCTGTGTTACTGTACGACCAACGAGTAATAAGGTCAGTTTCGGTGTACAAAACTATATTTAGTTTTAATTTTAAATTAAAAAACATAAATATTCAAGCAATTTTTCTTACAGCGGTGGGCAAATCAATGCAATTGAATTGTGTAGTTTGCATCAATATCTTTTAACCTCATTCATCGAAAAATCCGAACATCCCATAGGAAGTTCTCAAAGTGAGAGTCCTCTAGTAGAAAAGTTTCAAAATGGAGTTTATGTCACTGGTCTAGGTAGTGAAGAACACTCAACTGACTTACCTAAAGTATACATCAAAATAAGGAAAGAGCTCCATTGTTATTATATAGTAATTTTTCGAGTTTTAAGAGCAACATTGTGTTTACTTATAAGTGGTAAGTATTGTTAAATAATATTATTGCCTAAAAATTCATGACTTTACTTTATAGCAACGGAGGATCCTCCATGCAAAGGGTTTTACGATGAACTACGCTCATATATGGAACCTCAGTTGTCGAACATCGCAAAGGAGATAGAAGAAAATATCAGTAAACAGGGTCTCCGCAAAGCAAATACTTCTTCATCGCTCTCTGCTTTGTCTTCGGCTGACGATAATTTGAACCCCAAATACATATTTATCAATGAGCATAGCTTAAAACATCTTACTAACATTCCCACAGAATATCGTAGATCAAATAAATCAACACACTATATTCCTGCTAATGTCACTAATCTTATAGCAGATCTTATCCCCACTGATGAAGCCAACTATTTAGAGGACTCGTACTCGGATTTGAAAGAAGTGCAAATTAAAACTACAAATGATTTTTGGATTGTACAACGATGTTGGAATTGGCGGCGGTGCTATGTGATAATACACAACAGTAAAGCAACTTTGCTGGATATTACACAAGAAGCTAGGCGTGTGTTTGATAAAGAATTCACAGATGATGTATTTTTTGACAAATAAAAAGTATAATTAAATAAATGAAAGGCGTTTTCCAATTAAAACGACGCACTTCCTCATGGTATGCATTCAATTGTCCCATAGCTCGATTACGGTGACAGAACACGCAGCAAGATGTAATAGCGTCTCAAGTTAGTATTGATGCCACACCAGAAGTCTCACTTTCTGAGAATACCACATTGCTACCATTGTTCGTAAGACCGTAAACTGTGCCTCCACGCGGAGCATTCTTTAACTTTACTATATATATCCGATGATTGCTCATAGAAATGTTGTAACTGTGATCATCATACACAATTGAGATGCGTTCACAACTGCTATTGGGCATGAAGTTATCGTCAACACTAAAAATGTAAAATAGTACACGTTTTAGGAGTGTTTCTAGATCATAAGGTTATTAGTTAATTTTGAAGTACTATGTTCACGACCGGTTATAGGGCTTATATTCATTTGGAGGATTAAACGAATAATTAATGCAATAAACGCGATGAACCTTGTGGTTGTTATAGAAAATCACAACAACTAAAACTTTACGAACCTTTCCGATAGGTGTAAAAGTTCCATGAATATGTTAGCACTTCTTTCATCATTTTCTAAATCTCCACCGGAACCAATAACTGCTCCATCGTCTTGCAATAATAAATAGCCAATTTGATTGCTCAATTTTTCCATATTGCTAATTAATGCCATTTAAAATGTTAATTATGTGTAAGTTTTCTTAAACTTATAGACAAAGGGAAGATATTTCAATTGTTCCAGATAGCAAATTCTTTTGTTTTTAACTTAAAAATATCTTTGACATTTAGAGTTAAAGTTTTAGTGATAACAAATGGTTTTAGGCACTTTCGACTTTTAAAATGTCAACTGCGACACATGAAACGTGCCTACAAATACAAAATTTTACTACCTATTTTAATATATAAGAAAAACTTTGAAATAATTAATCTTCTTTTATTATAAAATTTTTTACTACTTCACCAGTTTTTCTATGTTAAAATTATTATACATATTACGATGCCTTAGTCAATAACTATTTAGAATTTTCCATCGATTAAAAATCGATTTTAGTTTGCACATCATTAATGTAAATATCTCAAGCCAAAGCTTTGTTATTGCGTCTTTGGAGAAGTAAAATTGAGTTAAACTATTAATATATTTTGTATCTAGTATGTTTTATATTATTTTTGGGCCTTTTGGATTTTCTATACCTTAGAATTCGTATTATGCAGTGTTCTAGCTAATAAAATCTATTTTCTTTTGTAAAGACGATTTTATTTCGACAGAAAGCAGTTTTTTCCTCCGAATCAGGTAAATGCACTTAGAATAATTATTTCAAACATTTTTTTAGTTTTAATACTCTCGATATTACACGCTTGATATCGTGGAAGCTTATATAGAAGCCTAGTTTAGAAAATATACGGTGTTTGGAATGTAGCGAGAATGTTTATATTTTCTTTATATATTTATTATGAATGTCGTGTACAAAGTAGGACAAAAACACGAAATAAGAACTCAAAAGAAGGTAAAAAAAACTARTTGGATTTGAAACAATTGTTCATGATTGCTATAAGCAGTTTATAATGTTAATTGTTAAGAATGAAATAAAGTTTAGTACAAGAGACCGTATAATCTAATAAGAAAAACATTTATTATAAATATATCCACTCTATTGAAATTTCATATTATGATATCACAACTCAAAATTAATTTAAAAATGTTATATTAAAACAAATTACTTACACATCTCTACAGATAAATTTATGTTGCAGTGACTTTTTTAAATTATATTTCATTCACGAAATCTTAATTTTTTCCAACACTGGAGAATGCCAAAAAGCAAAGTGGAAAATGTCAAACGACGTTCTCAACGAATATCGAATTTATTCGTTGCCATTTTGTAAATTGCTCTTAAAACAGACGAAAGTTGGTATATTGTGCGCTTTGAATGAATTATTAAAAAAGAGGCTATCCAGTTTAAAACTAAAGGATATTGTGTAAAACGCGACTAAGAATTTATTCGTGTAAGTTAGATTGAAATTTCATAAGTGCATATGAAGTTTATAGTAAAATTAGGTAGTATTTTGTGAAGAAAATTAGTGGGTCAGTTAAGCAGCCGCCACACCCATTATGGGAAAAAAAATATTTTGTAGCAAATCTAATCAATATTTAGTAAAGAAAATATTTCATTAAATAAAGAAATAGCTAGTTTGATTAAAATTTGATTGTGTTTTGTAGTTTAATATTTGGTAAGTCAAGGAAAATTTCTGTATCTGAAATTATTAAACGAAAAAAGTTACAAAAAGAAAAGTATTTAGGGGAGAAATCGTTCATTAAGAGCATTGCCGATGTGAGCGACGTCATCGTGCTGCTTGCTTCATGATGAGCAGAGCAGACGGCAAGTTTGTGTTTGGAAAGTGTTTTTTGGAGTTGCGTTCATGTGTTGTATATGGTGAAAATTAAGCAATTACAATAAATTAGTGCTACCAAAAGAAGAATTTTCTCAATAATACAAGAATATGATATGCTTAATATCACGTAAAACAAATAAGTTTATAATTCAAAATTTATTTTGAAGTGTGCTACGAACTCGATATTGTACAATTAAATAAAGGGTGTGACCAAAGGTTGACATCGGAAATCATAAATTTATATATTTGTATTTAGAAACAAGAAGCGAGCTGTCGCATATTTTTAGGATGATTACATATTAGTCAAGTTGTTTTTATATGCTAATATTGGATTAAAAACACAATTTATTTTAATCATATTTCTATTTTCGCTTAAGGCCTTGTGTTTAAAATACTAAACATAGGTTTCTCAGGTATTTGCGTGGCCTTACATCCTCATTTATTAAAAGAAGTTGTAGATGATAGTCCTTTTAAAAATCCTAAAATAGTATTACGTCAACACCTAATGAAATCAACAGTGAGCAATAACATTGAGTTGTCAAATGGTACATTTAGTCTGCTCATCCTTCCAAACTGAACTATGACTCAAAGAGCATGCGTTACTTATCTTTATTATTTAGTTTGTCTTTTACTTGATATATATTTTATTATATACTATTGTCTTTTTCGATATTTTTGCTTAATATTTACCTTCTCAATTAGAGGTATACGGTAATATAGGTAGATAGAAAACGCTCGGACATGCCGATAATTAACAAATTCATTTATACAAAGACAGTTTTAAACCCAAATATTTGTGTTTACGCATTACGTCATTTCATTATTTTTGCTCAATTCCCTGAGTCAATTGGTTTTGTAGAACTTGTGTGAGTGTCTTTTTTTTGTTGTTGTCAGTAGTTCAGTGCTGAGTATTTCCACAACATATCTATAGTCTGATCAAATATGAGAATGTACAAACTTCGATTTGAGGTTGCATATTAACTTTTTTTAATTTTTGTGTAATTTGTTAAGTGATAGGCATATGTACGTACACACATATAATTTTTCTATATAATGGCTATTAAACTGTATATAGAAGTTTGGAAAAATGCATAGTATATTCTATTATTTCACAGTTTACATCTTATATAATATATATATATATTTTATTTTTAGTTCGCCGATATATATTATATATATTTAATAAGCTCCCTTTCAATTTGAATACCCATACATTTTTGTACTTGTTATATAGATCAATACTTTGAGAAACGAAAAATAATATTTATATATTTGAAAGTAATTTTGTTGTATTGAAAGGAATCGATCGCCTACCCACAAATGTTCAGAATTTATAATAAGTGACTTTAATGAAATGCAATAAAATCTAAAATATATTTGATGTTTGTTGTGATTGTAGTTCTTCTAGGTATTGTTTAAATTGAAGGTCTTTTTCCAGTACTATTTCTCCAAAATAATAACTAACTCTTTCGCACTTTTAATGCCTAAGTTATAAAAACCAATTATTAGCTGTAGACTTGTTGTAGATAATATTACAAACATATTTATTAATAAAAAGTACCAATATTGCAAAAACATGTTTACTATATATTACAATAATAAACGTGTGCATGCAATTTAGATCTTTCCAATAAGTCTGACGACAAGCTCATACCACTTCCATCCTGAAATATCGTCCTCTTTTTCTCTGACATATTCCATTTCAGATGATCAAATTAAATATTACGAAATATTTAACACAATAGAAAGAGGCATAATGAGCAGTCTTTAGAGATTCAACGATTATCTAAGCTAAACACATTAGAAGTTAAAAAACAGGAAGGTCTAGCAATGACTACGTCGGAAATAAAATTGAAACAGTTGTTACGTGCTACTGTGGAAGTGCCAACACAAACAACTGAAGATGACACAATTTCTATGGACCATTTTCGCAAATGGTTTCTTCAGCAATTCGAGGAGACAAAGTCAGATACTGGGGACAGCTTGGAGAATTTTGCAATATATTTCTTGAATACTATGCGTCGACAAACTGAAAAATATTTGCGCACAAACGAAGTAGAGCAAACTTGCCAAACGCCTCTCAAAACAAATAAATTGCTAACTAATATTAGCGATATCGATGGGTATGAGAAAATCAATACACCCAAACGTGTGTCACTATACCCACAGAATTCGGCACCAACCACACCAAATTTTGCCTCTACACCAGAGCAAGGAAATAAAAGTAAAGATTATTTTGAAAGCAGCCTACTTACCGATAACCCAAGCAATTCTCGAAATAATGGTAAAAACATCTCATCTACGGTTTCTACGCCTGCTCAATCGATGGAACGAAGTGTAACAAGTACTTTTAAAAGTGACGCATCTACGCCTATTCGTCGTAGTCAGAACAGCAACCGGCGTTCGGGAAATAGCTCGTTGCTGCCAGTAACACCTCATAATACTGAACAGTCAGTACGTAACAACAGCGCTACCTCCAGCTTCTGCCTTGGTGACTTTATGGTGCTCCAACAAAACAACAATCGGTCGAACCGAAAGAAAGCCACAACTACACAAACTCAAAATACTCCCGCATCGTCATATAATGAAACTCCAACTAATAGTAAACCCAAAAAACGCGTAGTTCCAACCACAATAAGTAACCGGTCAGTTGTAGGTGTTGCGGGCGAGCTTAAAGCTTTTGGCTGCAACAGTTCATTCAGCAATGAAAACAATATACTTCAACTATCGAATGCTGAAATCGAAGATAAAAATAAATGCAGTATTATGGCTGCTAGAAAATCTCTGAAACTAAATGCTATTGAAATAAGTAAAGAAATGGAAACCACATCGATTGGTGAAGAAGAGAAAAATTTACATGAAATGGTTAAGCGGAAGCTAAGAGATGTCACATTAAATGTCGAAACGGAAACAACGAGAGATACACTAAGAGCTCAACCGCCTATAGTAGAGCTAGGAAAAATCAAAAATCACGCATACATACAACGTCTGGCAGATATATATGTGGTTTTAATGGACTTGAATTTTGTAACTAACATACTAAGTGAAATGGCGTTTGCGTTGAATTTGTTAAACACACAGGAAACCACCCTAGACGACCTTGAAGTTAATACTAACGAATGCACAAATTTTAAAACTGACCTAACTCAAGAACATTCGATAGGCATGCAAATGTTGAGTAATATAACAAATTGCATTTATTTCGCTCTCTGTGTGATTAGACGTCAGCGACACTTGTTTGCACACCTCGATGTTAAGAGTTTGGGTGTAGTTCTGCATAACGAACGCATTCACTGTCTTGATACAGATTTAAAATCGTACCTAGAATCTATTTATCAGCTTAAACAAAATTTGCTACAAGATAAGACACAAGCATTCGAAACCTCCTCTACAAGCGAACGCCCGTTTAAGAGCGTTTACTATCAAGAAGACAAAGATTCGAGACAGCATTTCACTTCCAATAATGAATTTGGCGCATTCAAAACTCAACGTGACCTTTTTTACAAAGTACTTAAACTTTGGGAAACTCATCATCTTAATCGCAATTGGAATTTTACACAAGAGTTGGCACCAAGAATTCGTGAAATTTTCAAACAGTCGGAAAATTCAATCAATATGGCACATTTTGCCAAATTGTTTGTCTCGCAACTATTGATATCAGCCAGTGATGCAACTTCTCCCGAAGACATTGGTTTAGATGTTGATGCCGAAAAATTCAGTAAACTAGCGCAACGTTTAGTCGCACCCAGCAATTTCAGCGTCGATTATCAATTTCCACGCAATCAAGCTTTCTTTCGTGATTTCATTGCCGAAGCTAGATCATTACCATTTGCTGAACAGTTAAAAATGGCGCTATATTATCAACTAATTACACTAAATAATTCAACATTTGAACAAACGAATTTATTGACTGACAACAGAGATGCGGATGAGCTCGAAACGGATAATGATAAGGCGGAGTGCAGTGAATTTATAGTGCGTGCCGAAACACTAGCGTCTATGATCATATTAGCGAAATTTCTCGGCTTTGTAACCGCTTATCCATATAGCCAGCACTTACAAACTGCAACCATATCAGGGAGCATTGAAAAGAAGCAGTTATTGTTACGCAGCTTATTTAAACCACACTTCAATATATCTCATCATTTGTTAGAGGCAATCAAATATAATAAAATGCTTATTACATTACCGTGGCTGGTACAATATCTTGCAATGCTGGATAATGTTACATTACAATTATCCGACTTTGCCGAAACTATCCGAATGTTATTTGCCTTATACACCACAATCGGCTGCAATTTAACACCAAGATCTTTAACTCCAACATCAATATTCATTCTACGTTGTTGTATGGGTTGGCTTTTTGATATAAAACCCTTCATAGCTGAAAATTATTTTAGATACCGAACGACACAAACAACTACAAATGCTGGCACAAGATCGCAAGCAGAAACACACACCGAATATGATCAAGCAGAAGAATTAATTGTGCGAATATTAGGTACCACGCATGTTAACAGCACTGTTTCTGACAGCAAAGTTGTTTCCGTTAAAAATAAAAATATCATATGTACGGAAATTACACTTAATCCCTTACTTGAATCTCTACTATCCGTTGCCTGTCCATTTTTGGCAGAATTTCGGGTAGCCATAATGCCAAGCAAATATGCAACAACAAAATTTGCCTCACGCACAGGTAGATATCGCCATATAACGACACGCATTGCCGAGCCACAATCCTCAGCCGTGAATTCGCCTTCACACGTTGCCTGTAACACAAACACTAATGCCATCAATTCACAACGAGCACAACAAAATAAACTTATTGAAGCATTTTTACATTCACAGAACCCCTCCATGCGTCGTCTTATAGAATTTGTCACTGAAAGAGTGTATAAGTCGGTTGTTAAGGATGGACAACACAAATATATATTGCCTACAAAAGCTACAGCTGATAAGCGTGTAAACGAGATTACTTCTTCTAACGTAGATGAGGTTTATAAAATAGTATCTAACGTATACACCAGTGCCTACGATGAAGTGCACCTCCTTTGGGAATCAAACATACCAAAACTGTTAGACGAACGCATTGCAATTGCTCTAGCTGCACTGCTACCAACGGAGACAACGCCCATAGTACAAAAAACCTACTCTCAATTGATAAGACAAAATGCTATGAAGCGAATAAAACAGTGGTTTCTCGATAATGTGCAACCAACAAGCTTTTATTGTGGTGATCTGAGTGAAATCACGCAAAAAATATGCAAATCAAATAAAAAGGAACTGCAGTCAGCATCGACATCTGAATTGAAAATAGTCAGTTTCAAGCCAAGCGTGTCTGACTTACTTGACGAGCTACAGTACTGGCTTCATTGCACCTCCTTACGCACAGAACTACTTATGGCAGGATCTGCAGAAATTGTAGCATTTCTGCGAAGAATACCCAAAGCATTTGTAAATACATTGCCAACAATTTTTTATCGCCTTATCGGTGGAGGTGTTATACAAATTATTCAACAATTAATAATTCATAAGCCTTCGCATCTTACAATCGAATTAATGGAATCAGCTTGTACAATTCTATTGCATCCAAATTTGATTGCGCTCACAAATACCACAGAACGTAGTAAAAACAATAATAACAAAAATAACGCACAAGCGGTCAAAAATGTCAGTGATGACGAAAGTACTAGTACTAGTTCGACAGATTTAAATAAGACGCCTAATATTTATGACGCACTGATCACGGTGGCATTTATCGAAGCTCTGGGAGATAATTGTGATTTATTTGGAAAACTAAAAGACCTGCTAGTTTATATGATAACACAACATGTACTTACCATAGACAAAGTCAATGTGTTGTTTATAGCGATTTTCAAAAAGAATTGGCCCATAAACGTGCTGAATGAAATCTCGAAAACACTACAACGAATTGCTGATGAAACCGTCAAAATAAAAAGAACAAAACGTCCAGATACCGCTGACGACGGCGAGAGTAGTGAAGACGAAGCCAAATCCCATTTATTTATGGAAGTATTGGCCGATCTCTCAAGAGACGTTGATAATTTAAATTTTTAATTAATACAGCTAAGATACTGCTTGCCTCAATAAGTTTTAATAGACTAAAGTGTTATTTTGTGTGATTTTAATTTATGACATAATAAATTATAATTCTATGTTTATTAAGCTAAGCATTCACGTGTTTTGTTTTTGAAACTGCATAGGTTAGTTATAAGTTTAATCCAAATATATTTCACAATCAGGGCCAATGATTTTATTGCAGTAGGTAATTTGTTAATACTTAAAGAAATCGCTGAATTAGCACATCTTGATTCACAAATTTTACATTTAAAGCCGTAATTACATAAAAATATTTTATAATGCAATAAGTCAAATTAAAGGCATTCAAAAACTTTCTTCATTATATGTTTATGGTACATTAGTTCTTATTATATTTGTTAATAATATTGTCGAGGCCGTTCTTGGCCAATAGTAAATCGAGAATAATAAGCGAATTATTTTTTTTTTCCTAATTTGTTGGTATATTGTACCGTTGCTTCAAACAATGCCAAATTTCGCGAAGATTTCTTATCAACTGTAAAATTATTCATATAAAAGCTAGATTTTATCGATCAGTTTGTATGGCAGCTATGCGTTGTTATGGTGTTTTGGATTTTTTGACACCTAAGCCCCCTTCCGTAGACCAGGTCACATATAGTGTTGCAAACTTAATATACCCTGTTCAGGGTATACAAAGCCGCAATGAATCTAAAATAAGAAAATACAAAAGGCACGAGTTCATTAATCAGTTTTAAATAATTTAAAAACTACAATTTTTAGAAATCCTAATTCTACAGGAATGTACCTATTTCCTCATTTTCCTTGTAGAGCGCAATGTTCAATAAACGATTTCCGGCACCTGATAAAATTTTAAGTTGGGTATAAAATAACTTATCAGTTCTTAGTAAATATTTTAAAGTATTTTTATGCTGAGGTTAGATATGGATGGCTTGTTGACGAATGAAGAAAAATGTCCGATAGATTGCAGGTTTGCTAAAGGTGTTGCAGAAGTGTAAGCATTGGTTCAAAAGTGTGTTCGTTTATATGGTTTTGTTTGATTATGTGGGCAGGTGATATATTTTACATGAAGCGGTGACATATACATATGTACGACGATTCTAATACTCGTTATGATGGTGTAAGGGGATGATTTCGATCAATTCAAGCAATTTTTAGACCAGATACATATGTATATGTTGCAAGGTGCATTTCAATGACAGTTAACGTATTGATTTCCCAAGGCAGGGTCTGGATAGTTGTCAAACCAATAAGTAGGCGCCGTTTTAGTCTGATTATTGCTGGAGTTAAATTTAAAGATTATATATTTATTTGCTGGAAAATTATCACTTGTTTAATAGTTTTGAACACAGCTCATTGCACCAGTATTAAAAGGCTTAAAGGTCACTTGGAAACGGAAAAAGTCAAATCAACAAAAAAGGACTAATCATGGAAGCAGATAAGAGAAGAACTTTTAATTCTGGTTATAGATTTTTTTTGTTCTCGAATAATGTGTTTAAGCTAACTTAAAAATAGATGTCTTTTTAATTGATTTTAATTCCTTTAATTAATTTGCTTTCGCTTTTAAATTTATTGTCATTACTGATTTCATAATAACGATTACATACATACATATATGTATGCTTTGTTACTACAATTTGGATCTACATAATTGGAGAATTGTGTTAAGCAATGAAATATTGATTTGAAATGTTTGAAATGTTGAAATGTTTGATTTTTTCGGTTTAAATTGTGATTTTATTATGTGTTGTGAAATTTTGTCACTCTAAAAATCAAAAGCAAATTAAACGAATAGTTTCGTTTCCGTGTTCTTATGAGATCATACTCATGGATTGGGGTTATTTCTTTATTGCTAGTTAACAAAACAATAACATGACTTGTTCCTCTTGTATAAAGCGTTGAGTGATTAATTTTTAGGCTCGCTTACTACTATGTACATTATGTAGATGCTTGTATTGTATAAACATCATGTACTTTTTGAATTAACTGCTTATCAAAGGTTTTAGCAGGTGATACACATTCTTCAATTAACCCTTCAACAGGTTACTTTTAAAAGTTGTATTAATTGATATTTTCGGTGCCTAAAAATGTGCAACCAATTGAATGAGCACAGATCCCAATTGAAATATTAATATGAATATGTTTTTCTATAATATGTATTAACATAAAAAAAATAATGTCACAATAAAAGCAAGGTCATTAGAACTGTGATATACAAATTATATAAACTACGTAATCGTATTTTATAATAAAAAATATTGTTTCAATGAATAGTTAAAAAGGGTTAAGTGTGTTAATTTCATATCAAACTCATAGCGTCGCCGACAGTTGTGAGTTCACATTAAACGCAGCGGCGAATCGCGAGCGCATTATTTGTCTGTAGCGAGCGAAACGACCAACGTTTTACAATCAGTTGACATAATTGAAATTTTGAAGGCCTGACTCACTATACGTACACACATACAATCACACTATGTATACATGCAGATACAGTTGATTATTATATAATACTGACTTTTTAATAAAAAAAAAAAAAAACAGAATGCACAATAAAAACAAAGCTTATTAAAATGTTTCTTTTTATTGTAGGTGTAGAAAGAAGAGGCTCTGAAAAAAGTTAAGTGGTGACTGGCAGCTCTAATTACAAAACGCACTAAGCAGTATTAATTTAATTAAAGGAAATAAGAGCGAACGAAAACAAAAAAAGGTAGCTATCATCAACCCGCTTATGCTGATGAGCGGATGAGGTCATCAATCGAAATAGTCCACTGCTAAATAAATTATACACACGCTAAATATCGCATTTAAGTACAATTATTATTTTTTTTTACAGAAATTTTACAAAATCGACAACTAAAATATAAACGCATTACAAAGCAACGAACGAAACGAGCATACGAGCAAGATGGAGAATTTTACGCCTAAGGAGGTGAAAATTCTAGAAACCGTCGAAGATATTCAGGAGCGTCGAGAACAAGTTCTTTCGCGGTATAATGAATTTAAGATCGAGACCCGTCAAAAGCGTGAGAAGTTAGAGGATTCACGCCGCTTTCAATACTTTAAGCGCGATGCAGATGAATTGGAATCATGGATTCACGAAAAATTGCAAGCTGCAAGTGAAGAAAGCTATCGTGACCCGACAAACCTACAGGCGAAAATACAAAAACATCAAGCTTTCGAAGCGGAAGTGTCGGCTCATAGTAATGCCATTGTATCACTTGATAACACCGGTCAAGAGATGATCAATCAACAGCATTTTGCTTCCGAAACGATTTTGCGTCGCTTGGATGAATTGCATCGTTTATGGGAATTACTTTTGAGTCGTTTAGCCGAGAAGGGTCAAAAATTGCAACAGGCACTTGTATTAGTACAATTTTTGCGCCAATGCGAAGAAGTAATGTTCTGGATTAAAGATAAGGAGGCATTCGTTACAGCCGATGAATTTGGTCAAGATTTGGAACATGTTGAGGTGTTACAGCGCAAATTCGATGAGTTTCAAAAAGATATGGCTTCACAAGAGTATCGTGTCAATGAAGTTAATATTTTGGCTGATAAGTTAGTGCAAGATGGTCATCCGGAACGCGAAACAATAACCAAACGTAAGGAAGAATTGAACGAGGCCTGGCAACGGCTTAAACAATTGGCAATTGTGCGCCAGGAGAAATTATTTGGTGCCCATGAAATTCAACGTTTCAATCGTGATGCTGATGAAACCGTAGCTTGGATCGCCGAAAAAGATGTTGTGTTGTCATCAGACGACTACGGTCGTGACTTGGCCAGCGTACAGGCTTTGCAGCGTAAACATGAAGGCGTCGAACGTGATCTAGCTGCATTGGAGGATAAAGTATCCACTTTGGGCGCGGAAGCGTTGCGTCTATGTTCCATTCATGCCGATCATAGCGATCAAATTCGTGAAAAACAAGCGGAAATTGCCAACTACTGGCAGAGCTTAACGGCCAAAGCACGTGAACGCAAACAGAAATTGGACGAATCCTACTTTTTGCATCGTTTTCTAGCCGATTTCCGTGATTTGGTATCATGGATAAACGGCATGAAAGCCATTATTTCTGCCGATGAATTGGCCAAAGATGTTGCCGGAGCAGAGGCGCTATTGGAACGTCATCAAGAGCATAAGGGTGAAATCGATGCACGTGAAGACAGTTTTAAATTAACTACCGAATCGGGACGTAAACTGTTGGAACGTGAACATTATGCTGCTGCCGAAATTCAAGAAAAATTAGCTGCCCTTGAAAATGATAAAAGTTCACTGTTGTCGTTATGGGAGGATCGTCGCATCTTATACGAGCAATGTATGGATTTGCAATTGTTCTATCGTGATACTGAACAAGCAGATACATGGATGGCCAAGCAAGAGGCTTTCCTAGCTAATGAGGATCTCGGCGATTCATTGGACTCTGTAGAGGCTTTGATTAAGAAGCACGAAGACTTTGAGAAGAGTCTCGCTGCACAAGAAGAAAAAATCAAAGCACTTGATATATTCGCTACTAAACTGATTGATGGACAACATTATGCCGCCGACGATGTAGCGCAGCGCCGTCAAATGCTGCTAGCACGCCGATCGGCATTGCAAGAGAAATCTGCACGGCGCCGACAATTGCTGGAAGATTCCAATCGTTATCAGCAATTCGAACGGGACTGCGACGAAACCAAAGGTTGGATTAGCGAGAAACTAAAATTCGCCACGGACGACAGCTATCTGGATCCAACCAATTTGAATGGAAAAATGCAGAAACATCAAAACTTTGAGCATGAACTTAATGCTAACAAATCACGAATTGAGGACATAACAACTGTGGGTACCGAACTCATCGAAAAGCAGCATTATGCATCCGATCAAATTAATACACGCATGCAGGAAATTGTTGTATTGTGGGAAACACTGGTTCAAGCTTCGGATAAGAAGGGCTGTAAGTTGCACGAGGCCTGCCAGCAGCAACAGTTCAATCGTACCATTGAAGACATTGAACTGTGGCTGAGTGAAATTGAGGGCCAATTGTTGTCCGAGGATCATGGCAAAGATTTGACATCGGTACAAAATTTACAGAAAAAGCACGCTCTTCTCGAAGCAGATGTCATGGCTCATCAAGACCGCATTGAAAGCATTAAAGTAGCAGCTAATAAATTTATCGAGTCTGGTCATTTTGATGCCGACAATATCCGCAACAAGGAAGCTAACTTGTCCGAGCGTTACGCCGCACTAGCCGCACCAATGGGCGAACGCAAACAACATTTGCTCGACTCTCTGCAAGTACAGCAATTGTTCCGAGACCTAGAAGACGAAGCAGCTTGGATCCGTGAAAAGGAGCCCATTGCAGCTTCCACAAATCGCGGCCGTGACTTGATTGGAGTGCAAAATCTTATTAAAAAACATCAGGCTGTCTTGGCTGAGATCAATAATCACGAACCTCGTTTACTTAATGTCATTAGCTCTGGAGAAAATATGTTAAAGGAGCAGCCTTTTGCCAGTGAAGATATTCGTCAGCGCTTGGATGCTTTGCAAGAGCAATGGAACAATCTTAAGGAAAGATCAAATCAACGTAAACAAGATCTTGAGGACTCATTACAAGCGCATCAATACTTTGCCGATGCTAACGAAGCAGAGTCATGGATGCGTGAGAAGGAACCAATAGCCACTAGCAATGATTACGGTAAAGATGAAGACTCCGCTGAAGCATTGCTGAAAAAGCATGAAGCATTAGTTTCTGATTTGGAAGCATTTGGCAATACAATACAAGGATTACAAGAGCAAGCTAGAAATTGTCGCCAACAAGAGACGCCTGTTGTCGATATCACTGGCAAGGAGTGTGTTGTAGCTCTCTATGATTATACTGAAAAATCACCACGTGAGGTGTCAATGAAAAAAGGTGACGTGCTTACTCTACTCAACTCTAATAATAAAGATTGGTGGAAGGTAGAGGTGAACGATCGTCAGGGATTCGTACCAGCTGCTTACATAAAAAAAATTGAAGCAGGTCTTAGTGCAAGTCAGCAAAATCTAGTAGATAATCACTCTATTGCTAAACGACAGAACCAAATCAATTCACAATACGATAATTTGTTAGCTTTGGCACGTGAACGTCAAAATAAATTGAACGAAACCGTAAAGGCATATGTACTAGTACGAGAAGCTGCTGATTTGGCTAACTGGATTAAGGATAAAGAAAATCATGCCCAAATCGCTGATGTTGTCGGTGAGGATCTCGAAGAAGTGGAAGTTTTGCAAAAGAAATTCGACGATTTCAACGATGATCTAAAGGCTAACGAAGTACGTTTGGCAAATATGAATGAAATCGCGGTACAATTGACTTCTCTCGGACAAACAGAGGCAGCCTTGAAAATTCAATCACAAATGCAAGACCTAAACGATAAATGGAATAATTTACAACAATTGACCGCCGAAAAGGCAAGCCAACTTGGCTCTGCTCATGAGGTGCAACGTTTCCACCGTGATATCGATGAGACAAAAGATTGGATTGCTGAAAAAGAGAATGCTCTCAACAATGATGATTTGGGTAAAGATTTGCGCGGCGTGCAAACATTGCAGCGTAAACATGAAGGCGTTGAACGTGATTTGGCAGCGCTTCGTGACAAAATACGTCAATTAGACGAAACAGCAAATCGTCTAATGCAATCACACCCTGACACGGCTGAACAAACTTATGCCAAACAGAAGGAAATCAATGAGATGTGGGACCAAATCATTACAAAGGCCACTTTACGTAAAGAAAAGCTGTTGGATTCATACGATTTGCAGCGCTTCCTTAGCGACTATCGCGATTTGCTTGCTTGGATTAACTCAATGATGAGCCTAGTAACATCTGATGAGCTTGCCAACGATGTAACTGGTGCCGAAGCACTTATCGAACGTCATCAGGTAAATTATTGATTTTTGGTTTATTTTTTTTTTTTTTTGTTATTTCCTTTTGTTGTGTTTGCTTTTGCATAATTGCAAAATAAGTATGTCCCCACTTAAGTATTTGCATCAGTTTGATTGTTTACAGTTTATTACTTAA